>NC_056560.1:13365642-13484124 GCF_013358625.1 Macadamia integrifolia
TTTAATTGTCTCTTTAGGTTTCTCAAATTATTGAGATCTACAACCATATGTCAGTTCTCATCTTTTCTTTTCTTCTTTTCTCTAGGATTCTATCCTTGAAATCTGTGACTCTGTATGTTTTATTTTTATTTATTTATTTATTTATTTATTTTTTTGTATAAACAATAGAAAAAACTGAAAGGATAAGCATGGAGGCTCAAAACCTTTCCTCTGAACGTAAAACGAAATATGAAGAACCACAACCAATAACATAGAGGCCTCCTCCATCCAACCCGCCAGCCCCAACTAGAATTATCTACCCCAACCCAATTAAAAGAATGACCCGAGATAAAATATATATGTATGTGTATTTGTCTCCATAATGGTGAATAGATGGAGAGAACAAGTGAAAATGGTCTTCAGGCAGGCAAGAAAGGATATGTAAGTTGGTCTCTTCACAAGCCTTAGATTATTGTTCAACTGTTTATGTTTGCACTTTACGTAGTATGTTTCTTATTTTGTTTACTCTACAACTAATTCAATGCATTTAGTTATTGAGTTACATTTTATAGATAACTAATTATTCTTGGACCGAGTTTTCTATAAGCCATACTGAAGGGGAATCCCTTACTGCAGGGCGTTAGATGCATGGGAGGGGTATATTGAGGATCATCTGAAAACACTTTAGGGATTTATGAACCTTAGGATGATGTGGTGAATCTTTTCATGCAGAGGAAGCTTTCTCCATTTTTCTATTAATTTTTTTTTTTAATGCAATAGTTTCTAACCCTAAATCTGATCTTTTTTCTTTTTTTTTTAAATCTAAAAAGTTAAAATTTAGATATTTGTTTCACTAAAATTTTATAAAACATATTAAAGAACAATAATAATAATAATAATAATAATAATAATAATAATAATAATAATAATCATAATAATCATAATAATAATAATAATAATAATAATAATAAAATACAGGATTAGTCTAGCCATACACAGATGAATACAATCACAAGAGGATGGGAGAACCCACCTTCGGCATAACCCCTCTAAAACAACATCTATGAAACCAGAATCTGGGTATGCTCATAACATCGCATAGCACTTCTTCTTGTACATAAGAAGGAAGAGAGATATTTGAGAAAGATGATCCGAATTATACCCGAAGCTCTCTTTGATCATTCAACCATGAACACCAATATAACAAAATTTACAGTCATAATGTAGAAACTTATTGGAGGAAAATACCATTTTAACAAGAATAAATTTCTTCTACCTATCTATTTAAATTTATGGACTCAAATTGTCTTCAGAGATGAACATAGCAAAGAGTGTTATTCAGCAGTTACAGTACAGACCAACTTTTAGATAACAACATACAAGAAAGAAACTTTAGTATGTTACCCTCAATGTCTCCTGTTGAACTCCCACCCAATTTTTTCATGAAACTTAGTTAGGAGTAACACTTCTTACAGATGTACTCTACTTTTTGTTTTTGGTTCCTCTTTAATAAAATTCTTGAACTTATAGCTAAAAAAAAAAATAAACACTTTTTACAGATGTTGCCTAGTTGCTAACTTTGACTGAATGTTGTGATACAGCAATATACCGCTGTCAAGACACCAAAGATTATCATCTATTTTAACAAAACAGAGAAATTACAGCACAAAGAATGAGAGAAAACAACCATATATTGAGAGCCACAGCTCTACCTTAGGTATGGCCATCAGCAGAACAGCAACCCAATCAACCGAAAACAAACAAATTAAGTAAATCTGTATATGGGACTTAATTGAAATCCCAATCGATATCATGTAGAGAGAATGAAGACGCATTATTCTAGATAGTAGAAACACTTATTGATGCCGCATGTTTTGCCAACTAGATTAAGAATGAGAGTTCCTCGATAATAAATATTATCATCATCGTTCTCAAATTTTTGGCCAACTAGTACGTACAGTGAATAGTTGCATACAATTGCATCATCATTTTGATGGTATAGCTGCATGTGTACTGAAACCATTTGTTTTCCTCAAGTTCCCTCTCCATAGGAATACCAAATCCTAGTTGACAGATGATGAAAAAAAAAAAAAAAAAAAAAATTATACATTGGCTTTGAGGTATGCACAGAGCTTGAAATCTGCGCAACTTCCTTATTTACTTGGCTAAATCCAAACCAAGTTTATATGAATTCCCTATAATTAACCTAGTTAAACCCTAATTTTCCTAATTGAATATAATTAAATATAGCATCAAATTCATGTGCCTGATGTATTGGAATGCCTTATTCCATATTATAATGAAATGTGTGTGGTTACTGATTAGAATGTAGATTTTGTGTTTTATTGAAATTTTTTGTATAATGCAGTTATATTCAAATCTTGTGATTTCCAAGAAATTCCGATCTCTTAAGACCTTAGAAGAATTTATCCAAACAAAGAAATTTCTTGAGAGAACTTTGGGGAGGAAAAAGGCGGATACTACGGTGAGTTTATGATTACTTAGACTCTGCTGCTTTTATGCATTATTTGTTATTATTGTGTAACTGCTTTTTTTTTTTTTTGGCTTAAGGTCTACAAATAATATATTTAAAAAGAATTAGAATAATACATAAAAGTCTAAACAGATAAAACTAAACAAACTTAAATGCCAACTCCACCTTCAGCATGGCCATCAGCACAGAGGGAATTAAGTATAAATAAATAAAACTACATCCTCAAGAAAGAAGCAGAGAAATCATGAGAACCGGAACCTAGGCTTTTCCATTGTGTCTCATTCGATATCATTTGCAAAAAATCTAGGAGCAATGTCCCATTATGCAGAGGATCTAGTCGCAACAGCCTATTTCACAAGGTTATTTGCAACTACGTTGACTTCTCAATAGCAGTGAATCATACTCCATTGGATGCTATTTAATTCCAAATAAGAAAACCACACTTGCCTTTGATTCCATGGAATTAAACCTTTCACAATGCACCACAAAACAGCTTGCGAATAGCCTTCAACCTAATTCAGAGCCTTGGAAATACGAATTGTCTCAAAGAAGGCAACGAATTCTACATCAAAGTTAGAAACAATTTCAACAAAGGGAGGCAAAGCATCTCATAGTATAACCCCTGTGGTTTCGAATTATTCCCCCAACGCCGACGTAGCCTGGGTTGCCTAATGAGCATGCCTCAATGTTTATTTTGAAACACCCCTCTCGAGTACATGCCCAAAAAAAATCTTGTATTCTCTCTGTCTGGGCCTTGCTCTAGTTAGGTGGATGGAGGTCGTTATTCATAGCTCCTTTATATTCTACTGGAGAAATAAAGGCAAACCCCTGCAAGTTAGAAAAGATAGCTCTTATCGCTAGGCTAGCAGGCCTACCATTAGAGTCATATCTTCTATGGTTGCTTTCTAGCCAAATCTAATGGAGGCCAAATATCAGAGATGCAGACCAAATTTGCTTCAAAGGAGAAGAGAGGATTTCTTTTCCACCAAGAAGAAAGTTCTTGGATGGAGGGAAATCCCAGGAAATCCCAACCAATTCAGCTAAAAAACCTGAAGGAGATCAAAGCATACCGTTCTTGAAAACCGATAAGATAAAAATATATGGACCATAGATTCCAATTCTTCATGACATAATAAGCATCTAAAAGCCATTGAAATAGGACAAGCCATCAACTTTTCATCAATTGGAATTCTTCCATGCACCACTCGCCAACCAAACAAAGAAGCAAGAGGGGAAAGACCCTTAGCCCAGATAGAATTATGACATGGGACACACATCACTCTCAATCGAATCCCCTCCTATGTAGAGCAAACCAAGAACTTGCCTGATGGAGTGAGGGACCAAATTCTTCTATCCGGTTGAGGAATAGAAGGGATGGGAAACTTCCTGATATTTGAACAGATCTCTTGTAGGGATGGAGAATGAACCTGAGGCAATTCCCACTTACCCTCAAAATGAAATCTGCCACTTTAGCATCAAGAGGCTAGAGCTAATTGAAGCTGATGGGCTCCATAATTGTTTTCTCTGAAAGCCACCTATCCGACCAAAAAGAAATTTCTTAGCCAGTACCAACAATTCATTGCTCCTGCGTTTCAACAAAGCTCCAAATTTTCCTAACCCAAGGCAAAATGGAAGAACAGACCTAGGACTTTTTACGGATACTTGATGAAGAAAAGAGCCTTCCTCTCAAGAAGGAAGCTGCCATTGACTTATCATTCTTGGTATACCAGGATAACTTTGCGAGCATTGCCATATTGATATCTTTCAATATACGAATGCCCAAGCCACCCTTTGCTTTAGGTCTGTAAACATCCGTCCACTTCACAGTGATAGCTCTAGAAGACTCTGCTTCCCCACTCCAGATGAAGTTTCTAATCCATTTTTCATAAGAGAAATGGAAGTCGCAGGCCATAAATATACTGCAAAATTATTAATGGGTATGTTGCACATCACAGATTTAACCAACTCAACCCTTCCAGCCATAGACAATAATCTCCCTTTCCAACCAACCAGGTGCACCTTGATTTTGTCAACAAGCGGTAAGATCATATCTCTCTTCACTTTCCTTTAAAAATTTCAACTCCCAAATACCTAGTTGAGAATTTACATTCAGGAATTCTGATAATCTCTTTGATGTGTCGCATCTTTAGCATAGGAATCTTACCCAAGAAGAGCTTGCGCTTCTCCATACTGATAACCTAAGAAAATTTCTTTAGCTGTTTCACTGCACTTAAATTTGCATTAATAAAGATAAAAATATCATCAACATAAAGAAAATGCAAAAGGGTGGAAATATTCCTAGGGCCAGGCAAGGATCAAAGCTTCTTCTCCATCTTAAGCAAATGGAGACCATGACAAAAAACCTCGTCAGTAATAATGAATAGTACGGGGGATAACGGATCACTTTGGCAAAGACCGCGTTCCACACCAAAACAACCAATCAGGCTCCCATTAATCAGCACAGGAAGTCGAGTAGAAAGCAGAATCTGATGAGTGTGATCAATAAGAATTTGAGAAAATCCAAACTTGAGTATAACATCAAATAAAAATGTCCAATCCAACGTGTCATACGCCTTTTGAATATCTAATTTAGCGCTAAACCTCCTCCAAAATCCTTAAAGTGCATCATATTGGCCAATTCTGATGCGAAACAAATATTAGAAGAGATCACCTTTCCTCTCTTGAACGCCCCTTGCTCATCAGAGATTAGCCAAGGGAGCAGAGAAGAAAGGTGATTAGCCATAATGTTAGGAATAAGTTTATAGAAAAAAATTTCAAGACAAATAGGATGGAATTGGCTCACCCTCGAGGTACCTGCAACCTTTGGAATAAGAGTAAGAACATTGGAGTTGACCCCTTTGGTGACGACGACCTCAGAGAAAAAGTTTTGTACAGTCAGACACACCTTATGTCCCACCATTTGCCAACATTTGCAGAAGAAGGAACCAGGAAAATCATTTGGACCTGGAGCACCAGATGGGTCAAGATCAAAGACTGCAGCCTTAATATCCTCATCAGATGGAGAAGAACAAAGAAAATCATCACAGGAATACAATCAAGAACATCTGGAGATGCTACACCCATACCTTTCTTATGAAAATTTTCAAAGCAAGATGCAATAAATTGTCGCATGCCAATGGGATCAGACAGAGTGTTGCCTCTATTATCCAGAATTTCCTTTATCTGATTTCTAACCCTTTTACCTTTAGTCATAGTATGAAAAAATTTTGTATTTCGGTCACCACAACGAAGCCACTTCGCACGCGACATTTCAGCCCATACCTTTTCTTGCAGGAGCAAGGTAGACTCATAATTCCTTTTTACAGTTGTTTCCGCATTGAAACAAGACACAAAAATTCCATTTTCTTCAATGTTAGCAACCACCTCTTCTAGAATCACCTTAGTTCTGTTGTTTACCTCCATGTTTGCATTTGGAAATTCTCCTTAGTCCAAGATTTCAAATGAAGGTTCAATCGCTTTAATTTTATTGCAACCACATACATCGGAGTACCATACATAGACACCTCCCATGAAGACTGAACATATCTTAGAAAGTCTTCATGATCATCCCATAATCTCTACATTCGAAACAGAACATTGGTTGGATGAAGACTACCTTCACAAGAAATCACCACTGGGCAGTGATCAGAGTAGCTATTAGCAACCACCCTCTACAAGCACCCTGGAAACAGGTTAAACCAATCATCATTGCCCATACTCTGATCCAAAACAGCTCAAACATTCCCAATACGATGAATGTTAGACCAAGTTAATTTACAACCAGAAGATGGGAGGCACATCAACGTGGCTATGTCCATCATCATAGTGAATTCCCTAGTCGAGCTAAGGCTAAACCTTCCAGGCTCACATTTCACATGAGAATATAGGGAGGCATTAAAATTGACAATAACCATCCATGGGGTATTGGCTCCCACCGTACAGAAATCATACCAAAGTTGCCTTCTCTCAATTTTGAAACTACTAACATGAATCATAGAGAGTAAGAATTTACAACCATTAAGCTCTAGAGAAAGAATCAAGTGTTGGGAAGAAGCACTAACCATCACTGGAGTAGAAACCCCACCTTCCACAATACCAAGATGTTTGGCACTATATCCACTCTTGATTTTGCAATAAGATCCTAAGAAAACCTTATAGAAGTAAAGAATTTCTTAGGACACTTCTCAGGAACCACCTTAGGCTCAGCAATGCACACCACCATAGGGTTGACTGAATTAATCAAAGACCTCAATGAAGTTTTTTCCCTACTATTCATCATGCCTCTAACATTTCATAATAGAATATTCATAAAATTAGGAGGAAGAAGACAAACCAGGTTGGGAGGACCCCATCGCTGTAGAGACCGATTCACCATCGCCAATTCCTGTACCCGCACACTTCTGGGCAGGACAGTTGTGTTTCGCGGAGGGGATGGAATGTTATGCCTCACCTCAGTAAATCCCTCGTTCGAGTCCATGGCGGCTTGATTTTCCAAGTCGTAGTGCAAAACCACAGTTCTCCCATTGTTTCTGTATGTTACCAATGGAGTAGATTGCTGAATGCGCAACTCCTAATCCTCATGCAGCTCATGTGAGTTACACCCACAATCCACACCGAGCACAATTTTAATATTCCCATTGGCACAGGCGGGGCCCACCACATGGGTGGAATTCTCACGAGAAGACTCCACCAAAATAGCGCCTAGTTGAGAGCACTCACTAGACCATCAAACACGGTCTCAAGAGCCTTGTCTACTGAGCTTGAGTTTCCAACTAAAGAGAGGGGCCTTTCCATACGTGGAGTCAAGATTTGATTTGTAGCAAGGTGGGTATTTGGAGTCAAAACCACTTCCCTATTATTGTGCATTTACTGATTGGTTGGAGGATTACCACAATCTATAACCGAATCCGAAGGATTCCTTTCTATGTTGGGAGTCTCTCTAATAACTGGCCACCATTCCTGACCACGGCGATGGAGACGGTTCCCTGTTAACCGCTCTCCAACCGCTAACCGCTCTCCATGTGCAAGTCCTCCATAGACTTCTCACAAGCAACAACCCTACGCCCATTCCGACCGTAGTTAGAGCATCTTGCCAGTGGATTGTCAAAGGAAAAAAAATCGTCTGCAATTCCGATCTTGTGCAATTCCGTGAAATACCACCTTCAGGAGGTGACACATGTATTGATACCGATGCAATGGTCTAGATCTGATTTAAATGTTTTTTCACTGATTTAATGTTTTATTAGTTGTACCAGATCTAGACCATTGTATTGGTATCAATACACGTGTCACCGCCTGAAGGTGGTATTGCACGGAATTGTACGAGATCGGAATTGCAGACGATTTCAACCCATTGTCAAAGATAACAGGTTGTTTGAAAACAAAAGATTCAAAGGAACCTTTTTGCTCATGCTCAACATACAACTCTTCAACCTAAGGGACCGAATCATCAATATCAACACAAAAGTGTGTGAAGCGACCATATATTGAATCACGAGTTTTCCTATCTATTGCGACCAATCTTCCCACCGCTTTAACCATAAATAAGATAATTTCCTCGTCCCAATACTCCTGCGGCAGATTCAGGAAGCGAATCCAAGTCAATCTATTGGTGATGGTCTGTTGCTCCATGTAAAAATCTTGATGCCAACATTGGAAGCGAATCAATTGACCATTCACCCCCACATGCCCTTTTTCCATATAAAGTCTTATCTCCCTCATTCTTGAATCGAAACATGATAAAACCCTTACCAAAGAATCTAAGATCCATGGGTTCCACCAACGCCCAATGATCTGCAATAAATTTACAAAGCGACTCCGCAGAGATATCCCTGAAATTAACTCGTCCATACAAAATGAACTTGTGTTTCTGTAGTTGTCTGTCATGGGCCTACTGTGGAATTTTCAAATGCGTCAAAGCTCCATCCTTGACCACGGTGGGCAGAGAATCAATCATAGGTAATTCTGTACGCCCCACCACCAAGGCAAACAAACCCCGATCACCATTCCGAGTACCTAGTTGTTGAACAGGAGCAATCGAAGGACCACAATAGGTATCTCCTCAAAGCGGAGTTCAGCCTCCACCCCAATAGGGGTTTCAACTAAAGCACCAGAACAGAGAAGATGGGATTCCCTTGAAGGAATGGGTTGGATATCCAGCGCTCTGAACCAAAGTGCCTAGCACCATCTGCAGCCTCCACCATTCTCGAATCTAAATCACCAAATACCGCAGGGTTTCCCATGGAGGATACCCCAGTTGCCACCGCACTCATTCTACTTCACAATATTAGATTTTCCCTCTCTAAGACCTATAGACCTCAGTCTCTCTATAGTTAGTCAACTCTATTCCCAAGGTGAGGGATATTTTAGAGCTGACTTGGGTCCTCCCCGTTAATGGTTCCTGCAAAATTAATATAGATGGATGACCTTTAGGTAACCCAGGATATGCAAGGTCTAAATAAATTGTTTGAAATCACTTGAGAATAGATTTGCATTATTTATATAAAGGGGAAAAAAATGATGAAGCAAAATAGACTAAAAATGATAGATTTGGCCTCTATATCACAGAAGGACACAAAGAGAGTAAACATACTGTAAAATCTCATGAATTTAGAAGCATACACATTTAACCATGGAGAATTGAAGAAATAATATTTAGCAATGTTTTGCCATCTGCGGAAGAAATTGGGTGGGGTGTGGAAAGAATTGGCTTACCAGCAATGTCCAAAGACCAATAGAGAAGCAGAGGAGCTCAATTCTTCTTTAGTTACAACCTGGTTTTCAAAATGAAAGGAGATCACAATCTTATGAATATCATTTAAAAAAATAAATAAACTACCAATGCCTAACATCATTATTGAAAATAAATGATCTTACCTAAATTAAACGAATCCTGTGACCTTCTATTCATAAAGAGTTGGGTAGGTTTTTCAATTTGTGATTGCATAATAGCAATCACATTTGCATTATTCTTCTTTTCTACCTCTAGCTTTCCATTAAATGTAGTTGCTACAATTTCCATCTTCTCCTCCAACATCTCCTGTTGCTTCTTCAACTACTTGTTCTTCTAATTGATTACGGATTAGTTTTTTCCAAATCACTATCTTTCGGGCTTAACCCAACTCCATAGATGCTCAATTGATCATGGGTATTGGAGCCCAATACATTGGTGAAGAATGTGTCATTGATCTCTTTGTCGTTTTGTGATTCAATTGGATGATCCGTGAACTTATTGTTCGTCATATTCTATAAATTGGAAGCCAAGTTAGCAACGTTCATCAAGAAACAATGAATAATTAATATAAACCACATTATATTCTAATGGAAAAACAAATCTATTTGTGGCGACATAAAATATAATGTGGTCTATATTAATTATTCATTGTTTCTTGATGAATGTTGCTAATTTGGTTTGCAATTTGTAGAATATGACGAATGATAAGTCCATGGATCAGTCAAGTGAATCATCAAATGACAAAGAGATCAATGACAAATTCTTCATCGATGTATTGGGCCTCAATACCTATGGCCAATTGGGCATCCGTGGAGTTTAGTTAAGCCCAAAAGATAGTGATTTGGCAAAAACTAATGTTGTAATCAACCAAAAGAATAAGTATTTGAAGAAGCAAGTGGACATGTTGGAGGAGAAGCTGGAAATTGTAACAACTACAATTAATGGAAAGCTAGAAGTAGAAATGAAGAATAATGCAAATGTGATTGCTAATATGCAATCACAAATTGAAAAACCTACCCAACTCTTTATAAATATAAGGCCACAGGATTTGTCTAATTTAGGTAAGATGATATATTTTCAATAATGATGTTAGTCATATGGTAGTTTATTTATTTTTGTAAACAATATTCATAAGATTGTGATATCCTTTGGTTTTGAAAACCAGGTTGTAACTAATGAAGAATTGCGCTCCTCTGCTTCTTTATTGGTCTTTGCACACTGTTGGTAAGCCAATTCCTCCCACACCCCACCTAATTTCTTCTGTAGATCGAAAAACGTTGATAAAAATTATTTCTTCAATTCTCCATGGTTAAATTTGTATGCTTCTGAATTCATGAGATTTTACAATATGTTTACTCTCTTGGTGTCCTTTTGTGATATAGAGGTCACATCTATATTTCAGTTTATCTTTCGACAGCATGCATGGAGGCAGAGGCCATTCGCAATGGAGTTCTTCTGGCTAGGTTGGAGGCAAGGTTCACAGTATCGGGTTTCAACCTCTGGGGAGACCTAAAAATTGGTGGAAACCTGGGAAATTTCGAGGATATCGGGGAATTTTTCCGGGTACGGTGGAAACTTAGGTTTTGACCCCCAAACAATGTTTTTTTTGTCTGATTTTTTGTGTACAATATATTTTAAACATTTCTAACACATTCACATCGTTAGTTTCATAAAAAAAACATGCAAAGTCTTACTTGTGTGGTGAACCAAAGGTTCGATAATCATTATGCTGACTTGTTGGCTTAAATTCTGAAACTTTACTACATAATGACTATGTATAGTCTACAATCTATATCAAAACATAAGACATAATTCAAATGATCTAAAATAAATAAAAATATTACATTATCAACTAGTTCAATTACTCAATACTCAAAAGTAGTGACTCAATTCCAACTGGAGTGTCTAGGCGGTTCCATCTAATTAGTGACTCACTACCCTCAAGGCACGTATGTTATCTTTTCTAACATTATTTAGTAAGCTATATATATATATATATAATCAACATTAAGCCACATCAAGTCATTAAAATCAACATTTAGCCACATCAAATCTTAAAAAATCAACATTAAGTCACATTAAGTTATAAAGAATTAACATTTAGAGAAATGCTCTTATTGTATAGGAATTTTGACAAGTCAAATGAATTTTATTTTTGCATGAGACTTTTTGTATTAGATATAACATAAAATCAGTTTTCCAACAAGTCTAAGATTACTTAAATCTGAGTTGTAATGACATAGTTATATTCCGATCAAAATTATTTTAAAGTGTGCGAATGCTGTTGAAATCACTTGAATGAAAATAATTTTAGGGATATAAAAAAAAAAAAAGATTATTTTACTGGAATTTTGGTTTTTAGCAATGTTTTAACATTATAAGATTTATAGAATTTTCATAATTGAGAAAAACCCCAGCATTTAAAAGTTGAAAATCGCCCCTCTAATCAAAATCTAATTTTTGTTCTTCGACTGGGGGGTTGACTTTTATCATTTAGGAATTTGATTTTTAAAATATTTTTATTGGATTCAAATGGGGGCATATTTCCTTATTTATGAATAATATCTTAGGTAAATGAAAGGTATTTGGCATAAATAAGTGCCAAAAAATAAAAATCTCCATTGTTTCCCCAAGTTTCTCACAATTAGAAGAAAAAAGGCACAAGAGAAGGTCGAAATATTTTATGTTTCGATCAAAACATGGGAAACCTGGTCCAAACCTAACGAAACCAGGTTGAAAAAAGTGATTTTTTAAAATCCCCTAAGGTTTCATTTCAACTTTGATTGATACCTGCGAAGCATGTGAAATTTCGCATGTTTCGCTCGAGTTCTCGAACCATGGTTGGAGGTTGGGTCTTTCATCTGTAGCTATCTTCTGTGATTGCAAAACGATGGTTGATGGTCTTAATGAAGTAGTCTCTTCCCTTGATTGGCTACTTTTTTATTGTGGATGATATGTTGTATTTGTTATCTTCTTTTTTTCCTTTCTATCCTTTTCTTTTGTTCCTAGTGTTGAGAAAATCCCACCTCCACACTCATGTTTTGAGAATAACAAACAATGAGTAGAATCACTAACCTTCTTTTCAGTATATTGATCGAATCAGGAGACGAAGAACACTAAAGTGAAGACATCAACAAAATCAAGATCAAAGCAGTTGATATATTGAAGAAGTCTCAAAGTGAAGACCACGAATGTTCAAGACAAGAATTTGAAGATCGTATGCACATACAAATTGTACAACTGTAATCATGCACACACACATGAATACACAATGTAAATATGCATTTAGAAGACCCTAGGCAATGACAAAAATACCCTAAAGAATTGCCAAAAGATTGGAAAAAGGTGGACCAAAGAACACAATCAAAAAGGCAACAAAACTCAATCCGGATTCACAAATAGTTTAATCTGGATCAGGATTCTCAATCCGGATTGAGAATCTAGATTAGTCTATCTGTCAAAACATTGACTGGTAGAATGATCCAAATTGGATTCAGAAATCTGGATTAATCCGGGTGGAGAAATCTCCAATCCGGAGATCCGGATCAGGGAAAATTTTAAATTTTCCAACAGTCAGCAACAACTAGTTTTGACCCATGTGTGGATCCAGATTAGGATCGGGAAATCCTGATTAGGAAAAAATAGATCCATTGGAGCCTTTTCAAAGCACTCTCTCACTCACTCTCTTGGCTATAAATACCCACACTTGGGTAAGGTTTTAGGCACCTCTCTATACAGCCATTAGACACATTTGTGCACACAATTGAATGAGCAATATATTGAAAGAAAAAGAGATTGTGAGTGAAGCTCTAAGAGTGAAAAGAGAAAGAGAAGAAGCTTCAAGCATTCTAGCCATCTTCATTTAGAAGCTTCAAGTGCAAGTTCCGATCATTCATTGCATTCATTCACTTGCACGATTATACAAGAGTACTTGTTCTACATATCACGGGTAACATTGTTCAACTTTTGTAATTTGTATTTTCATTTTAATTTCCACTTTCGGTTCTCTTGTTGGCACTCAAGAAGTGAGTTGCTCTTACTTGTACTCAAGAGTGGGTTACACTTGATCTGAAACTAAAATGTTGTGAGTTGCTCTTGATTGGACTCAAGAGTGGGTTACACTTGACCCATAACTAAGACGGTTGTAAAGGCTTGTTTCTTGCCCGATAAAAAAAACACAGTGAAAATCTCTCAAGGGTTATTGAGAGGAGTAGACGTAGACTTGGTTATAAGTCGAACTACTATAAAATCCTTATGTCTTGTCATTTTGATTTTGCACTTTAATTATGAATCTCGTCTAAATTGTCATAAATCAAAATATTGGTAAGTACTCTCGAGAAAACCTATTCACCCCCCCTAGTTGTTTTCTAACACCTAGGGCCTCAAATAAGGAGATAGATTTCTTTGCTTCTTGGGCTACTTGATTAGGCTTGTCTTGGGTCTAGTGGTGCTCGCCAACCCCTTTTCTTGTTTCTTGTATTCCTTTGTATGAGCTTCTCCTACTCAGATTTTCTTTAATATAGTTGATTTCCTTTGTTCAAAAAATTAAAGGAAAGTAATACAGACAATGTCAGGATGCTTGTCCTTCAATATATTACTAAAGGTAACTCGGGCGGCTGCCTTCTTCATCCCTCTTACGTTCTAGAAGAGAGCACACATAATAACTGCTTGTGAGAGGCAATGTGGCTAGACTTCCTAGTCTACTCCACATTGACCATGTATTTCCCCATATGCTTTTAGCAGCCTTTGTACCTTCTTTGAGCTCCTTCTGCTGCGTAGCTTCTTTAATGGCATCAACCTCAGGTTATTGAAGTGTAATAAGACCACTATCTACCGAGCTTGGGGCCATATTATGAAATAATCACCAGTACAGGAAGAAGATCTTTATGAGCGAGCACTGCAAAAACCAGTCCTTCTTTGCTAACTGTCCCCATGTCTAGGTCGTCACTTCAGAACCTACACCTTCTTCCCCATTCATAATCGAATATTCAGAACCATCATGGATTGACCCATCCAACTAGCCTGACCTACATTTCCATTCAGCAATAGGATTCTCTCTCATGAAAAATGTTGGATTGCCTTCTAAGTTCCCTTTATGTTAAGTATTGGAACTACATTGTATTGCTTGACTTGAGAAGATTACAACCTAATGGTCTATATATATATGGCCTAGATAGGAATCCACATGATTGGAAACTCTATCGGATAAGGAGATCTAATAGGAGTAGTTATATTAGACTACAAACTTTATGAGAGGATAGGGTTTGATATCATATGAAACTCTAGTGAGGTAGGAGTCTTAATAGGATGTAGAGATTGGAAATCAGTGGGACTCCTACAAAATAAGAGAAGATAGGCTAGCATAGGAGGTGATAATGTCCGAGACAGAGTGGAACTCAAACTCTTGCTGATACGCCCCCTCAAGGTGAGGATTTGAGCCCTCGAATCCGTAGCTTGTCTTAGAGGGAAGAAAATCGTGCCTGGTGGAGGGCCTTCATTAGAATATACAAAGGATAGGGCCTCCTTAGTGTGGGAGGCAATTAAGAGACTCATTATTGAGGCATGCTCTTCATGCCAAACTTTAGCTAGAGTAGCATCCTGAGGGCAACTTTGATCATCAAGTACATAATCATATGAGCTGAGGGCCTTTATTATTGAGGTGTCCTATTCACACCAAACTTTAGCTGGAGTAGAATCCTGAGGGCAATGGAGGTTGCCTAGAACATAGTCAAATAACCTAAAGAAAAAAGAGGAGTACCGAGAGAAAAGAGAAGAAAGGGAAGAATAAAAGAAAATTTAGTTCAGGTTGATGCTCATTGGAGCTTTCAATTAGATCATTAATGGGAGTAGGGTTGGCCATAATAGTATGAAAAATGCCACAGGACAGCAAGAGATAATGTAGAAGAGAAAATAAAATTTTGGTTTAGGGGTGAGGCTCATTGGAGCATTTGACTCTTGAATGACAGCAAACTCGTTAGAGCTTTTGAGACAAGTAAGTATATTTGTATTAGAGGCGATAGTAGTGATTGATGGTGGTGGATTGGTAGACATCATAGAGATAAGAGGGATTAACTAGAACAATGGAAGAAGAAAGTAGCAGCAACTAGCGGCAATGGGAAGTGGAGATAACTGAGAAGAGAAAAAAAAAATATTGGGATCGATGGGCGTTGGCCCTAGGCGCTCTGATACCATGTTAAATATCGGAACTACATTGTATTTCTTGACTTGAGAAGATTACAACCTAGTGATCTATATATATGGCCTAGATAGGAATCCACATGATTGAAAACTCTATCTGATAAGGAGATCTAGAAGGAGTAGTTATATTAGAATACAAACTCTATGAGAGGATAGGGTTTGATATCATATGGAAATCTAGTGAGGTAGGAGTCTTAATAGGATGTAGAGATTGGCAATCAGTGGGACTCCGGCAAAATAAGAGAAGATAGGCTAGCATAGGAGGTGATAATGTCCGAGACAGAGTGGAACTCAAACTCTTGCTAATACTTTAAAATTAAGTAAGTTAACATAAATAGAATCTTCCACTCAATAGGCGTTAGAATCTTTAAGTTCCCATCTAAAGTAGGAGAGCATCTTTTGGGTAAGGAATGTGTAGACATCCTCTACCGAAAGATTCCTTCCTAAACTGGACACCTCATGACTTTTGCCAGAAACAGCCACTGTCGATCTTGCTTTCTCCACTGACATCGCCACTACAGTACCTCCTGTTGCATGGATTTCATTATTCTTAGCATCAGAAGCCTTTTTAGCTTTACAAATGGTGCCTTACTCTCATGCAAAAGCCACACTTGCCCAACTCATCTTCACAGATAATATGCTGCTTGAACTAGAACAGATTGCCAGTCCCTGGTTGCTACCGCTCAACTTGTACTTCTTCCAGCCTTTTATTAGACATCTCCATCTCAACAAGGACATGCACATAGTTTCCCATAGAAGTGTTCCTTGTTCTTTTGTCAATGTCCAGAGGGTGCCCAATAGCTTTGGCCATGGACAAGAGGATCTTCTCATTCCAATATTCAAAGGGAAGCTCTGGGAGTCAAATCCATACCAACTTAGTGAAGGCATTCTTGTCAGGAATGTTGAAGTCAGGCTTCCAGCACTGGAAGCAAATTAGCTGACCGTGGATATTAATCAGACTTCTCTTCCATATGTTAGCCATGTCACCATCATTCTCAAATTGAAATAAAGTATATCCCAAACCCATTGGAGATATGAATACTTTTGCCTTGAGTTCCAGGCTTCAACTACTTCCACCTCATCTAAAGATATGAAGCAAAATTTCACCCTGGCCACAAGGGCAAAACGATAATGCAAAAGTCTCTCTTCATATGCATCCAGAGGGATAATAATTTTTGTAAAATTCCTAGCATGAATTAGATCAGGCCGATCATCCATGTTTGACAGAGAACCACCTACCAGTCTTAAATAAGACTTCTTAGGCAAACGATCCTGAGTACCAACACTCGCACCCCATATTATCCCCACCTTGTAGCCCTCTCCTCCATTCTCACCCGATTTCATGAACAACGGTTGCCAAAAATCAGTAATCAGCCGCTCCTTACCTCGATCTAGAGGATGATGATCTCCTTCAGGTTCATGGCATTCTTCCATAACCCTAGCTACTTCAAACCCCAAAATCATCTTGTAGACCGCAACAACCTCCATGCAAATGTCAAATCACCTCTCTCTCTCTCTCTCTCTCTCTCTCTCTCTCAGATGAGAGCAATTTCACTAGCAATGGATAAAAAGTTATAGTTCACAATCTTATATCATTTTAGGAAAGTACATATCTATTTCAGATCCAACGTGTGCTAGAAGTGTTGGTGCTCAAATTTCAAATCGAAGGTCTCGTGAACTGTTTGAAATATTTTGGTGTGCTCCAAAGGAGGATTAGATAAAAGTGAACACTGATGGTTGCTCATTTAGAAATCCAGGCAGGGCAGGTATAGGTGGATTTTTCACAATAAATTTTTGAGGTTATAGCAAATTTTAGGATGTCGATTAGAGTAAAAACCAACTTTGAAGCTGAATTTCTAGAAGTGATAGAAGGCTTGGAGTAGGCATAAATCATGAAAGTTCAGTGTACATGGGTTGAATGTGATTCAGTCGCTGTGGTTTTATTGCTTTCAAAGGGGGTGGTGCCATGGGTTTGTCATTAGAGGTGGTGTGGTTTGCTTCCGTTCCTGAATTCAATAGTATGGAAGACTTCTCATTGTAATAGGGAGGCAAATTGAGCTGCAGAATTTCTTGCTAAAACGGTAGAAAAATATCGTTTCGTATAAGTTTCTCTGTATTCAGATTTAGCTTTAGGGGGTTTTAGGCTCTTTTCCCTGTTGATGGCAATGCTGAAGGTGGGGAATTTGGGCTAGCTCTCTTTAATCTTTGTGGGCACAACCTATTTTTTTGTGGATTTGTTTTTCATTACTATCTTGTATAATTTTTTCTCATTTTAATACAAATGTTATTCTACCGAAAATATAGTATACCCATTCATGGACAACCTGAAACTCTATTAAGTTTAGTCCTACAAAGAAAATTAATGAAGGAACATCAATAGATCAAGTCTGCAACCATGCCATCATTATGCTTTAATGGGGTCCCTTAATTTTAGGATCACCTTCTGTAGAAACCATTAAAAAAATGATTTCTAGCTAAAGATCATGAATTTTATTAAAAAAATGAAGAAAGAGAAATCCCTTAATTTCATCTTTGCACACCAAGCTAGAGCAGGAAACCTTAATTTCTATTAGAACTCCATGTTTACAGAGATTCTTATGTTCCCCAGTAAATCATTGATTCGATTGTACACACCTCTTGGAAAGATCGATATGTTCCGAGGAAGAACTGTGTGGCTAAAAATAGATTTCACGTAAGGTAGATCTTCACCCTTTGATGGACTTCTTCCTAAAACACTTGATGTTGCTAAAGCTTCAGAATGGAGAAGGATTAAAGAAGAAGAAGAAGACTAAGATCCCAAAAAAGATGAAAGAGCAGCTAGAGAGTAAAGACTTTAGGGGCCATCATAGCAAACGAAGATTTGATATTGTCCCTCAACCCAAAACCTCCTTATATCGGCTAGGTTAGGGTATACGGCGGCCATATGGATTCACTATAATTACCCTAGTTAAACTCTAATTATCTTAATTTAATATATCTAAATATGGCATCAAATTCATGTGTTCGAATGCCTTATTAGACATATGGAGCAACACTATTGTCATGTTCAATGTGGGAAGATTCACCCATGGTCTATGGGTGCGTGGGAATCTTTAAACACAATGATTTTTGCCTTCATTTCTGTCATTCTGAATTGCTATGACCATGATCATCATCATAATCATCCAAGGTCCTTTCAAAGGTCTTCCCTTCTTCTTAGTCTTCCACCGTTGAATTAGCTCAATAAAAATTGCCAACATTTTCTAAACCACATGGAACATCAAAGCAGTCTTGCTCCATTTGTTTAATAAGGCATTTGAATACATCAGACACATGAATTTGATGCTATATTTAATTATATTCAATTAGAAATATTAGGGTTCACTAGGATAATTATAAGGAATCCATATGGTCACTGTGTCCCTAACCCTAGCCAACATAAGGAGGTTTTGGGTTGGGGGACTATATCAAATCTCTGTCTGCTATGACGGCCCCTACAGTCTTTACTAACTTGTTATGCTTTCATCTTTTTGGGGCTCTTAATATTTTTCTTCTTCTTTAGTCTTTCACCATTCTGAAGCTTTAGCAACATCAAGTCTTGAAGGAAGAAGTCCATCAAAGGGTGAACATCTACCTTATGGGAAATCTATGTTTAGCTCCACGGTTCTTCCTTGGAACATACCGAACTTTCCAAGTTGTGTGTACAATCGAAGCAATGATTTACCATAGAATATAAGAATCTCTGAAGACATGGAGTTCTAGTAGAAATTAAGGTAACTCCTACTCTAATTTGGTATACAAAGAACAGGTCTAAAGTTGAAGAAGTCCAACATATGTAGGGTTATTATCTAGTGGGAGAGAGAAGCTTTGATTTTTTAGTTGGGGATTCTAGGGTGATTTTTCTTCTTGGTTTTTCCTGAAACCTTCGTTATTTTCCAGCTTAAAGCTTTCCACTATCCATCGACAACATAACCAATGTTTCAGAAAAAAAATATAAAATAAAAAAAAAATAAAGAAAACATCACCCTAGAATCCCTTCCTGAAAAATCAGAGCTTTTCTCCCCCACCTGATAATAACCTTATATATATTGGACTTCTTAAACTTTAGACCTGTTCTTTGCACACCAAGCTAGAGCAGGAGTTACCTTAATTTTTATTAAAACTCCATGTTTACAGAGATTCTTATGTTCTCTGGTAAATCATTGATTCAATTGT
The DNA here is from genome assembly GCF_013358625.1 of Macadamia integrifolia. NCBI lineage: Eukaryota > Viridiplantae > Streptophyta > Magnoliopsida > Proteales > Proteaceae > Macadamia > Macadamia integrifolia. Next base: position 13,385,241 of record NC_056560.1, read on the forward strand.
ACGCACCTCTTAGAAAGATCGATATATTCCGAGGAAGAACTGTGGGGCTAAAAATAGATTTCATGTAAGGTAGATCTTCACCCTTTAATGGACTTCTTCCTAGAAGACTTGATGTTGCTAAAGCTTCATAATGGAGAAGGACTAAAGAAGAAGAAGAAGACTAAGATCCCAAAAAAGATGAAAGAGTAGCTAGAGAGTAAAGACTTTAGGCGCCATCATAGCAGACGGAGATTTGATATTGTCCCTCAACCCAAAACCTCCTTATATCGGCTAGGTTAGGGTATACGACGGCCATATGGATTCCCTATAATTACCCTAGTTAAACATTAATTTTTTTAATTGAATATAACTAATATAGCATCAAATTCATGTGTTCAAATGCCTTATTAGACATATGGAGCAACACCGCTGTTATGTTCAATGTGGGAAGATTCACCCATGGTCTATGGGTGCGTGGGAAGCTTTAAACACAATGATTTTTGCCTTCATTTCTGTCATTCTGAATTGCTATAACCGTGATCATCATCCCAATCATCCAAGGTCCTTTCAAAGGTCATCCCTTCTTCTTATTCTTCCACCCTTGAATTAGCTCACTAACAATTGCCATCATTATCTAAACCACATTGAACATCGAAGCGGTCTTGCTCCATTTGTTTAATAAGGCATTTGAATACATCAGACACATAAATTTGATGTTATAATTAATTATATTCAATTAGAAATATTAGGGTTCACTAGAATAATTATAGGGAATCCATATGGTCACTGTGTACCTAACCCTAGCCAATATAAGGAGGTTTTGGGTGGGGGACTATATCAAATCTCCATCTGCTATGACGGCCCCTAGAGTCTTTACTATCTTGCTGCTCTTTCATCTTTTTGGGGCTCTTAATCTTCTTCTTCTTCTTTAGTCTTTCACCATTCTGAAGCTTTAGCAACATTAAGTCTTAGAGGAAGAAGTCCATCAAAGGGTGAACATCTACCTTATGAGAAATCTATGTTTAGGTCCATGGTTCTTCCTTGGAACATACCGATCTTTCCAAGTTGTGTGTACAATCGAAGCAATGATTTACTAGAGAACATAAGAATCTTTGAAGACATGGAGTTCTAGTAGAAATTAAGGTAACTCCTACTCTAACTTGGTATACAAAGAACAGGTCTAAAGTTGAAGAAGTCCAACATATTTTGGGTTATTATCTGGTGGGATAAAGAAGCTTTGAATTTTTAGTTAGGGATTCCAGGGCGATTTTTCTTTTGGTTTTTTGTGAAACCTTCGTTATTTTCCAGCTTAAAGCTTCCCGCTACCCATTGACAACATAACCAATATTTCAGAAAAAAAACCATAAAGAAAACATCACCCTAGAATCCCTTCCTGAAAAATCAGGGCTTCTCTCCCCCACCTGATAATAAACCTATATATGTTGGACTTTTTAAACTTTAGACCTGTTCTTTGCACACCAAGCTAGAGCAGGAGTTACCTTAATTTCTATTAGAACTCCATGTTTACAGAGATTCTTATGTTCTCTGGTAAATCATTGGTTCGATTATACACACCTCTTGGAAAGATTGATATGTTCCGAGGAAGAACTATGAGGCTAGAAATAGATTTCACGTAAGGTATATCTTCACCCTTTGATGGACTTCTTCCTAGAAGACTTGATGTTGCTGAAGCTTCAGATGGAGGACTAAAGAAGAAGAAGAAGACTAAGATCCCAAAAAAGATGAAAGTGCAGCAAGAGAGTAAAGACTTTAGGGGCCATTATAGCAAACGGAGATTTGATATTGTCCCTCAACCTAAAACCTCCTTATATCGGCTAGGGTCAAGTTACACGGCGGCCATGTGGATTCCCTATACCCTAGTTAAACTCTAATTTTCTTAGTTGAATATAACTAAATATAGCATCAAATTTATGTGTTCAAATGCCTTATTAGACATATGGAGCAACACTGTTGTCATGTTCAATGTGGGAAGCTTCACCCATGATCTATGAGATGTGTGGGGAGCATTGTACATAGTTATTTTGGCCTTCATTTCTCTCATTCTGAATTGTTGTGACGGTGATCATCATCACAATCATCCAAGGTCCTTTCAAAGGTTATCCCTTCTTCTTATTCTTCCACTATAGAATCAGCTCACTAACAATTGCCTTCATTTTCTAAACCACATTGAACATCGCAGCGGTCTTGCTCCATTTGTTTAGTAAGGCATTTGAATACATCAGACATATGAAGTTGATAATATTTTTAATTATATTCAATTACGAAATTTAGGGTTTCACTAGGATAATTATAGGGAATCCATATGGTCGTCGTGTACCCTAATCCTTGCCAATATGAGGAGTTTTTGGGTTGGGGGACTATATCAAATCTCTATCTGCTATGACGGCCTGTGCAATCTTTACTCTCTTGCTGCTCTTTCATCTTTGGCTCTTAGTCTTCTTCTTCTTCTTCTTTAGTCTTTTTCCATTTTGAAGCTTTAGCAATATCAATGTAGGAAGAAGTCCATCAAAGGGTGAAGATCTACCTTATGGGAATTGATGAGGTGGAGGAGTGAGAAGGGAGAAAGGGAGAGAGTCGTAGGAAAGAGGAGAGAGAGTCCAATGAATTACTTCCTTTTTTCCTTATTTTCTTTTCTCTCTCTTCTATCTTGCACAAAAACCATCTTGGATGATTTTCCTCTCCTTGTTTTGCACGATTTTGGGCTATCTTCTATTTGAGTTAGAAATTCCATCCATGCCCCTTGTGCTACTTGGAAAATAGGAGAGAGAAAATCTTCACAAAATCTCCAAAAAAGAGAGAATCGCCCAAGGTGGAGGAGAGAGTGTAGCTCCCAAGTGTGTGGGTCCCTCCTTCTTTGTTGGCATCTGGAATATTCTCTTGTACCCCTGGGACAACTGCAGAAGGGTTGGGCCTGCATCTCGATTCTGTTTTGCTGCATTATTCTTTTTCTGACCCGAAAAGAATAATCACTTGTATGGGTGTCAAAATGAATGTGTACTTTTAATGCAACACGTCCATCTTGCTCAGAATTTCATCCTCTTCGCAACCATGAAAAGAAACAAGTCCTCTTTCTGTGTAAAATTAAAGATATGGCCCCCGATAGTCCGTAAGGCCTTGTACATGCAAAACCTGCAAAAAAAGAGTAAAATCCAAGATAGCTCCATTCTAAGTATGTAAAAATGCATGCTTACATCCTAAGCTTCCACATATAAATGTGCTCATCAGAATTCCCCCACACTTAGACTTTGCTAGTACTTGAGCAAAACAAAAAGAACAAAAAGTAAACAACAAAAAACCTAACTCACTTTCGTAGGAATCACGGTTGCGCTTAGCATGTGCAATACGCCTTTAAACCTCTAAGTAACCCCTAGAGGACGAGTTGTGTCTCGTGGGTGTTTGCAGTGAATATACACCCAAAATTTAGAAAAAATAAATCCCAATCTTGGCTAAAGGAAAGGGCCATACCGATCCGAAGCAAAGATAATTCCTCTTACACTTGATCTAGGGACCCCCACACTTGATTTTTATTACCCCATATCGATTCCAGGCACCAGCATATTTCTTAATTCGGAATTTACCTTGTCTTTTCTAAAACATCTTTATTTTAAGGCAAGACCACCTGTGAAGTAATAGGGAACCCAGGACTAAGGTGTTGGAGTATTTTCTACCAAACATGTTACTAAGGCATTGATGATCTTTGCACATACTTTCCTGTTGTGTGGTTTTCTCTCTCTCTCTCTCTCTCTCTCTTTTATTTTTTTTTATTTTTTATAATAAACTCTATTCTACTCCGCTACTGTTGGCCCAAATGATATGGTGGAGCAAACACCAAACACCTAAGTTACTATGTAGCTTCGCTTTTTGCATATGTCCATATAGACAGTGATGCCAGAGTTCTTTCAGAAATTTCTTCCCTAAGGGTTTCGATCAAGACACCATGCTTCCTGAGACACAATGCCATGTCTAGTTCCAAGGAAATCAACTCTTACTCTTCCTTTATGTCACTTTCCACACTTCATTTAAAATTGTGTATTTGTCAACTCATGCCAATTTAAAAAAAAAATATATCTCAACTTCAAATAAAGAGTACAAGGAACACAAACTTACATATGGTCCAATACCGTAAAACAAATGTCTCTTATTTTTCAAAATAGACTCCCACCTCAAGACACATGCTTGTTTCTTTTTTCTCAATAGGGTTTTTTATGCATTTAAGATAGGTACCTTAATCAAAACTCTTACTTTAATACATCAAGCAACCGAATGGTATGATCATTAGCCAAAAGCCAAAGTAGGACTTATATCCTTATCAAGCTCACAAACAAAGGGGAAAAAAAAAACAAAAACAGAAAGAAAGTAGTTTCCCTCCCACACACTTAAGCCATACAATGTCCTCAATGCATGGAAAGAATTAAAAGCAAAGACAATGGAACGGGGTCATACCTGGTTAAAAGTTAGTCATATGTGTAAAGAGATTCATAGAGATCCATGATCTCTTCACTAGCAACAGGAGAAAGCTCGAGGAATGGTTTTAAACGCTGACCATTAACCTTCAAAATTATCCTTGTTCCTAGATTCAGAATCTCCACAGCCCCATGGGGATATACACTATGTACAATAAATGGGCCATCCCATCAGGATCTAAGCTAGTAGGGAAAAGATGCAATCAAGAATTGTACAATAAGACCTTATCACCAATTGCAAAATATTTGAGCAGAATGTACTTATTATGGAAGGCTTTCATCTTTTCATTGTAAATCCTAGAACTTTCATAGGCATCATTCCTAAGTTCCTCCAACTCAGGTAGTTGGAGCCTATGATGAATAACCGCATCAGACAAATCAAAGTTGACCTTCTTGAAGGCCCAAAAGGTCTTATGCCCAACTCAACTAGTAAGTGATAGGCTTTCCTATACACCAAACGGTAGGGAGAATGACCAAGGTCAGTCTTGAATGCAGTTGATGAGCACATTTATGTGTGAAATCTAGTGTAGTAAAATATGCATTTTACATATTTAGAATGGAGCTACCTTAGGTTTTACTCTCTTTTTATAGGTTTTATATTTTCAAGGCCTTAAGGATTATCGGGCACTATATCTCCAATTTTACACGTAAAGATTTACTATTTCTTTTCATAGTTGCGAAGAGGAAGAAATTCTGAGCAAGATGGAAGTGTTCAATTGCAAGTACACATTCGTTTGGTCAACCATACAAGTGATTATTCTTTTCGGGTCAGAAAAAGAATAATGGATTAGAACTAAACCGAGATTCAGAACCAGCCCATCTGCAGTTATCCCAAGGGTATAAGGAATATTTCAAATGCCAACAAGAATCGATGGACTACATTCTTAAGTGATTGAAGATTCATTTTTAGTAACAACAACTACCTAGTGTAGTTGGTGAGTTGTGGTGTGCAAAATCCCTTGCTTATTAGGAGGTCTCAAGTTCGAACCTCTTAGTTGCCATTTTGTTGAGGTTTTTTTTAAAAGATTTTCTCTCTCCTACTCATCACTTAAAGGAGGTCGGCCAAGATAGTTGTACGCAAGTTTGAAGAAAAGAGAGAAAAAATAAAGAGAAAAAATAGGAAAGAAGAAAAAAAGAAAAGAAAAGACAAGGGCATGGATGAAATTTCCCATTAAAATAGAATATTGTCCAAATCCAAGCAAGAAAAATTGGCCAAAGGGGATTTCTTGTGCAAGAAGAGAGAGAAAAATAGAAAAAGGGAGAAAAAGTAGGAAGAAAAAGGCAAGAAAAATCGTGGGAGATCTCTCTCCACACGTTTTCTCTCTTCTCTCTCCTCCACTTCATCAACAAGATAAAAAAAAATATTTTTTTTTAGAAGCTAAAATCGTTAGCTTCCCTCCCCCATTCTCAATATAATAGAATTAACACAAGGGGAGGAGGCACTTCATTCTTCTTCTAGGGTTTTTTCTTAGTTGCTCTATGTAATACCCTACTTCTTAAACCCGGTCTGATTACACGGTTGACCCAGTTTAACCATGCAGGACCCGAACCGGAGAAGGTTAAGGCAGGTTCCTTACGGACCATGATGGCAAGGGTGACTTTGAACACTGGCTGGCCAGACAAGTCCGAGTCAGTGCCAGAGGAGACAGGTGTACCCAAGCCGTGTACATACATATATCATAAGGCCATGTACGGATAAAGCAGGTACATAGCCGTATCTTAAAGCGCATACGTATATTATATCTTATGCCGAGAGTGAGATTCGTGCCTAGAGTCGAATTCTGTCAAAATCCCACTTGTTGACCAAGTTTTGGCCCTCAGGTGGGCGGTCACAGGTGGGCGCATCCACCCACCTGAGTGACCCACCCATGTGTCACTAATGATTTTAAGAAAGTATAAATAGCAGGATTTATGGTTTTTTCAATATCTCATTTATTACACTGAATGAATGGTGGGAAGATTTAAGAGGAGAGAGAAATGAAGAGAGAACAGAGAACGAAGAAGAAAAGGGAAGGAAGAGGAAGAAGAAATGGATTTCAGCGGCGCCGAGGTTTGATCTTCCCATTTCGACGCCAGAAGAGTGATCTCCAATACGAGATCTATGTTTAGAGGTGAGCAAAGGCTAGGTTCCTTAAACTTTCACCATACCCAAATGAAACCCTTGATTTGGGTAGAGCTTCTTGAGGTCTCGTAAATCCCCCTTGAGATGATGAATCTAAGGTTTAATAGATGGTTTATGTGTTGATTTTGAAGGATTTGAAGAAGTGTTTCCACGGTTGGAGGAGCATTGGTGATTTGAAGTGATTTTAGGGTCATTGAACGAGTTCTTGAGCAAAGAAGGTAAGATGGCTTCCATTCCTTAAATCTAACCTAGATCTAGGTTAGAGCCATCTTATGAGACCTTGAATGTGTGGAGAATGGGTTTGGAAAAGCCCTATTTGATTCTCCAAAGATTGGGGAAGGTTTGGGGAAAAATGGCATTTTTCCGCTAAGATCGGTGGGCCAAACCGGTGGGCCAAATGGCCCGCCTGAGGGCACCCGCCTGAGAGGGCAGGCCCTCGAGGCCAACCGATGGGCCCAACCGATGGGCCGATCAATGGGCCAACCTACCTGTCGGTCCTAGCAGGGCCCTCGAGGCCAATCGATGGGCCGACCTGCCCGCCGGTCATGACCGATGGGTCTGACTGGTGAGTCAAGACAGGTGGGCTGTTTGACCCACCCGAGAGACTCCCAACGTGATTTCTATGTCCGAACGGACCCAAAACAGACGTGCGACCTTCTTTTGGGATTCTAAACATGATTTTCTCACCAAATCTTGTTAGTTTTGACCCTAAAGGGGTGAAATGCTAACCCCATTCACTCATGATAAGTTCACCAAATCTTACGCTGCTCGCACCGGATCTCACCCGTACCAGGCATGAGTCTTTGTACACTACAGGCAAGTGGGGAGAGGACGTTTAACCTTATGTTATGGCTTGTTTGGCATTCATCTAATTGTATCTAGACTAGCCATGTCATCATGCAAATGCTATGTAGCTTAGCCATCCTCATATTTTATGCCATGTGTGCTGTGTTTATTTCTCATGCCAAATGATGATATGCTTATGTGATGAATGTTGACATCATTGTGCATGATGCATTAATAGACTAGATGCCGTAGTCGACTTAGAAATTAGTGCATTGGTGGCTCATGGAATGGGACGCGGTGGCACTATACAATCGTACTATGTCATATAGGAGCATGCGGTTTAGGATTATCATCTTCCCGTGCTACGACCCTTCCCAACAGGGGTTGAGGTGTTGGGTTACTATTTGGGGGGAAGCAGTGGTCGTAATTATTGGGTCACTGTGGCGGTTAGACATATGCCCGACTGATCATTAGGACAGTCGGCAACCTCGGTGGTATATTCAAGAGGGCCAATCGTACTGCTTTTAAATTACTGAAGTCAGCACATTTAATTTCTGTCATTTACTTTATGTTGAGAGCTGGTGGTCGACATGTTTTAATTTTTCGAGTACTCACAGTGGGCCTTCTCCGATAGCCCTATGGGCATATCGCGGGATGGAGTTCGCGGCTCGTATCCGGAGTATACGCGCACTGTGGTTGTAGTAGCACTAAACCAAAGACTTAGTAATGTTGTTTAGGTGGATGTGATTAAAAATGAATTGCATAACATGTAGTGCATATGGTTGTGATTTGTTGTGTCGACTGCTGTGTGCTCCTTCTTTTCACTTACTGAGCTAGTGAGCTCATCCCACGTGTGCACCTCTTTTAGATGATTTTGCAGGTCATCAACCTGAAGAGCATGGGTCGGGCCCCACAGTTGAATTCCTTGAAGAGGATTAGTGGGTCCCCGTGGAATTAGAGCACGACACGCATTGCTCATGCGAGGGCTGTGCTGCGGGACCGCAGTTTTGATACCGAGCTAAGCTTTACTTTTGATACCGAGCTGAGCTTTACTGTTGATACCGAGCTGAGCTTTACTTTTGATATCGAGCTGAGCTTTACCTTTTGATACCGAGCTGAGCTTTACTTTTTAATACCGAGCTGAGCTCTACTTTTGATACCGAGCCGAGCTGTACCCTTTGTGTTTTTGATGATCCCTTTTGTGTACTTGATATGTAAATTGTATTCTTTTGTGTAAATATCATGCCTGGGGGCTCACATGTACTTAGCTATGTAGTACAATTTAGGTATCAAGTATAATGGGAATATTTATAGGTAAATTAAGTCTTCTGCTAAACTGATGAACATTTTCTTAGTTGTGTGTATGTTGTGATTGGATACTGTATCAGATGATCCTGGCAGGTTTGGATTAACCGGTGTTAACCCGGTCACCGGTCCGGTTCTGTGTGAACAGGGTGTGACAACGGTGGTATCAGAGTGTGATGCTCTATTCCACTCACAGCATACCATTAGACCCCATAGAATCTATAATAGGCAATGGAATTGGGTTAATGTAAAAAAAAAAAAACTTTAAAGAGTTAAAAACCAAAGAAAGAAAGTAATAAAAATGGCTGCATTTAGTTATTACATTCATGGCATGCATGGGAGAAAATGAAAGATTAATTAATTGATGTCATAACCCATCGAGTATGAGTTTAACGAAATTTCGGCAACATAACGGCGCAAAACGAAATTTCCAAAAATTTTCCACACAAAAACCTAATAAACAACATATATATATATATATATCAATGATGAAAATTAACAAAAGACACCACAACTAAACTACACAAGTATTCAAACATACAAATTCACCACAAACCACCATCAAAACACATCACCCCACAAATAAGTCCAGTTACAGAGAAAGTACAAAGAATGAGAAAATGAAGAAAAATACAATAAGATCAACAATATGAAACAGGTGAGAAGCTGGTGTGGACGAGCTAAGTCCTCACTGATCATCGTCATCGTCATAGTCCAATACTACTACTCCGTTCACCTGAGGTCTAAAGTTAACGTTGAGTCGACGATCGTAGTAGTCAAACCTCGAGTTCACCAGTTGTACATCCCTCCGAAGTCAGCCAAAATCTGCTGAAATGGCATTGGCCGTTGTATCCAAGTCTTGGCCCAGTCTGAGAAAGGAATTCTCTAAAGTAGCCTGCCTCTCCAGGATGCATTTCTCCATAGAAGCACTCACATCCAGTCTTCTTAATAGCTGATCTTACCCGTCCTTCAAAGCCCTCATAGTAAACATCATGCCCTCAAAATCATATGCACCACTCTCAGATGGTGGGGCTCTATGCTGTGGGATTGCAGCTCTAGTGAAGCCAGGATCAACACCTCTCAACTCATGAGGCACCTCCTCAAGGATGTCCTTGACCAAAAAATCATCCTCCCCACCCTGAGGGACATAGTCCTCATCCTCCTCACTAGACTCCTCCTCCATGGGAACATCCTCCCTAGGGGCAACCCTCCTATCTCTACCTCTCTGAGCTCCCACTCTCTGAGGTACATCCATAAGAGTGTGGAGACCCATCCTCAATAGATTCCCCCTATCAAACTTATCTGCTGGCATCTTCCCCTCCTCACCACTCAGGTCCACCCCAAAAAACTCAAAAATCCTGGTGAGGATCCTGCCATATGGAAATCCTCCATCCTCGGGGTAAGAAGTATGGTGCTCCATGGTCTTGAGGATGACGTAAGGCAAGCACAAGTGCTTGTCACCCCCCTCTAAAGCCTTATAAATGCAAAAGGCTAAGAAGGCCGCCATGAAGCCCACCTGGTTCCGGTGACCTCCTCTGGGGAGCAAGTTGAACTGGACCAAACGGGCAAACACATGAACCTCTGGGAAAAATGATGTCTCGGAATCCAGACGCTCCCTGCTGCCACAGATGGTCTCATAGATGTGGTCCGGTGTCTCCGAACTCATGAACGGGCCCATGGGCTTACTCCTGGGAGGACTGTAGAAACGATGCCCAGCTGAAGAAGTACCCAAAATACTAGCCAGGGTGTCCACGGTCAGCTGAATGTCCACCCCATTCACTATACTAGTTATCGCATACTCTCCGTACTGGTAGGAAACCTCCAGGTTATAGTAGAATCTACAAACCAGCTACTCGTAGCACCGACGGTCTATGTGGAGGATAGACTGCCAACCCAATGCAGTGAACCTCTCCTGAAGTTGAACCTTATGGAAGTCGTCAACTACCACAGTCTTCTCCATCATTACAGAGCTCTTCAGGAAGGCCTGCCAGTTGGTTGCTGCCTCTGAACAGCGGAAGAGTTCCTCGTCATAGTCGGAAGGATCAATAGGGGCAGGTCCGGGTCGCCCTGTGCGAGGCGCTGGGGAACTAGTCCCCGCACTCTTCCATTTGGAAGCGGTGGTCTTACGTCGAGTAGAAGAGGATGCGGGTTCCTTGCCCTTACGAGAAGATATCCTGGCAAGAAAAGAGGAAAGAAGGGTGAGTAAGGAAAAAGGGATAACAAAGGGAATAAATATATGGGTGAGCAATAAAAGGAAGCCCCCAAAACCCAATTCTTGCAAAACAGAAAATGTGACAAGCGAGGAATGATAGAGAGTCTATGGATGAAATGCCTAGTAAGTGACAAAACAGAAATCATGGAAAAAATAGAATGTGATAAAATGTGACAAGTGAGGAATGATAAAAAGTCTATGAATGAAATTCCTGGCCAGTGACAAGACAGAGATTATGGCAAAACAGCAATGTGACAGAAAGGGCATATAAAGCATGGCAAGTAAAGAATGATAGAAAAACCCCAATTCTCATTGTGCAAGTTCAATCTAAGGAAAAAATGAAAAGACTCACAATAGAGTGATGCATGAAGCTTACATGTTCATGGATGAAATGCTATCATTCTACAATTTAGAATATGCAAAAACATCTACTATTATGATATTGAGGTGAAAGAGAATCAAAGGAACCCACCACACAGGGATGGATTTTCATGGGAAGAAATGGGATTTCAAGCATATGTGACTTCTATGATCTCTACAACATGTCAAGTACAAATCAAACACAAGACATTGCATTTGAGTTATTAATTGGGAAGAAAAGAGCAGAGATTGAAGAAATCCCCAAATTTAAGAAAACTAGGGCACGGTTGGGGTTTTTTTCTCAAAAATTGAGAAGTAAATCCTAAAACTATAATTAAATCACAGAGAAAACATCACATTTACATGAAATCACTGTTCTATGGAAGGAAACACGAAAAAGAATTGAGATTTAAGACTACTCATGAGTTCTACTCCCAAAGTACATGTTCTAAGAAGAAAATGAGGAAGAAACTTACTTGTGAGTAGAGGAGTTGAATCTTCCCAAAACTGTCGGATCGTTGAGTGAGATCGCGAGTGGAAGCATCAAGGAGCTCTCAAAAATCACCTAAGAGAGAGAGAGAGAGAGAGAGAGAGAGAGGGAGAAATGTGAGAACAAAGGAAGAACAGGGGCTTAAAAGCCCTGTTCGTATTTTCCGCTTGGGTAGGACCGGTGGGCCGATCGACGGGCCAACCTGCCCGCTGGTGTCAGCCCACCGGTTGAAGATTTAGACCAACGGGTCGACCGGCGGCCCAACCTGCCCATTGGTTGAGAGAAAACTTGAAAAATATATATATATATATATAATAATAAAAAGAGAAAGGTGGGGGTATTATTATTATAATTATTATTATTATTATAATTATTATTATTATTATAATAATATACCTGAAAAAAAGGGGGTGTGTGGATAGCACCATATGGTCAAGTGGGACCTTTGTCCTACTTGTTGAAGCACTAGCCCTGTATTTTTGAGAGTAAGTTATGGCTAGTTGCAAACGGTTATACACTATAATACCCTGTGTGTTGGCATATAATTATTTGCCGATATCAATTCTAAGGTGTTTAACCAATGTGGTGTATGATATGTTTTAGGTACAGGGATACGATGGTACGTACTAGATCCGGTAGCAATGCACGACGTACCTCGCGTGGTCCTCGTCCAGTCAGTCGACCACTGAATCCCAGAAGGTCCCGCTCTGTGGGGCAAACCTCACTTCCACAACCTCCAGAGACCTTTGGTCAGGGTGGGGCACAAGGGGACCCACCTATGACTGCACTTCCGGACCCTCCACCGGTTATTACTCCGGGGGATGTTGCTACCATAATCCAGTAGTCAGAACAGGCTTTCCAGCAACAAATGATTCAGCAACAGCAAGCATTTATGACTGCTATACAGCAACAATTGGACCTTTCTCAAACAGGTCAACCTCCCCGGATACTCACTCCACAGGACCCGCCTGTAGGGTCTGGTACGGGGCCACAAGTGGGAGGTACACCTCCAATTCCGCCATTCAGTGTTCCTCCGTATGTGGTGCCCCCTCCATACCCTTATTATCCAACTTATACTACCAATTACCCACCGACGAATAATACGTCAAAGGTAGTGGAGTCATTCAAGAGGAACTTGCCACCTGTATTCTCTAAGGTCGGGAGTGATCCTCTGGAGCCGGACCAGTGGATCCAAGAGCTGTAGAAAATATTTGAGGTGATTGAGTGCACAGATGCACAGAAACTCATTTGTGCAGGGTTACAACTCAAGAAGGAGGCCAACTCTTGGTGGCAAGCCTCTAAGCCCATATTGTTGGCCGCACACCCGGAACCCACCTGGGAACAGTTCAAGGAGTTGTTCTTGGACAATCATTACCCACGTAGCTTCAGAGACCACAAGGAGATGGAATTTATGGCCTTAACTCAAGGAGGTAAGACTATCCTTGAGTATCAGCAGCAGTTTGAGAGCTTGTTCCATTTTGCCCCTAGGCATATGAGGATAGCTGAAGAAAAGGCTGCAAGATTTTTGAAGGGCCTAAAGGCATCCATTGGGTCTATACTTGAGGTCTTAAACTTGACAGACTATGGCCAGATTGTGCAGAAGGCCAAGACTATGGAAGATAAGAAAAATGGAGAACAATCCCTCACACCTGGACTGTGGAAGAGAACCAATCCATTTCCAGATATGGGCAACTCCTCCAAGGCATACTGTGGGTCGTACAGTTCTGGGCCTACATATAGGCAGCCCTATAGGCCATCTGGCTACCCTCCTCGACCAGCTGGTGGTTCAGGCTCTACATCTTTCCGCCTAAACACTAGTACGGTGCCTACAGTTCCAAGGCCACCCCGACCTCCATCTTCAACAGGTCAAGTGCAGAGGGGCCCCACCCCAGTTTCAGCGTCTCAAATCCATTGCTTTAACTGCCATTCCTATGGGCACTATGCAAAAGACTATCGGGTCAGACCAGCCTTGCCCTCCAGTCAGCCCTCTGCGTACCGACCTCCCTTAACTCGGGGGAATCAACCGTAGGGAAGGATGTATGCCCTATCAGCTGAAGAAGCTGAGGCCAGCACAGAACTGGTAGTAGGTACATCTTAAATTTAAGAATTTCCTTATGTTAAATATTGATGATCTGCTCAAATTATATGCATTGTTACACTAGGTGTCCTATCTATATCGGGCATACCAACCTATGTTTTATTCGATTTAGGAGCTACACATTCATTCGTATCTAAGAGATTTTCTGAGAAACTTGGTATGCCACCTAGGACCCTAGATCATGGGATGATTGTTAGTATGCCTACTAGTAAAGTTACACAGTTGAAGGAGGTGTATGGGCCGTGCCCAGTGGAAATCAGTGGGAAGAAATTGGATGCACAACTCATTAAGTTCAATATGCAGAATTTCGATGTTATATTGGGCATGGATTGGTTGTCGGCTCATCGAGCTAATGTGATGTGTGCTGAAAAGCTGATTAGGGTGATAGATGACGAAGGAAGAGAATTGGTATACCGAGCAAATAAAATGAAACGAGCGAGAAAGGTCCTCGTCTCTGCCCTTCAAGTGGTAAAGTTGTTGGAGAGTGGATGTCAGGGCTACTTAGCATCGCTACTTGATGTTGATGCAAGGATTACACCTCTAGAAGAGGTAAAGGTGGTTAAGGAGTTTCCCGACGTCTTTCCAGATGATCTGATGCATTTACCGCCTGATAGAGAGTTGGAGTTTGCCATAGACTTGGTTCTTGGAGCAGCTCCAGTGTCTAAAGCTCTATACAGGATGGCACTAGCCGAATTAAAGGAGTTGCAGATGTAGTTGCAGGAATTATTGGAAAAGGGGTTTATTCGCCCAAGTGTTTCACCTTGGGGTGCCCCAGTATTGTTTGTCAAGAAGAAGGATGGCAGCTTGCATATGTGCATCAACTACCAGGAATTAAATAAGCTAACCATTAAGAACCGGTATCCATTGCCACGCATTGATGATTTATTTGACCAACTGCAAGGTGCCAAGGTATTTTCAAAGATAGACCTTCGATTAGGCTATTATCAGCTCAAGATAAAGAGCAGAGATATACCCAAGACAGCATTCAGGACTCGGTATGGTCACTATGAGTTCCTAGTGTTATCTTTTGGATTAACCAATGCACCGGCAGCATTCATGGATTTGATGAATCGAGTATTTCACGATGTCCTCAATAAATGGGTAATTATTTTTATTGATGACATCTTGATCTACTCCAAGACAGAAGAGGATCACACTCAACATTTGAGAATGGTGTTACAGAGGTTGAGAGAACAACAATTGTTTGCCAAATACAGAAAATGTGAATTCTGGCTTGAGCAAGTTGGATTCCTGGGGCACGTAGTGTCTAAGGCCGGAATCGAGGTGGATCCTGATAAGGTGAAAGCAGTAGTAGAGTGGGAAACCCCTAAAAATGTCACTGAAATTAGAAGCTTCTTGGGTTTGATTGGATACTACCGGCGCTTTATTGAGAATTTTGCTCGGATCTCAGCACCAATGACTAAGTTGACAAAAAAGGGTGTGAAGTTTGACTGGGTAGAGGAATGCAAGACGAGTTTTTAAGAGTTGAAGAAGAGGTTGGTGTCGGCCCCTGTGTTGACCATCCCTGAAGGCATAGGTGGAATGGCAGTCTACACTGATGCTTCCAAAGTTGGGTTGGGTTGTGCTCTCATGCAACGCTGAAAGGTGATAGCGTATGCTTCCCGACAACTAAAGGAGTATGAGAAGAACTACCCCACTCATGACTTGGAACTAGCCGCAATCATTTTTGCCCTAAAATTTTGGCAACATTACTTGTATGGGGAGAAGTACGAGATATACAGTGATCACAAAAGCCTTAAGTACTTTTTCACCCAGAAGGATTTGAACATGAGGTAGAGGAGATGGCTTGAGCTCATAAAGGATTATGACTACGACATTCAGTATCATCCCGGCAAGGCTAATGTAGTGGCAGATGCGTTGAGTAGGAAGGCACAGACTGTGTCACTCTCACACTTAGCAGTCAACCCACCACTTGTACATGAGGCGACGCTAACGGATGAAGCCCTCTTATATGAAGGAGCAACCTTAGAGCTTGAACATCAACTAGAAAACCTTAAATGGTTGACTGTATCCTTGGCGGCTCTACAGGTGCATCCGACTATTAGGCAAGAGGTAATAATGAAACAACCTTTGGATCCTGAATTGCAGTGGATCAGAGTTAAGGTTCAAGATCAAACAATGAACGAACCAGATTTTATTTTAGCCAGTGATGGGGCATTGATGTTTCGAGGCAGATTGTGTGTACTCGATGATTTGGATATACAAGACAAGATAGTGCGAGAAGCACATAGCTCCGAGTACTCACTCCACCCAGAAAGTACAAAGATATATAAAGACCTCAAACAAAATTACTGGTGGCCAAGCATGAAGGTCACAATAGCTTTAGATGTAGCGACTTGTCTTACATGCCAGAAAGTAAAAGCTGAGAGGCATCGACCTTATGGTACTCTTCAGCCACTCCCAGTACCAGACTGGAAGTGGGATAGGATTACAGTGGACTTCGTCACTGGACTACCATGTACACCTAAGGGGATGGACGCGATATGGGTGATCGTTGATCGGCTTACTAAGATTGCTTGTTTCATTCCCGTCAAGACCAAGTTCTCTATGGCCAAATTAGCACAAATTTATATGGATAACATAGTGCGCTTACATGGAGTGCCAGTGAGCATTGTATCAGTAGGGACCCAAGATTCACTTCCAGATTTTGGAAAAGCTTCCAGCATGCCTTAGGATCACAATTGAATTTGAGTACCGCTTTTCACCCACAGACTAATGGTCAGTCGGAGCGAATCATACAGATATTAGAAGATATGCTCAGGGCATGTACAATGGAAATGTGTGGTAGTTGGGAAGATTATATACCCCTTATGAAGTTTGCCTATAACAACAGTTACCAAGCTACTATTGGGATGGCTCCGTATGAGGCATTATATGGCAGAAAATGCAGGACTCCTCTGTATTGGGATGAGGTAGGCGAACGCCGAATGTTGGGACCTGAAATGATACAGATGACTTGTGACAAGGTCGATGTTATTCGAGAAAGGATTAAAGTAGCTCAGTCACGTCAAAAGAGCGATGCCGACAACCGCAAGAAAGACATTGAATTTCAGCTGGAGAAAAGGTGTTTCTCAAGATCTCTCCTACTAAAGGATTGCAAAGATTTCACAAAAAGGGGAAGTTGAGCCCAAGATACATTGGCCCATTTGAGATCTTAGCCTGGGTTGGCTCAGTAGCCTACATGCTTGCTCTGCCACCTTCACTCGGGGATGTTCAAAACGTATTTCATGTATCCATGCTGAAGCGATACGTTCATGATCCATCTCATGTATTACCCGTGGAACTAAAATATCTAGAAGCAGATATGACCTATACAGAGCAGCCAGCTGAAATTTTGGACCGAAAGGTGAAAACCCTTCGCAACTGCTCCATTTCCTACGTAAAGGTGCGATGGGCTAATCATTCACTTAAAGAAGCATCTTGGGAGAAAGAGGATGAAATCCAAGCCAAGTACCCTCATCTTTTTGAACAACCAGGTACGCCAATTTCAAGGATGAAATTTTCAGAAAGGGGGGGGTAAATGTAATACCCTACTTCTTAAACCCGGTCTGATTACACGGTTGACCCGGTTTAACCATGCAGGACGCAAACCGGAGAGGGTTAAGGTGGGTTTCTTATGGACCATGATGGCAAGGGTGACTTTGAACACTAGCTGGCCAGATAAGTTTGAGTCAGTGCCAGAGGAGACGGGTGTATCCAAGCTGTGTACATGCACATATCATAAGGCCATGTACGGATAAAGCAGGTACGTAGCCGTATCTTAAAGTGCATACGTATATTATATCTTATGCCGAGAGTGAGATTCGTGCCGAGAGTCGAATTCTGTCAAAATCCCACTTGTTGGCCAAGTTTTGGCCCTCAGGTGGGCGGTCACAGGTGGGCGCATCCGCCCACCTGAGTGACCCATCCATGTGTCACTAATGATTTTAAGAAAGTATAAATAGCAGGATTTGTGTTTTTTTCAATATCTCATTTATTACACTGAATGGTTGGTGGGAAGATTTAAGAGGAGAGAGAAACAAAGAGAGAAAAGAGAACGAAGAAGAAAAGGGAAGGAAGAGGAAGAAGAAATGGATTTCAGCGGCGCCGAGGTTTGATCTTCCCATTCCGACGCCGGAAGAGTGATCTCCAATACGAGATCTACGTTTAGAGGTGAGCAAAGGCTAGGTTCCTTAAACTTTCACCATACCCAAATGAAACCCTTGATTTGGGTAGAGCTTCTTGAGGTCTTGTAAATCCCCCTTGAGATGATGAATCTAAGGTTTAATAGATGGTTTATGTGTTGATTTTGAAGAATTTGAAGAAGTGTTTCCACGGTTGGAGGAGCATTGGTGATTTGAGGTGATTTTGGGGTTTTTTAACGAGTTCTTGAGCAAAGAAGATAAGATGGCTTCCATTCCTTAAATCTAACCTAGATCTAGGTTAGAACCATCTTATGAGACCTTGAATGTGTGGAGAATGGGTTTGGAAAAGCCCCATTTGATTCCCCAAAAGTTGGGGAAGGTTTCGGGGAAAATGGTATTTTTCTGCCAAGACCGGTGGGCCAAAACCGGTGGGCCAAATGGCCCGCCTGAGGGCACCCGCCTGAGAGGGCAGGCCCTCGAGGCCAATCGGCGAGCCCTACCGATGGGCTGATCGACGGGCCAACCTGCCCGTCAGTCTTACTAGGGCCAACTGGCGGGCCCTATCGGTGGGCCGACCGGCTGGCCAACCTGCCCACCGGTCTTAGCAGGCCCTCGGGGCCAATCGACGGGCCCTATCGGTGGGCTAACCTGCTTGCCGATCATGACTAGTGGGTCATTATAGGTGGGTTGTCCGACCCACCTGAGAGGCTCCCGATGTGATTTTTATGTCCGAATGGACCCAAAACGGACGTGCGACCTTCTTTTAGGATTCTAAACATGATTTTGTCATCAAATCTTATTAGTTTTGACCCCAAGTCGTGAAATGCTAACCCCATTCACTTATGATAGGTTCACCAAAACTTACGCTTCTCGCACCGGATCTCACCCGTACCAGGCGTGAATCTTTGTACACAACAAGTAAGTGGAGAGAGGACGTTTGGCCTTATTTTAAGGCTTGTTTGGCATTCATTTAATTGTATCTAGACTAGCCATGTCATCATACAAATTACATGTAGCTTAGCCATTCTCATATTATTATGACATGTGTGTTGTGTTTCTTTTCTCAATATCAAATGATGATGTGATTATGTGATGAATGATAACATCATTGTGCATAATGCATTAATAGACTAGATGTCGTAGTTGACTTAGAAACGAGTGCATTGGTGGCCCGTGGAATGGGATGCGGAGGTACTATGCAATCGTACTATGTCATATAAGAGCATACGGTGTAGGATTATTATCTTCCCGTGCTACGACCATTCCCAACAGGGGTTGAGGTGTTGGGTTACCATTTATGGGGAAGCAGTGGTCACAGTTGTCGGGTCACTGTGACGGTTAGACATACGCCCAGCTGGTCATTAGGACAGTCGGCAACCCCGGTGGTATATTCAAGAGGGCCAATCGTACTACTTTTAAATTACTGGAGTCAGCATCTTTATTTTTTGTCATTTACTTTTATGTTGAGAGCCGATGGTTGGCATGCTTTACTTTTCTGAGTACTCACGGTGGGCCTTCTCCAACAGCCCTATGAGTGTATCGCGGGATGGAGTTCACAGCTCGTACCCGGAGTATACGCGCACTGTGGTTGTAGTAGCACTAAACCCAAGACTTAGTAATGTTGTTTAGGTGGATGTGATGAAAAATGGATTGCATAGCATATAGTGCATATGATTGTGATTGTTGTGTGGATTGTTGTGTGGTCCTCCTCTTCACTTACTGAGCTAGTGAGCTCATCCCACGTGTGCACCTCTTTTAGGCAATTTTGCAGGTCACCAGCCTGAGGATCAAGGGTCGGGCCCCACAGTGAAATTCCCCGAGGAGGATTGGTGGGTCCCCGAGGACTATGAGCATGGCACGGATTGCACGTGCGAGGGTTGTGCTATGGGACCACAGCAGTGACTCCATACAGGGTTACTTTTTTATTCTTTTGATGATCCCTTTTGTGTACTTGATATGTAAATTGTATTCTTTTTATGTAAATATCATACTTGTGGGCCCACATGTATTTAACTATGTCTTACAATTTGGGTATCAAGTATATTAGAGATATTTACAGGTAAATTAAGTCTTCTGCTGAACTGTTGAACATTTTCTTAGTTGTGTGTATGCTATGGTTGGATACTGTGTCAGATGATCCTGGCAGGTTTGGGTTAACCGGAGTTAACCCTGTCACCGGTCCAGTTCTATGTGAACAGGGTGTGACAATTCATATCAATATACTAATTAATATTAATAAAAAAATAGAGACTATTGTTGTCGAAAATCCATATGAGCTGATCTTGCACAAATACAGAAGGCAGAGGCCCGGATGTTTATCCGGGGTTAGTCCTCCGATGCCCAAGTTAGAGATCGACCGCACAGCTTTTCACAAGGGTAATGGTGAGGGTTTTTCTGCATACCTTGCTTCCTCTGCTCGGGCCCTCTCTTATAGTCCTTAGGGTTTAGGGTTTCTCTTTTCCTTGGAGGAGTCCTCCTCGGGTCCGCCTTCTTTCCTCTTCGAGTCCTACTCGGATACGTCTTATCCCCTTCGTGGGGAATATTCTCTCCACGTGGTTGACGCGGTCAGACTCCTTGCAGACTCTAACAGGTGAGTGACACGTGTCCTCTCCTTAGATACCACGTGTTCTTACCCTACTGAGCAATCAATTTGGCCGTATCAGTAGCCCCCTTACTCTCACCAGGAGGCTCTTCCTGTGAGAGTAACTAAGTTTTTCATCATTTTTTTTTCGTTCATTTGTCCCTTCGGCCTTATTCCTTCGGCTTCGACCTTAGTTTTCCTTGAGATCGAGACCTTTGGTCAGATCAGCTTGGCCTTGGCCGGAGGGCCCAACCGAGGTAGGGATCTTCGGTCAGGTCCGCTCGACCTTAGCCTGTGTCCCAACCGAGGTAGGGACCTTCGGTCAGGTTAGCTTGGCCTTGTCCTGAGCTCCCAACCGAGGTTGTGACCTTCGGTCAAGTCCGCTCAGCTTTAGCCTGAGCCCCCAACCGAGGTGAGAACCTTCGGTCAGGTCTGCTCGACCTTGGCCTGAGCTCCCAACCGAGGTTGTGACCTTCAATCAGGTCTGCTCGACCTTGGCCTGAGCTCCCAACCGAGGTAGGGACCTTTGGTCAGGTCATCTCAGCCTTGGCCTGAGCTCCCAACCGAGGTTGTGACCTTCGGTTAGGTTTGTTCGGCTTTGGCCTGAGCCCCCAACCGAGGTGAGGACCCTCTGTCAGGTCTGCTAGGCCTTGGCCTGAGCTCCTAACCGAGGGTGTGACCTTCGTTCAGGTCCTCTCGGCCTTGTCCTGAGCCCCCAATCGAGGTAAGGACCTTGGGTCAGGTCGACTCGGCGTTGGCCTGAGCCCCCAATCGAGCTAGGGACCTTTGGTTAGGTCCGCACGGCCTTGGCCTGAGCTCCCAGCCGAGGTAGGGACCTTCGGTCAGGTCGGCTCGGCCTTGGTCTGAGCCCCCATCCAAGGTAGGGACCTTCGATCAGGTCCGCTCGACCTTGGCCTGAGCTCCCAACTGAGGGGAGGACCTTTGGTCAGGTTCGCTCAGCCTTAGCCTAAGTTCCCAACCGAGGTAGGGACCTTCGGTTAGATCAGCTCAGCCTTGGCCTGAGCTCCCAACCGAGGTGAGGACCTTCGGTCAAGTCCACTCGGCCTTAGCCTGAGCTCCCAACTGAGGTGAGGACCTTCGGTCAGGTCTGCTCGGCCTTAACCTGAGTTCCCAATCGAGGTAGGGGCCTTCAATCAGGTCATCTCGGCTTTGGCCTGAGCTCCCAACCAAGGTGAGGACTTTCGGTCAGGTCCGCTCGGCCTTGGCCTGAGCTCCCAACCGAGGTTGTGACCTTTGATCAAATCCACTCGGCTTTGGCCTGAGCTCCCAACCGAGGTGAGGACCCTCGGTCAGGTCCGCTCGGCCTTGGCCTGAGCTCCCAACCGAGGGTGTGACCTTCGGTCAGGTATGCTCGGCTTTGGCCTGAGCCCCAACCAAGGTAGGGACCTTTGATCAGGTCGGCTCAGCTTTGGCCTGAGCCCCCAACTAAGGTAGGGACCTTCGGTCAGGTCCGCTCGGCCTTGGCTTGAGCTCCCAACCGAGGTGAGGACCTTCGGTCAGGTCCGCTCGGCCTTAGCCTGAGTTCCCAACCGAGGTAGGGACCTTCGGTCAGGTCAGCTCAGCCTTGGCCTGAGCTCCCAACCGAGGTGAGGACCTTCAGTCAGGTCCGCTCAGCCTTATCTTGAGCTCCCAACTGAGGTTGTGACCTTCGATCAGGTCCGCTTGGCTTTGGCCTGAGCCCCCAACCGAGGGAGGACCCTCGGTCAGGTTTGCTCGGCCTTGGCCTGAGCTCCCAATCGAAGGTGTGACCTTCGGTCAGGTCCGCTCTACTTTGGCCTTAGTCCCCATCCATGGTGAGAACCTTCATTCAAGTCCACTCGGCCTTGGCCTGAGCTCCCAACCGAGGTGAGGACCTTTGGTCAGGTACGCTTGGCCTTGGCCTGAGCTCCCAACCGAGGTGAGGACCTTCGATCAGGTCCACTCGGCTTTGGCCTGAGCCCCCAACCGAGGTAGGGACCTTCTGTCAGGTCGGCTCGGCTTTGGCCTGAGCCCCCAACCGAGGTAGGGACCTTCGGTCAGGTTCGCTCGGCCTTGGCCTAAGCTCCCAACCGAGGTGAGGACCTTCAGTCAGGTCCGCTCGGTCTTAGCCTGAGTTCCCAACTGAGGTAGGGACCTTAGGTCAGGTCAACTCGGCCTTGGCTTGAGCTCCCAACCGAGGTTGGGACCTTCGGTCAGGTCCACTCGGCCTTGGCCTGAGCTCCCAACCAAGGTGAGGACCTTCGGTCAGGCCCACTTTGGATCAGATCTCGAGGGGTGGTAATTGGTGACATGACGGCGCCATTAATGCTCGGGCAGTCGGACCATTTTTCTTCTATTTATAAAGTGTGGGGGTCCATTTGTGGGCCACTTTCGTTTTTCCCTCGGAGAGCCTTCCTTCGGTCTTGGTGTTCCTTTTTCCTTTAACGCTTCATCTTCACCAAAAGTAAGTACGATGTCTTCTTCATCCAGGTACAGTCCTCATCCTCCAAGAGGACAATGTCTCACCATAGGTATCAAAGTCCAGGGGGTTCCGAGGGATGTCCTTGGATTCTTCCCCCGATTCGCCCTCTTCTCGTGACTCATCGTCCGCGGCCTTGCCGTCTGGGTCCAAGGGTGGCTCAAACGGTGAGAGATTCAGGGAGAGGGTGCTTGAATCCCGAGCCCAGACCCAGGACCCCCTCGAGGTGGAGGCCTTGCACATCATTTCCACCATGGATGAGCTGGAGTTGGGGGAGCTAAGGGCCTCCTTCAGTATCTCGGATGCTTTTGAGCTTCGGCTACCGAAATCGATCGACCGAGCCAGCTATCAGAACTCCGAAGAGCTATGCCTATTTAAGGAGGTGTTTAAGGCCTGCCTTCAGCTTCCCTTCCATCCTTTCTTTGCCCGGGTGTTTCGGCACTACAGGATTTATCCGACCCAGCTGATGCCGAACCGATGGCGGCAGATGTTTAGCTTCGTCGTCCTTTTCTCTAGGCGTCAGAGGCGCCTCTCCCTCCCTCTCTTCGTCAGTTGCTTCCTTCTTCAGGCATGTAAGGGGCTTTCGGGCTGGTACTACTTCAGCCCTCGGAAAGACCTTTGGCTGCTGAACGGTTACCCAACGTCGATCCACGGGTGGAAGGAGAAATTCTTCTTCATGAGGTCGTTCGAGGGGGTGCCCTTAGACACTGTCTGGGATATCCCTGATATGAGGCGTTGAACTCCGCCCCTGCCCTTTTTGGGACAGACGCAGAGTCGATGGTGAAGGCGAAGCGTCAAGACACTTGCCCTCCAGTTGAGTCCGACAGCCTTAAGTCCGACGCCATTTTGTTCATATTCGGGCTTAGCCCAGGTGAGTCTTAGGCCAGCCCAAGTTTATTTGCTTCGGCTACTCGTGTTTCATACTAACTCCCTTCGTCTTCATGCAGTGCAAATCTCCAAGGCCGAGGCTAAGGCTGCAGCTGCGGAGAGGCAAGTCCAGCTAAGGGAGGCCATGGTGTGGGATGCGCAGCAGTAGTAGGGGTTGAAGAGGAAAGGGAAGAAGAAGGGTCCTCCCTCCTCTGAAGCTCCCCTACCGAAGAAAAGGTCCAAGGCCGAAGGACCCAGTACCGAAGCGGTCCAAGCCCTCGCCTCTCCGGGCCATATCTTGTCTGCCCGAGACTCTTCCCCCGTGGAAGACTTCAGAAGCCCGAGGGATGGGAATGTTAGGGCCGAGGTTGGCTTCGTCCCTCGGTGGTTGGTTAAAGAAGACGACACCCTGTCCATCTACCGTGTCGCTCGTGAGCTGGTACTGAAGGGCAGCCTCCCCCGAGATGCCGCCGAAGCACAACGACAAAGGACGGCGGCCATGATAACTAGCGCCTGCATCTTCATGGCAGGGGTAAGCTTTGGTCTTCCAAACCTTGATTTATGATCATTGCAACATACTGACCATCGGTATCTTATGCAGGCCCAAAACCAAGTGGGTCAGCTGGCGATCCGGGCAGAGGCCATGGCCTGAGATCTCGAGGCTTCTGAATGTGAGAAGTCAGTCCTGGAGAATGAGCATTCAGTTCTCCTCGAGAAGGTGGAGCACCTGGAAGCGGACCTCTTTTGTACTCGCCAAGAATGCGATCAAAAGCTTACGGAGCTGAAGGCGCAGATAACGGTAAGGGTTCAGGAGGCCGAGACCCGAGGGGCCGAGAAGTATAGGGCCTCTGAGGGCTTTCAGGAGGAGGTCAAACATGCCATCACCCCTGGGTTCACAATGGGTGCTACTGAGGTCCGAGACTGGGTCCTCGAGCACTACCCAGAGGTCTCTTTCTAGGACAGCGGGCTCATCTTCGAAGAAGAGTGTGTTGAGGCAGCCCCAACAGCCACTGAGGTTGCCGACGCCGACGGCAAAGGCTGTAGCGAGGAAGGTGAGGTTTAGCTACAACGTGAGGTGCCTCTGACTCCTGGTCACGATGGCTCCGATGGGAAGACCCTCCACCATGCCGACGACGAGGCCGTGAACCCGACAGACGCCCCTGAAGCCACCCTACACCCTACCTCAGCCTTCGGGCTCTCTTTTTTTGTTATGTGAGCCTTCGGGCCTTTTCGTGTAATTTCGGCCTTCGGGCCTTTTTAATGAATGAACATTTCCCTTTCTTCGGATACCTTTGCCTTTTGCTTTTTTGCATTTTCTTTCTGATAAGGGATCTTTAGCCTGTATGTAGGTGTAAGAAGGTTGAACCCTTTGGCGGCCCTAGGATTAATAGGCCTCTACTCTAGTACGAGGCTTGGTTTTGCTCCATCGGCCTATCCAAGAGATTTCCCACGTCCAAGGGCCGTGGACTTGAGGGATCCTGAACAAGTAGGATTCGGTCGGTGCCCCCGACTGAGGTAAGGACCTTCGGTCAAGTTGCTTGGCCTTGGCCACCAACCAAGGCCATGACCTTCGATCAGGTCAGCTCGACCTTAGCTAGAGCCCCCAATCGAGGCCGCGACCTTCGGTCAGGTCAGCTCGGCCTTAGCCAGAGCCCCCAACTGAGGTAAGGACCTTTGGTTAGGTTCGCTCGGTCTTAGCCTGAGCTCCCAACCGAGGTTGTGACCTTCGGTCAGGTCTGCTCGGCCTTAACCTGAGCTCCCAACCGAGGTAGTGGCCGTGGCCTTCGGTCAGGTCAGCTCGGCCTTAGCCTGAGCTCCTAATCGAGGCCTTGACCTTCGGTTGTATCCCTTCGTCAAGTTCCCTTCGGCCCTGCCTTGATCAACAACCGTGGTGATGACCGAGGTAAGGACCTTCGGCAAAGCTAAAGCCATCAAACAGGAGAATTCCTATCAATTTCCGTAAACCAACTTACATATTTTTCATAAGTAAAATCATCCAGAGAGCTTAGGATGAGGAGTTACAACTAGAAAGTGCTTAGGAGCAAAAAATTACAAAATGTGATTGCTCGCTACTTCACTACTGGTAGAATTTTCTCAAGTTCTTCGAGTTCCACGATTGCTCACTACTTCACTACTAGTAGAATTTTCTCAATTTCTTCGAGTTCCATGATCGGGGTACCCTCTCTCCCCCCATAGTCTCCAGGTGATAGGAACTCGGTCGTATTACCCTTGAGACTCTGTAAGGACCCTCCCAATTTGGAGCTAGCTTTCCTTGATGCCTCAGGTCTGATATTTCTGCCCTTCTGAGGACGAGGTCACCCATTCTGTATTTGTTCTTTCGGACTTTGGAGTTATAGTGCCTCGCAACCCTCTGCTGGTAGGCGGCGATCCTTTCTTGTGAGGTGTCCTTGACTTCGCTCAAGAGGTCTAAATTCGCCTGGAGTCCTTTTTCATTTTCTTCTTCATTATAGTACTGAATCCGATGGGTCTCAGCCCCTACCTCCACCGGAAGTACAGCTTCTATGTCGTAAGTTAAAATGAAGGGTGTTTCTCCGATGGCTGACCTCTCAGTTGTGCGGTAAGCCCAGAGGATATTGTACAACTCATCTGCCCATAGCCCTTTGGCATCATCTAGTCTCTTCTTTATTCCTTGGAGCAGGGTACAGTTGGTTACCTCTGTCAGCCCGTTGGTCGGTGGATAACCGACTGATTTTTTCCTGTGGTCAATGCCAAGGGCATCACAAAACGAGCTGAAAGTTAGGTTGGCGAACTGAGTTCCATTGTTCGTTACAACTACCCAAGGGATTCCAAATCAATAGACTACCACTCTCTGGAAGAAGTTCCTTACATTCTTTTCGGATATCGTCGCCAGTGCTTTGGCCTCTGCCCATTTCGTGAAATAGTCTACCGCCACCACTACAAACTTCCTTTGTCTCATGGCCAGGGGGAATGGGCCCAGGATGTCCATTCCCCATATGGCGAATGGTATCGGGCTTGATAGGGACGAGAGCTCGATAGAGTGTTGCCTAGGGACGGGGGCGAACATCTGGCACTTGACGCACTTCCTGACTAACGATTTTGTGCCCTTCCTCATTGTCGGCCAAAACAGGCCCTGCCTCAGCACTTTATGTACCAAGGCCCGGGCTCCCAAGTGTTGACCGTATATCCCTTCATGCACTTCTCGGAGTGCATACTCGCCATCGGCGGGGTTCAGGCACTTGGGGTACGGCACGGTGAACCCTATTTTGTACAGCATCTCTCCTTCAGAAGGAAGCATGCTAACCTCATCCGTACATTCCTTGCCTCATCCCTATTCTCTGGTAGCTTTCCTTCCTTGAGGTATTTGGTTATGGCATCCATCCAGATATGGCCGTGTTCGCCTACAGGTAATACCTCTTGGGGTCTTTCGGTACTCAGCTGTGGTAGCACTTCAAAATACACTGATCGTCCAAGGTTTGCGAAGTTGGAGGTGGCCAACTATGACAGTGCATCTGCACTAGCATTCTCTTCTCCTGGAACCTGCCTTACCTCGAATTCCTTAAAGGTTGTTATTCTTTCTCGCACTGTCTTCAAGTACTCAGTCATCCTTTGTTCTTTGGCTTCGTAGTCTCTATTCACCTGTCGTACCACGAGCTGTGAATCACTATGCATCACCAGCTCCTGTACCATCAAAGCCCGTGCCAGATTAATTCTGGCTATTAACGCTTCGTACTCTGCTTCGTTGTTGGAGGTATCGAAGTTGAACCGTAGGGCATACTCTATCTTGAAACCTCCGGGGCTAACCAATATGATCCCTGTGCCACTTCCTGCACTGTTGGAAGCACCATCCACGTACAATGCCCAAGCCTGTTCTTCTTGGCCCTCGAAAGATTCCTGGGGATCGTCAGGGAGCGTCGTCTCGGCTATGAAGCCTGCGAGGGCCTGTGCTTTTATTGTGATTCTTGGTTTGTACTAAATGTCGAATTCTCCCAACTCTATGGCCCAGTTTACCAGGCGACTGGACATATCCGGCCACTGTAGTATCTTCTTCAGGGGATGGTCTGTGAGCACGCATACTGTGTGCGATTGAAAATAGGGCCTTAGCTTTCTTGCCGCCGTTACCAGGGCGTATGCCACTTTCTCCATCTTTCTATATCTTGTTCGGCATCTAGCAGGGTTCGGCTGACGTAGTATATCGGCCGTTGCTGCCTTCCTTCTTCCTTCGTTAGTACTGCACTTACAGCTACTGCTGATACAACAAGGTACAATTGTAAGGTATCCCCGGCATTTGGCTTTGTCAGCAGTGGGGGTGCGGCCAGGTACTCCTTTAGTTGTTCAAAGGACTTTTCGCATTCTTCCGTCCACTCGAATTTCTTAGATCCCTTCAAGGCTCTGAAGAAGGGGAGGCATATGTCAGCCGACCGAGATAGGAATGGCCCTAGGGCGGCTACTTTGCTTGTTAGCTCCTGGACTTGCTTCACATTCTGAGGTGACCTCATATCTCGAATGGCTTGTATTTTCACCAGGTTGGCTTCAATTTCCCTCTCCGAGACAATGAAGCCGAGAAACTTTTCCGAGGCTACTCCGAATGCACACTTTGCCGGGTTCAATTTCATGCCATACTGCCTCAGCACCTGGAACGCCTTTTCTAAGTCTTAAATGTGTTGTTCCGCCTTCAGGCTTTTTACAAGCATATCGTCCACGTATACCTCCATGGTTTTGTCGATCATCCCCTTGAAGATTTTATTCACCAACCTTTGATAGGTGGCCCTTGCGTTTTTTAGCCCGAAGGGCATGACTTCATAGCAGTACAGTCCTCCCTCGGTCACGAAGGATGTTTTTGGGACATCAACCTCTAACATCTTGATCTGATTGTACCCTGAGTATGCATCCATGAAGCTCAGCGCCTCATATCCTATCGTGGCATCAATGAGGAGGTCTATTTTTGGCAAGGAGTATCCGTCCTTCGGGTAGGCCTTGTTCAGGTTAGTGAAGTCGATGCAGATCCTCCACTTTCCATTTGCCTTCGGGACCATTACCACGTTGGATATCCACTCCGGGTATTAAATCTCGCGGATGAATTGGGCCTTTAGCAACTTCTCTACTTCATCTATTTTTTACTGCCTTTCGGGGGCAAAAGTCCTCTTCTTCTGTTGCACTGGCCTCTTTGCCGAGTTGACATTCAGATGATGCTCTATTACCTTTCGATTTATTCCAGGCATGTCTGAAGCCGACCAGGCGAAGACATCAGAGTTGTTTCGAGGAATGAGACGAGTTTTTCTCATTGTTGCCTTGGCATTGTAGCCCCGATCAGGAATTGTCGAGCGTTATCCCCCTCTTCAGCTCAACTTGTACCAGATCCTCAGCTGGTTCTCCCTGTTGATAACTGGCGTCATTGCGCAGATCTTCTATCTAGAGCTCCTTACCCGCCTTTTCTCTTCCCCACAAGGTAGTGGCGTAGCACCTCCGGGATGCCTCCTGATCGCCTCGACATTCACCGACACCGTTCTTGGTTGGGAATTTCATCTTGAGATGGGGTGTGGAGATGACAGCCTTTAGTAAGTTCAAACCAACCCTTCCTAGTATGGCGTTGTATGCCGAGGTAATGCCTACTACCAGGAAGTTGATCATGACTGTTACTTGGCGATCTCTGGTGCTAGCTCTTACTAGCAACTCAATCGATCCCTCCACTTTTACTGGGACACCGGAGAATCCCTGCAACGGGTGTTCGACTTTCTTTAACTTTCCCTCGTCAAGGCCCATCTTCTGAAAAGCCTCAAGGAACAGGATATCAGCTGAACTACCGTTATCCACTAAGATCCTCTTCACTCTGCAATCCGCTATGTTCATGGTGACTACCAGGGCATCACCGTGTGGAGTGTGCACCCATTCCAGATCATCGTCTGAGAAGGAAATAACCGTCCCCGTCCTCTCCTTCTTATTAGACAGTTCAGCCACATGTACGCTTCTCGTATAGGCTTTTGCTTTCCTAGTCAAGACTGAACTTTCTCCAGCAGCTAGGCCTCCATAGATTGTCGCTATAACCCTAGTTGGGCTCTTATTCTCATCCCGGAGGTGATGGTCAGCTTCCTCGGGTGTCCGGTCCCTTTGTCGTTCTTGATTGCCTCTGCGGGCTGGCCCCCTTCTTTCATAGCGGCCTCTATCATCTCTCCGACGGTTGTCCCTACGGTCATTACCGTCTTGTGCATCCTCCTTTTCGTGGTCCACGAATCGGCCTAGATATCCTCTTCGGATCATTCCTTCTATTTCCCCCTTGAGGTTCCAACAATCTTCGGTGTCGTGGCCGTGGTCCCTGTGGAAGTGGCAATATCTATCCATATTGCATCTCTCGGGGTGCCGTCCCATCTTCCCTAGCCACTTCATGGCTCTGGCATCCGGGGAGTCTTTTATTTACATCAGTACATCCGTTCGTCTCCGGTTCAGGGGCGCGTATTTCTCGAACTTCCTTGGTGGACTGGGTGCCTGACCGTGCTCAGACTTTCGTCTTTTGCCTTCTTCGGAGGGTTTGTCGTCACCCCTTAAGATCCTTTTCCTTCCCGTCTTCCTTTTAGCTTCTTTATCGGCTTGAAGGGTTTCTTCCATCTGGATGTACTTATCGCACTAAGCTCTCAACTCGGCCAGGTTCCTCGGTGTATGCTTCGCCAAAGACCTTTTCAGCTCCTTATCCTTGACGCCTCCCAGCAGGGCTATGAACTCTTCTTTCAGGTCCAGGCCTCTGATCGTGATCTTCTCTTGTTGAAAGCGCTTCATGTAGTTCCGCAATGATTCGCCTTCATGTTGCTTGACGCTAGTCAAGTTCAACTTAGATCGCTGAAGCTGTGGATCGACTTCATCGGAAGACGGTTGTACCATAGCCTTGCCGCTCCTCTGAATGTCAATGGCAGGGCACGACGCATGATGTTTTCTGAGACTCGATGGAACTGCATAGCGACCTTGAAGCCTTCCAGATGATCGACGGGGTCCCCAGATCGGTCGTAGGTGTCATACTTTGGCAGGTGAAAGCCAATCGGGAGCGGGTCCCTTATGACCTCATCAACTAGAGCCGTGTCATTAGTGAGGTCTGGATCGCGAGCTCCCGTCTGATTTTCTGCCACCTTCTTGATCTCATCTTTCAGGTCCAGGATCATCTGCTTTAACCCTGAGTCCTCGTGTCTCTGTTCGTCTCCTTGGCGTGGTTCCCCATGTCGGTCTCCGGCGGCATATCACGTCCTTCCCTTGGGTGCTGGACTTTCCCTCATTGCTCGGTTTCAAAAATTATGACCGGACCTTATCGATCCTGTACTGCTCTGATCCTCGTCTCGAGCTCTCTCGGGCTGGATATGGGGGCCTCACGGTGCTCCGCCAGTCTTCTGAGAGACAGCTTTGGAGACCTCCTTCATTGCCTCGGCCATTCGGTCATATTTCTCCTGGAGGGCTTCGAACTGCTCCCTTGTCACATATTCCTGCTCTCCAGGAGGGGGCGGAGGATTACTATCTCCTCGCACCGAATTTCCGGCCGAACGTTGGTACCTCACGGAACCTTCCCGATCATCGTTTCCCCTTTCTTATCCAATTTCCATCTAAGGAGGGAGCCCTCCTGAAGGTTCCTCCTCCCCCATGTTCATGTTCGATGTTGTTCTCGTCTTCTTACAATTGTAGGTTCTTCCCACCATTACTGTCGTTTCCCATAGACGTCGCCAATCTGTTGCTGCCGAAAATCTGTATGAGCTGATCCTGCACAAATACAGAAGGCAGAGGCCCGGATGTTTATCCAGGGTTAGTCCTCCGACGCCCAAGTTAGAGATCGGCCACACAGCTTTTCACAAGGGTAATGGTGAGGGTTTTTCTACATACCTTTCTTCCTCTGCTCGGGCCCTCTCTTATAGTCCTTAGGGTTTAGGGTTTCTCTTTTCCTTGGAGGAGTCCTCCTTGGGTCTGCCTCCTTTCCTCTTCGAGTCCTACTCGGATACGCCTTATCCCCTTCGTGGGGAATATTCTCTCCACGTGGTTGACGCGGTCAGACTCCTTGCAGACTCTAACAGGTGAGCGACACGTATCCTCTCCTTAGATACCACGTGTTCTTACCCTACTAGGCAATCAATTTGGCCGTATCAAAGACCAATCAAGACTAACACAATTTACATTCAACCGACTCTAATCGATCCAATCCAATTCCTCAAACCTTGCTCTAGGAGGACCTGATCCAACGAATTAGTGTCGTTTCTCATGAGAATTTGTCTGTCATTTTTTTTTCTTTTAACGTCATCTCCTGTAGATTGAAGAGATCAAAAGAACTCAGAAGGAGAGGAAGTGGTTGTTTGTTGGGTTGGACAACTGATATGGATTGGACTGGACTGATGACTTTGATAATGGGGGCATCAGGTAAATTTTTTTTAGATAGAACGGCATCAGGTAATTATATTCCCATTTTTGAGAGAGAGAGAGAGAGACTGCTCGTAGGTTGGGTTGGATAACTTGGATGGATTGGAATGGATTGCGACTTATGGAATGGGGGCGTTAGGTAATTACCTCCCCATTTATATGTATATATATTCTGTGGTTTACATACCGAATACGAGGCAAAATGATTGGTCTATCCTGCATGAAATGAAAAAATGATGTCCATGGAGATTTTTTTTCGTGTGTTTCCATTATTACTCTCCTGGAAATATTTTTCCGTTTTTAGTTTTTGATTTCATATAATTTAAATGGGAGAAAGAACTTGTGGGTCGGGTGTTGGCTATGCTAATGTGTAGAGTCAACAGGAGCATGTGGGGGAGCATCTTCAGTACATGATACGGGGGGACAGCCTGATCTTTTTGTACCCACCTGTGTCCGAGCATACGCAACACTAGACTAGCAGCTATTTAAACACCTGGTCTTCAATGCACTTGTTTGATCCAATGCTTGGGGAGAGCTAACAAGATTGATTATCTGGATTCTAGAGAGGGTGTTCTTGGCGTTGGTAAAGAGAGGAATTGAGCCCAATGATCGGCTCTGCGGGTGCTTCCTGCCAGTTCTGTCCATCTGAGTATGTTGAGGGAGGTGGACAAAGACCTTTCATTAATTTTCTTGATCGATATCTGTCACCGGAATCTCTATGAAAGAGCTCATGAGGTGCTAGACTTGGGATCCTTTATGGGTTGCCCTACCCTGGTCTGCAGTTAGGCCCCGAGATGGAAGGTCAGCAATCAAGCAGCAGCACAGTTTTGCTTCAGTGCATGTACTACTATTGTTCTTAAACTAACTTGTATTCCCTCCTTTCAGTAAATTGCATATATTTTAGGCTCCATTTGATTCATTTCCCTTGCATTTTTTTTTCTTCAATAGATGCTTAGTTTATCCTATTGGGCTTTACACTCCGAAATTCACTTCCCTTCCCTTTAATTTCCCCTGCAACCAAACATAGCCTAATGAAAATATACCATAATTTTGGTTTTGAATTCGACTCTGAATCCAGCCAAAATCTGCCCGAACCCTACAAAAAAACGAGTTGAATAGGCCAATTTGAATCGTCCAGAATCAGGATCAATCTTGGGTGATTTAACTGATCTAATTCTAAATCAGATCAGTCTTCAAGGTATCTAAATCAGAACTCCAGACTTGAATTGGCTGGATCTAATTTCTGAATCAAACCAATATCTAGGATTCAGACTGATTCCAGCAGCTTCGTTTAGAATAGGACTTACTTTGAACCTTGATTAGTGTCCATGCATTCTTTGATGTATGAAGCAATGCTACAGGAACTCAGTTTGGGCTAGCATTGAGAAATCCAAATGATCTGATTCCCTGTCCAAACCAAATTTTAATACAGTATCTCAGGTTTCCTCTGGTTGTTCCATTTCACCAACTAATGAGTTCTTGCTGGATCCAGTTATGGAAGTTAAAGTGAGAATTCTATTCAATTCCCATGTCAATGAGATTTCTGGGTCATTTACCCATCACATCTGACCTAGTTACAATGTGCACATAAATTGTCCATCTGTTTCCAGAGAGTGCTTTCTCATCCTTTGCAGGGTTAACACAGGGTCTTGAAAATTTAATTTTTTTTTAATACCTGTAGCTGAATACCACCACCTACAATATTACAAATGCTCATTTTTGAAAAGGGAATGTTCGATTGGTAAGAAAATATAACCCTCAAATCCCCCCCCCCTCTCTCACCCCTCCCTTTCCCTCTCCCTTTTCAGAACATATTTCCTCCCAATAAATTAAAGGGAAGGATAGGAAAAGAAAAAAAAAAAAAGGAAAATGAATCCAACCCCCCCCCCCCTTTTTTTCTTTTACTCTGCAAAAAATAAATGTAAAGATGGAAAAACCAACCCTGTACCCAAAATCTCTTCCTAGTCTAACCACTTACAAGCTCCCATGTTCCTTCCTCCTGAACCCAACCATGTCAACTGTATTTTGATTTCCTGAGTTCACCAAAAATCCACCTGATATATTACTTAATCCAGCAAATCAAGCCATAAAATTTTCAATCCATTTTGCCGCATACCCTTTGTGGTCACAATGCAATATATGGTAGAACAGCAATGTACTGATTACAGCCTTCATTGTACCTTGTATTTCTTATATGCTTATCATTTGCATAATTACAATGTAGATAGACAGAGACCTCTGTAGTTACAATGCTGATCTACCTATTATATTTCACAAAAATATACATCCACAATCATGTTCCACAAAAAGAAACACTCCTCATCATCATAGATTTATGTTAGTCCAACTCCAAAATTTAGGCTACTCAATAAAGGAGGAGAAACTGCAACATGACAGAACGCAAAGATCACCACGAAGCATTGACCTCTGCTTGACACTTCACCTCATAACTCTTGGCCTTCAATTTCAGTCACATTTTCTCCGCTTTACTTGCATGGACCTCTTTTCATTCCATAAGCTTCACTTCCAGATTTCTCGTCTCCTGTACCAAAGAAGCTTGCTCTAACACAGGTTCATTGCACATCTTTGAGTACATTGCTCCTTTTGATAAAAAGGATAGGCGCATAAGTTGGTGCAGTCGAGCATGTAAAAACCCAACATTCATGCCCAGCCTCTCAAAGGCATCCAAACACTTGTTACAATTTGCAAAGTCATTCTCAGAGGTAGTAAGGTTGCAAGATCGTATGAAGTCGGCCACATCCACGATCCCAGGAATTATTCCAGTAATCATCTTACAATTGACGACGGGGAGAAGATGGTCATGAAGGAAAGCCTTCTGACTACAGTAGAGCTCATAATACTTGGCTCGAACATGTTCAGGAAGTTCAGAATCTATATTCCAACCATTTACTATAATGGTGAAATCCTTAAAGTTTTTCACATCTTTAAATTCCATGGTGGCTGTTGCCAACCTGATGCCTTCCAAACCTTTGGAGCCAACTTTTTCATTGTTATTTCCAAACTGTTCTCTGGCTAGTGGCTCAGGGTTAGAAACTGATCCTGGAGGAGTATCATTGTGATTACTCTCTTTTAGAACAGATAAAGGATGAGATACTCCCTCATCTGCATCATCTTCCTCTACATTCAAGCAAAAAGTAAGCTTTTTTTTCCTTTTGGGTGGGAATGCAAGATCATTGTAACAAATCAATTTTTTTTTTAAGTAGGAAGCAAATTCTGAAATATCTGGAGGTCAACTAAGTTACCAGTAAGAATTTCCTCTCCAAAAACTTTTCCCCTTAGAATGTGCACCTACATAAAAAGGCAAGAAGTATTAGCATTGATATTTTTCCTAGCAAGTGGATTGGAGAAATAAGTGCAAGATGTTATAAACTTTTAAGCATATAATGGTACAAATACAAGGGAAGGGGAGCCCCCCTCGTAACAGGATCCTTTGTAGCGTTACACGCCCTGTAGCGCAGATCCAAGTGCTGGGAGCGCCTTGGGCTGCAAGTCTGAGGGCTCCCAGCCCTTGAATATGTGCTACACGCCTAATTTTCAACAAGACCAACATGGAAACTCATCAGGACTTCATTTTTCTCGCTAAGACAGAAATCCAACAGGGTCATCATAATGTAATCTGGAACAATGCAAGTGCGTTAGATCTGCTAGGTAAGAAAGATGAAAGGTGATTCATAAATCCCACATGTCATTCAAGTGGATAGGTGCTACCAGTGAAATGGAATACACACTTCAGCCTTTCAAAGAGATATACTGAGAGAAAACTCTTCCAGATAGCTAGATTAGACTTGGCTGCCCTAGTGAACTCTATAAAATTTAGGAAGTTAAATAAAGAATCTAATATAAACACCATCATCAGAAACATTAAAAACTCATAGGCTCCATCTCTATTACAGAGAAAGGGTGAAGTGGATCATAGGTTCACAGCACATACACACACATACAGAGGAAGAAGAGGAAGAAACTATCAAATTTTAGCAAGTAAGCAGAAACATGAAGAAGCAAAGAATAGTAGATGGAGCTGCAAATGAAATGAAGCTTTGGGAGGGCAATTGTCTCATAGAAGGAAAACTGTTGGAACAAACACAAAGAAACATGAAAAAAAAGCGAACAGATTTGCATAAGATAACACAGAGATTTAACGAGGTTCACACACTGATGAGATGTTTTATCTCCTCAGGTGAAAAAAAAGATGATTCACTATGTTCAAAAAAAAATTAGAATGGAGATCTCAAGAACACCCAAACTCGCGGCAAGAAACTCCCGCCCAGAAAACTTAACCGAAAAACCTTTAATCTCATTTGCTTACACAAGACATCATAACATATAATCCTCCTCCAAGTCGGGTCGATCCGTCAGGACACGACCAGTCAAGGTCCAAGCCCTCTGCAACCATCACAGACCTTAGAAAAAAATCCTATTCAGGTCGCCACCAATTTTTATTTTTTTTAGAGAATCAATCCTCAGAAAACAGGTCAAGAATTCGACACACATAACAAAAACAAACAATGTTCCAGCTCAACGACAGGAAGAAGATTAAGAATCGGAGATGATCAGGATCCAAGTGTGATACATAGTTGTAAAAAGTGTTCTGTAGAATGGCACCGAAGATTCACCTGCTTATGTCCAGAAGAAGAAGAACGTGGAGGTGGAGGAGCAGAAGGTCTTCTCCTGTACTGAAGCAGCTTTGGAATTCTCTGCCTGCTTTCGTTCTACTTCCGCTTAAGAATACACTAAACAGAACAGGGAAGAAAGAATCCTTGAAAACAGAGCATTGGCGAGTTTTACATGGTGTTTGGTTCGGTAAATCAAATGGTGTATGTATCGGATATGAATGTCAATCTTTTGATAGACATTCTTCTGAATTATGTTTCTTTTTGAAAAATCTTTTGGTTGCCTTAAGGCTAGTACATGTTTCTCGCGGGTTGAGATATTGGATTCCGTAGAGAACGCCTTTCCGCTTACTCCTTTTATACTAGGTGATAAAAAGGTTGCTCAAATCTGAGTTTAAGTATTGAGGTAAACTCAGATTTGGAACACATCCTTTGTAATATGGTCATTCATGGGAAGTATGATGCTCACTTATGAGGGTCATCCTAGTGGAACCAAACAACTCCAAAAATTAAGAATTATCATTCTAAAGAATGTCATACCAAAGATTTACTGAACCAAACACCCCCTTAAAGAACTGGGCTAGAGTCATTTGAACCTGATTCTCCATGCTTCTCAGGCTTCCTGCAGTTGTAGAGGTCCAGATTCCATTACCATATCTTTCTTTTCCTAGCTTTCTATCTATTCTTCTTCTCCTATTTCCCTGCAAACAAGTTAAGATATTTTCAATACAAATAAAGGACATGAACAGACCAGAGCCTTTTGAAACTCTCACCGCATTTCATGGGTTTCGGACCTGTTCAACTCTTCAGCTGCTACTGTTTCAAATTAGAGATGAGATAACTTCCATGGAAACAGTTGCCTCATCCTCCTCAAGTTTTTCCTTTGCCCCTCGACAATCTCAATACAAGAAAACACACAACCAAGGGAGAGATGGAGGAGAACTAAAGGACACATTGTAGTAGGACTACTGTAGGCTCATAGCTCAGAAATTAAAAATAGAGTTCATGATTTTATTTTCATTTATATAATGGATGACAACTAATTTGGTTACAACCATTACCGGATTGGGTATCCGATCACCTTGAAAACCGATATGGTATAGCTACGGATCAACCTTTATCGAACAGGCTTTGACCCCTAATTTTCTTTAAAAAATGGATTTTTAAACTATTTTACCCCTGATCTGTATTATTCCACCGATACAATATCGGTGATTTGGCACAATATCATGATTCGGTGGTGACTAACAACACTGAAACCTCAAACTTTTGGGGCAAGTTACATGACAGACTCTGGTAACTTCTTTCTGTTTACAAGTGACTAGCAATACCGATACCTTAAAATCGAACCATTTAATAAACGGTTTTATCGATTTCACTTTCAATAAATGATTTCAGTTTAGTTTTTATGCCCGCACACATCTGTTGGGGTGTATATCTGGGTCCTCCTCCAGCCATCGGAAGCCTCACTGGGCATTCTAGTGGTTAGAGATGATTTGGATCCTGTGGATTAGCCTATCACAACGAGTTTACGGCTCGTACCAAGTTCCTTGCTCACCAACTGCGCTACCCCCCTTGGGTTTGAATTCTCAGTGTTGAGTAATTCTCTGATGAGGTTTATTGAGGCTTGTCCTGCTGTTGCCACAAAATACTAGCAGAGAAGTTGGTTCTTTTCCTTGGATATGCTCCCTCTCTTACTCCTGTAAACCATGGATTTTCTAGCCTATATAAGTGTTCTTATAGGCTAGATAGATGTATAAAACCTAATGCACTCGGACCTGAATCTGAATCTGGGCAATTCTATTGCATATTTATGTGCACCAAAAGAATGTGCATTCATAGTGGTGCCTCAGATAGACAACCAACACCTTATTATAATCAGTCATAATCCATCAATCTTTTTGCATGGTTCTTTACTATCGTCCTTGCTTGAAACATCTATGAAACTGACCCCTTTAAGTTGGGCTAAGGCTTCATCAAGGTGAAAGATGAAGAACAAGGGAGGCACCTCCATTGTTTGATCTAATATGGATTTGAAGCTTAGACATGTTTCCTTCATATGTTTAACCAAGCATCTGAATTCAAGGATTGCAGAGGCTCACTCTCACAGTGGGAATTTGAGATTAGAGCATGAGTGCCACCAGTATAAGAAAAATTATCAGTAAAAGATACTATGCACCAAAAAGAATTCAATTTGATTCACATGGTTTTGCAGAGTCAATGGTATTTTGATAAATTATACCTAAATCCCTTGGGATTTTGATCACATTTTGAATTGCTTCTGTCTTCCCTGGTCCAATCCTTCCTCCAGTGCACATTTAGTTACATCCCTTAACAGTATGAGGAGGAAAGTAAAATACAGCCAACACAAAAAGAGGAACTCAACATGTAACCTGTCCAAAGACCACCATCCATTTCAGATGAAGCCACAATCTCTCCCTTCATATCACTGCAATGGGAGAGTTTATCTATCAAGTTGATCTAGATTATATTCCAATAAAGCCGTCAATTGTAACAGAGATTGCCTCAAAAACATACACCGCGATGCTTTATACACTTATATTCCTTCAACTTAAATTATCTGAAAGCCAAATGTTGAATCTTGATGATTTCCATTGCTGGTACTGTTTGCATGATGGACCATGTTACCATTGCTGGCTTGGTGTGAGTTGCATTGCAGCCTATGACTGAAATAGAATCTAAATACATGTATCTAAGTCTTACTGAACAGAAGAAGCACCAGGAGAGCTTCAATGTGACATGATTCCTCCCCAGCCACAGTTGCTATAGTTATGACTCCTCTGTTTTCAGTTTTCATCCAAACATACACTCAGAACAGTACACCTAACATACACCTAACATACTTCGAAACCCAAACGGCGGGAACTTGAATTTGATCTTTCAGTCGTCTCATTGAACTTAGCACCACAAAAAACGAAAGAATATGTACAAAAGGGGCATAATAATGAAGCTTTATCGGTCTAGACATTGTCAATGGAAGTAACTGAATTGATCAAGTTGGATCCAGAAGGGACTGCCTCAAGAGAATATCTT
Organism: Macadamia integrifolia; assembly: GCF_013358625.1. Taxonomy (NCBI): domain Eukaryota; kingdom Viridiplantae; phylum Streptophyta; class Magnoliopsida; order Proteales; family Proteaceae; genus Macadamia; species Macadamia integrifolia. Next base: position 13,425,174 of record NC_056560.1, read on the forward strand.
ATCAGAGTCTTAACTACATGGTGAAATTTCCTCCTGTACGTTGGGAACTTCGATACACCCTTCGTAATTCCTGTCAATCTGTCAATACATCCATGTGGAAAATTTAGAGAAGTCATCGACATAATATAGCGGAAGAGGGAAAAAAAAATTCCCTTGGTTTTAGAAGCTGGTCAAACAAAATCTTCTGATTAGGATGAACAATATAACTCAAAAAATCTAGATAAAGATATAACTCGGACAACTTTGTAAGGACCAAAAACTGAATATTATAAAATGTATCTACCAAGAATATTTCTGATGCATAACTTATTGGGATCTGTTGGGAGACATCGGTAAGGATGATGGATGGAGTTCAGTGATGAGGATTTTCCCCTTTTCCTTCTCTCTATCTCCCCCCCCCCCCCCCAAACAGTCATGAAAAAGGTTGGAATTACATTGTTAATGTATACATTTACATTGCCCTTAACAGTTCGAGCTTTTAGGCTAAGCGGTAATGCACATGGTATCAGAGCAGGGAGGTCGAGCATTCAACTCTTGGAAGTGCAACAGGGGGTTGTTAATGTACATGTTTACGTTGCCATTAACAGTTTGAGCTTTTAGGTCAAGTGGCAATGCACTTACTTGACAAGAGCTTCAGCTTTTTTTCCTTTCCTAATGTGTGCACGTGGGCCCTGTTGAAGGGGGAGGGGAGGGGAGAAGTGGTTGTTTTGTGGATGTTTTGCTCCAGCTGTTATAGTCAGGGATTTCTCTAAACTTTCAGAGGGAAATTTGAAGTGAGGGGTGTATATATCTGTCTCGCTGTTTAATTGTTTATGGTCCTCCCCTTGCAATAAAAATTTTCTCTTACCAAAAAAATTGATGAATCTGAATATTTAGATCCTGCTAAATTTCAGGTGAATCCCTAATAATAATGAAAGAAACTATGATTTGGATCCTTTGATTCCCCCAGAAAATTATTAGCAATATAATCACTTTCGATTGGTAAATTCCATACCTGCGGCTGATGCCTTGAATTTGAGCAGCTCGGAGAGCATCTTGAGGAACCACACTTCCATTTTCCCAAGCTTTCATGCGTTGAGTATCACTACCAAAAAGCAAAACCTTCTCCAAAAATCTCACTTCACTTTCTCCCATATTTATGACTTTGATCTGGTCTTTTAAGACCATGAAAGGATGGAAGAACCAGTCCAACAACCGGTCTTGTGGTCGATTCAGATGTGTGACTTCAACACTATCAAGCAACAAACCACCTGCTCCAGACTTGATAGAGTAGAGGAGAAAATGCAAAAATGAATAAGAAGGCAAACCAATGCCAACTATGGCTGCTTCATCACTGTCCTTTGTCTTCAACCACTGATCAAGGTCAGCCGTGGTTATGATGTTAGCATCCAACAGTTCCTTACCCTTGATTTCACAAGACTTCATCATGAGGCCCCATATCTGTTATGTAGTAAATAAAAATTAGAAAGCATTTTCAATCATCTCAAGAGACTAAAATGAATGATGATAATATAAAGAAAAAATATATGACAGATTAAAATTGATTAAAAAACAGCATCTTAAAGTATGGGAAAATCATGCTTATCCTGGTTGACCTGTTTATTTCAATAATTTAATACCAGTTGCCTTCCTGGACAGTTGCTACCTTTCCATGGCATAATTTGATAAAATGTGCAAATTTCTAATCAAAGCACTTTCTGTTATTTCTTATATTCGCAAATGTGATTTTCGATCCAGAGTTTTATGATACAGATCATCTTAAAACTGGGGTTTGTCTAAAAATAGAGGACCAACAAATATAGTTCATGAAAGATGGGTCTATGTTGTTCATTATCAAGCTGTGATTGAGTAAACTATGCAATCAAGTTTTAAGGGGATGAATAAAGCTCATGATTCATTTTGAGATATAGCCAACACACAAACTGTAAGTAGTAGGGTGACACAATTGTCAAAGCATCCATTACATGGAAAGTTATATTTGGATCTCCTTCTAATCAATCATCTTTATCCCCATGACTTGAAGTAATTTTTATAAATGATGAAAAATATGGATTAAATTCATGTCTTCAGCAAAAACTGTTTGCTTAGTATATTTTACAATATGATTTCAAATAGCATGCTCTCATTAATTGATTGTACATGGATATATAATTTCTGCAATGGTTTTCTAGCATGTTTCTTTGCCAAATTGTCACATAAGTGCTGTTTATGCCATAAATTGGCAATTTTTGTGTGATGTATGAAACCAACAAAAGTCAAGAAACAAAATTTGACCAATTTTTAACCAAGTATAAGTAGCTTAGTTTAGTGCAAGTAGTTTGTTTTAGTCTTAAATTCAGAATCGTTTCTTAAGACCCTAAAGTCATTGATAGCTTAAAATCCAGTGATCTTGTGCCAAAATAGGAGGGATCCACCTGGTGCTTACAAAAATTAATACAAACCTGCACCATTTTCACTTCTTGTATCGTCTCTCTGACAGATCTTGAAGGAGTTAACCTTGGCACAAGTATTGCAGGCGCCTCCACAGAAACAGAGCTGGACTTGCCTTTACTTCCTCCAACAGAAAACTCTGTTGATTGAGACACCCACTTCTTTCGGTACTGGGGCCTGGCTGTGAGAAATTTGATGGCTATTATTAAATATGGATGAAAATAACATCTAGAACTCTAAAAGTAAAATGCAAAAGAAGCTGACAACAACAAGTGTGTGTGTGTGTGTGTGTGTGTGTGTGTGTGTGTGTGTGTGAGAGAGAGAGAGAGAGATTACTTTGGAAGAATGGACCCCTCTCTTAGATAAAGCCAGTCATTTGTGTACTCATCAAACTCTGCAACCATGGCAATTACATAAGCCATGCCTCTCCTGAAAGATCTCTCCTGCACCAATATGAAGATAGATGAGTAGGTGATTTCTGTTGAAACGAGCTAGATGGAGAAATAAAGGGAAAACTGCATGGCAAGTGCACCTGATATACTACAGCAGATCCATACAGCCCAATGAAAATGCCAGAGAAAATGGACAACAGTATGCTCCCGATGACAATTAGTGGCCATAGAAGGATTGTCAAACCGGCAACCGGGATACAGGCTGTTTCAAAGAAAGGGCCTTCTCGGGTCACTAGATCATGTAGCAAGCGATGCCAGCCCTTGAAAAGCATGTATGGACTTTTTACTATTGCAATGGCAGTATATAGAGGGATTTCCACTATTAGTCCCACCAGACCCACAATGATACAAGCCGGCACATGTATCAACCTGCAGAATAGTTCCTTGAGTTAAAATTTATATTTGATTCACATAGCATGAGTAAGAAAGACATTTTATCTCATATGGGTCTAATTATTGATGTTTTCATTGTACTAAGAACTAGCTTGGTGTTTTACTGCCTCTATTCTAGTGGTTTTCTTTCCTGGTTTTCATGGTTAATGACCATATGCAAATTCAAAACAGCCTAAATAATACAGAGAACCTGAGAAGAGCAGAAACAGAACAAGTGCCAACAATAGCTGCTCTCTGCAGGGTACTTCATTTGCTTAAATATTGCATTATGTGCATTAGACCTCATACCACTTATCAGTCGCATATCATTTAATGCCGTAGATATGTATAAATCATCTATCTCCTGTTTAATTAGTGCTTCTTATCTTGTGAAACTAGCTGCAGGTTTCTATTTTATGTAGGATGTGAAGGCATGCCTCTTTCCGAAATCCTGACACTCTGATAGATGTTCTTATGACTAGATATCTGTAAGCAATATTCTAACTTTTATATCTAAAACATTAGTAGCTCCAAAGACTGCTCAAGTCGGAACCTTTTAACCATAGTACCTGTTCCCAGTCTCATATTAGAAAGCAAAAAACTCTCTTGTTTCTCCTCTCCCAAGTCCTAACATGTTTTCAAAATTGAATTGCTTATAGTAAAATAGTTAAACACCATACCTCAGAGTTTGAGGTTCATCAGAACTTGCATTGCCTTCTCGTAACTCCTTCAAGTATACAGGGTACGAATGGTAGCAGACATCGACAAAATCACGGACCACAGTACAACTCCCTTTAATTGTTCCCCAGGTCCCATCCTATTAGTTTGTGGGAAACGAAATTGAGTCAAAGTAAATCATGGGCTACTCAAATTTTAATTGAATCTTTGAACAAACACATAAGCACAACACCTACCACAACACAGTGGATGAACTTCTTCACTTCAGTATCCTGTCTGAAAGCTTCAAAAGTAGAAACCCAGGGAGTAAAGCATCCATAACCAATTCCAACGATAACGCTCCCAGCAATGCCAATACCCAACCAAACGGCAAACAATGCTGGCAAAGCGAATAGGAAAGCAATTTTAAGCGGTATATCAAACCGATTAGTCCTGTTTAGCGGGACAGATGAACCCATCAGAGAAAATTTGAAGAAATCAAGCTTCTATAATCCAAAATCCAAACAAATATTGGAAAAGAATCATAAATGCTATGCCATACTAACTTAATGATGGAATAGACAGTCCAGTAAACATGAGAAGGGAAGAGCCCCAATATGACCCCAACGTTACCAAGTATCAGAATAAGGCCGGCAACAGGACCTACCGTTAAACCTGCAACACGGGAGAATCAATAGAAACCCAATTACCCAAACAAATCAAATCGACGAAATACAAAAATAGAAAAGAAAAATCCCAATCAAAAGAGGAAAAAAAAATTCTACTGAGATGGAAAGAACTGCAAGAAGAAGAAGAAGAAGAAGAAAGCACCTTTGAGAAAACCAAAAAAGAGTGCGGAGCAGAAGGCAAAGACCACATAGCTGATCCTCAAGCATCGTTTCACGATGTTCGACATGGGAAGGTAAGCATCGACCGTTACAATTAAAACGATTTGGGTTGGAATTATACTAAAAAACAAACGGGCAAGAATAGCATATAAAGTGTGTTCATGCGTGAGGGAGAGACAGAGTAACCGTGATGCCCAAGAACCTTAAACAGTGCAAGTTACAGCTCAAACCCACCAGAACCCACCACAGAGAAAGAGAGAGAGAGAGAGAGAGAGAGAGAGAGAGAAGCGTGAGAAGCAAGAAGAAGAAACATACTTATGGAAGAGAACAAAAAATGGGAACTCAAACTAAGAAATAAGGTCAAAACTCAAGAAACAGCTGAAGGAAGAACCCTTAACAATTGAAAGAGAAGAAAAGGGTCCCACTTTGGTACTCTACCCTTCTTTCTCTTGATTTCTCTATCTAGTAGCACTTATAATAATGGATTCAATGAAAATTTTGTATTGAAGGAGTCAAGACTCTGATTTGCATTATACATCACTGCTTATAGCGTGGATTGTAACATTGTATTATTAATTTGTCTTCATCTGCCTTCTTCACAACTGTTTCTTTATGTCTGTACTCTCTCTCTGGTTTAACTTTTGTTGGAGTGGAAGGGAATGTATGTATAAATTTTACATAAACCATAGGACTGGTATCTTTCAATGATGGGGACCAGTGCAGGAAAGATTGAAGAGATCTTCCATTGGAATTTTCTTTTACTCTCATCAGTATTTTCTATTAATAAGAGGGCCCCAGTCCATGGCCCTTCTTCTTCTTCCATATATTTATAATTCTAAAAAAAAAAAAAATATATATATATATATATATATAAATACTGACGCAAGCTTCAGTGATTAGTTGGTTGTCTGCATTAAAAATTGGATTCCTTCGTGGGGGAGGGTCTGTTCTTCTTATCCGGAACAATCGCGATGTAGTCATGAACATATGAACATGGAGGACTTGAATTAATAATCTCGGAATAAAATAAAGGCAAGAGAATACTACCTCCTAAGACAGGTATATGTCACTAGAACGATTATTGGGAGAGCAGACACGAGCATCTTTAACATGAGGCAGTGCAGTTTTTTCTGCGGCAATTATACCTTGACACAGGTATATGCATGGAGGTACTAAGGCATTGGGCTGGCTGCGCTGTGATTGATGATTGAATTTAAATTGCAATTCTCCAAATTTCTCCTCACCATCTTTCTCTTTTGTTTTCCATTATTCAAACAAACAAAGACTCCCTTCACCATCATTTTTTTATTGAATTGGATGAAACTTTTGGTTTGTGTAAAGGCATTTTAAGCGGAATGGACATCTATACTTTTTTATGAGCATAATAACATCAGCACAACAATGGGTGGATGATACAAGACAGGAGGCCAAGTCAATGCTAAGATTAGGTTAAAGCCACTGCAATTCTTTTGGAGATTTTTTTTTTTTTTTTTTTTTTTTTTTTTTTTTTTTTTTTTTTTTTTTTTTTTTTTTTTTTTGAGACTCAGTCTCTTCACTACTTGACAGATTTGGGAGACTCTTGTGAAGGTAATTCTTAATCAGGATAAATATTTCATTTTATACCTCTTATTGAAATTAAGGTTTCAATGTCTCATCTTATAAATAGAAAAGTAGGACCTAAATTAAGGTAAGCACCAACTGCTCTATGAATCTCATTTTTAGCTTAAGCATAAGAAAATCCCGTGTGCCCAATTATTGATTCTTGGTGCGTAAGTCACCCTAGGGTGTAATGGTTTAGATTTCAACCGCGATACCTTTTAAACTTTTGGCACAAAAAATGTGTATACCAATAGTATTGTGCATATTTAATATATGTTTAATACATTTCTTCTATAAAATCTAGAGCAAAAATACGGGTATGTATTCATTATATAACAGGCATGAACATCAACTAATAAACATAATAATAATATGTAGACTATGATTTTATAAAAAAGAAGCATCAAAATTTTAACACAATATGATAGTTGAATATTTAATCACTCAATAAATCCCATAAGATTATCATAAAACACCTCAATGTATCAATAACATGTCATCTCATCAAATATAAATATTCATGTATTATTTGTTATAGAAGTATGAAAATCCTGGAAAACAGTAGTCATATCAAGAAAATATCATCCGTTATACAACCCATGACATCTACAAAATAGAATTCATAAGTCATAAAGTTACAATTATTTTATTTTTCAGTAGATCTTCAATATTTATGGGGTTTGATTCCAATTTTTCAATGCTTGTAACCATATTAAATACCATCACACGGAAAATTGTTAGAACACAATACACGTATTTGAAAGATTCCGATATGATTTCCAAAATACACCACTACTAGGAATAACAACATGGTAATGCATGCAAGAAATTAAATATCCAACTTAATCATATATTCATATGGATAATGTGCCCAAAAAAAAAAAAAAAAAAAACTTGACTTTAGTACAGAATATATTATAGATTAGAATCTAGGAAGAAAAACTTAGAATTCCAGATCTAACAGATAAGAAAAAATTCGGAACATTAGAATAGAAACAGAGTACTAATAGAGAGAATGAAAATGGAGTTTCAGTGATGTTACATGTGTATTATGATAAATGGGTTATTCATGTAAAAAAGTGGGAGCCCTAGAAATATAGGAGATGTTGCGGAGTCATGGGTTCAGTACTCATTACGAGTTGCATGGAGTAGTGGATAGGTAGTTCATTTGTTTGAAAGTTGATTAGTTATTATAATTGTATTTAATATTTTAAATAGGTAATAACCCTGATGAAATAAACAGACTTGAATGACAATTTGGTTCTTACAATTTCTCTTTGAAGAAGGAGGTCTTGGTTCCCTTAATAGAAGCAAAGACCTAATAGCTTTGTCAAAGAAATTATTTATCATTTTTTTTTTTTCTTATTTTATCTCTCTTGGCATTTAATCCCCCATGTTCTCTCCTCCCTTTATTGTGCACATATCAAGTAAACTGAAGTGTCAAAAGCTTTGGAACAAAACAGAACTGGAAACTGAGAGATATAGAACAAACTAATGTAGCGAGTGGCAATAGAACCTGTAATATGAATAGGTGAAGAAACATGGGAAAAAGATAAGACATCGATGGGAGAAGACTAAGGTAGAAATAAAATAAACAAGAGAAAGGTCCAAGAGAGAGAGAACTGGGCCACAAAAGATCTAAGTAAAGAGAAAATGTTTAAAAAAAAAAAAAATTAAGTGAAAACCAGGGTTATTTTTGTTCGATGAAGATCGAGCCGATCCAAATCAGGATCAGATTGATATAGATATCAGCCAAGGCCAATCCTAAGATTGATTTCGATATCTTAAGCAATTATGAAAGAAAGGTTTGCATTTTGCAGCGGTGGAACAATGGGGACGAATATCAGAAAAGGATTTGTAGCACTGGACCAATGTAGGCATAAAGGTCAAAAGGGTTATTGGTACTAGGGTTTCAAGAAAAGGGTTAGCCTTTGATAATTTCATTTTTTTTTTAATTTTTTAAATGGTAAAAAAAGTGTAATTAATGCGTTAAATACAAGATAGTACAAAGTCCAAGTATTTTTTTTACTCTTTGGAGATACGCAAATAAATGTCTTCTTGTTTCTTATCAAAATATGGAGACCTGTATAATTCACATATTTAATATGAATTTACTCAAGTAGTAAAAAAAACCATCGATTCTCCAAAATTCTTTTCACTGTGTTTCTCCTTTGTTTTCCATTACAAATAGTGAACCAAGAGTTCTCATCACCCACCATTTTTTCCAGTTGGATAGAAGTCTTGAATCATATAAGAGCATTTCGAACTTTAGATATAATGTTTGGACCTAATAGGATGGCCAAGGATCCTTTCATTGGAAATTGGTGCGCCGGGCCTAATACTTCAAATAAGTTAATTGAAGTTTGATTTAGACTCTCTCACTTTGTTGAGACCAAGGAGGAGTGGCGAGTTAGTTTTATGGCATGCAAACTCTTCTAGGAAATTCAATTCGACCACTACATAGAATTTGATTAAATCAAAATTCAATATGGTACCTTGGCATAAGATTGTCTGGTTTAATTCATATATTTGAATATACAGTTTTACTGTTTGGCGTGCTTTGATACATTCTTTTCCTACCTTAGAGTTCCATCGTAAGAGAAATCTTTCTGTAGGCAATTGTGGCTTATGTTGAAATCCAAATTCCCCCAAAAATGTGAATCATCTACTTCGCCTATCCTTTTTATAGATTTATTTGAAAATGAATCCTTTGTAAGTGTTGGTTTCACCAATGAACTAATTTTTTTTTTTTAAGAAAATAATGGTTGGATTTAAGAATTTTTGTGGTAAATCCATCTCTGATATTATTGGTAAGTATGCCTTTAGTGTTGTGATTTACCGCATTTGATAGGAAAGAAATAAGAGAAGATAGACCTTTAAGTTGTGTGCTATAAAACATATTTGGGAAACCATTTCTTTTGAGGCTATGTTTGGTTGTAAAGGGAATTAAAGGAAAGGGAAGGGAAGTGAAATTTTTATACTACAAAAAGAAATATATGTAATCATTACCCATGTGATTTTAATATTAACTTCAAATTATTCCATATTTGGTTATAAAATTTCACTTTATTTTGCTTCCAAAATTCTTTGCTATAATATGTAAAATAAAAATTACATGTAAAATATATCATTACTAAATATGGTTAAAAAATTATGTAGTTTATACAATCATACGGGATAATGATTATAAACATTTCTTTTTAAACTATGAAAATTTCACTTCCCTTCCCTTTAAATTCCCATTGCAACCAAACGGAGCCTGAAATTAAAAATAAAATTTTTCCCACTCATTCATATAATGCCCCAGTTCCATTAACCTTACATAATATTCTCCTCTTTGGCCATGGACCTCAAGGCATAGGTGATATGTAACTAAAGTTTGTACATCCTCATCGATCTCCCAAATACACTGGTACTTATATTTTTTGTGGGGACATCTCACGGATCTTCCAGACGAGTATAGTACTTACCGTATTCTTAGGTTCACAATCTTCCCCTCTTTTGGCACAATATCTCCGTTATGGTCCCACACAATGTCGGGGTCTGCTCTGATATCATTTATAACGCTCTAACCCCCCATTAACCTTACATAATATTGTCCTCTTTGACCCATGAGCCTCAAGGTCTTAAAATGTGTCGTGCCGTGTCATGTCAATGAAGCTAAATGAGGCTAGAGGTTATCAACTAGCCCAAAAATCTCCCCTAGGCGATGTAGGATTAAAATTTGTACACCCTCATCGATCTCTCAGACGGGTTTGATACTTGCCGTATTCTTCGGTGTCACAGTTCGAGACCCCTATTCATTAAGAAATAGGCATCTTGCCTCCCTCTAATGTCTCCCTCTCTCCCAACTTTTTGATGTATTAGTTGTTTATTGATGTTTCTTCTCTACCTTAGCTTTTTGTGTATCATCTTTTTAGTGATGCTTTTCCCCACCTCAAATTTTTTTGTGTATCAATTTATTGTTTTTCCCCCTTGCTTTTTTATGTATAGTTTTCACTGTGTTGCACCTTTGTTTTCCATTACTCATGGTGAACCAAGAGTTCTCATCACCCACCATTTTTTTTCCAATTGGATAGAAATCTTGGACCATATAAGGGCATTTCAGACTTTAGATATGATATTCAATATAATAGGATGGCCAAGGTCTCCTTCATTATCCATGATGGAAATTAGTGCCCTAGGCCTAGTACTTCAAATAAGTTAATTGAAATTTGGTCTAGACTCTTTCACTTTGTTGAGACTAAGGGTGAGTGGGGACTTAGTTTTATGACATACAAACTCTTCTAAGAAATTCAATTCGACCACTACCTAGAATTTGATTAAATCAAAATTCGAGAAAGTACCTTACATAAAATTGTCTGATTTAATTCATATATTCGAATACATAGTTTTACTCTTTAGCATGTTTTGATACATTCTTTTCCTATCTCTCTATAGGTAATTGTGGTTTATGTTGGAATTCTCAAGAAAATGTGGATCATCTTTACTTTGCCTATCCTTATATAAATTTGTTTGGAAATGGATCATGATGAGTAAGTGTTGGCTTCACCAAGGAATTATTCTTTCTATTCAAAGAGAATGATGGTGGATTTTAAAAAGCTTTAGTGATAAATCAATCTCTGATATTATTGGTAAGCATGCCTTTAATGTTGTGATTTGCCACATTTGGTGGGAAAGAATTAGGAGAAGATGGACCTCTAAGTCATCTGATATAGAACATAGCTATTTCTTCTGAAATTAGAAATAAATTTCTTCCCATTCGCTGGACAAACCCATATCCATTAGGTAATAGACATCTTGTCTAAAATTGTGACCCCTCTAATGTCTCGCCTTCCCCTAACTTTTTGATGTATCAACAGTTTATTAATGTTCCTTTGCTCCCTTGACTCTTCGTGTATCATTTTTATAGTGATGTTTCCCCCTAGCTATCTCGTATTATTTTGGTGTATTACTTTATGTTTAATTATTTTGTCCCCCTGATTTTTATGTATCATCTTTTTAAATTCTACGATGATCCCTAATCTGTCTACCTTTTGGGATTTGCTTTTAAGTATTTATGAGGTCCCTAATAATTAATTATTCATTCCAAATTTCTTTTCACCATGCTTCTCCTCTGCTTTTAGGTATCTACCTTGGCTTCTCTTCTTCACTAGGATGTGGGCTACACTCCCAATATCCAATCGATCAATCTCTTTATTTTGTAATTTATTTACTTTTTCATGTAAAAAATTGTAATGTACAAAAGTTCATTCGTGAGAAATGTAAAATTAAAAATTAAAAAAATTTAGCTTGTTTAATCCATCTATCATTACTCTTCATTATTCCCCCTAATCATGACTGAAACTATCATTCTTGAAGCTGGGTCCAAAATGACTCAAGAAGCTAGTCACTTTAAAACTCTTGATGAGTGTAGACTTTGTAAAACACATCTTCATCAATTGTGCCAGACAATTATTGTTGCTATGAAGAACTCTCTTTTATTCCACCATAGATTAAAGGTGAGGTTAAAAAAAAAAAATTTTTGAAGAATTCTCGCCAGGCCATCACATACGCCAACCTTCCTTTTTTTTATTTTTGATGAGACTAACCATCGAATACCCCCTTAATTGTTAACATTTACTTTAGGTAGTAGGTAGGGGTAAAAACAACTCATGTAATTTACTATAAATCTTGTTCAATTTTAATTAATAAGGATTTTTTTTTTTTTAATGGGCAGGTTAGGCGACAAATTTTGTGAACATCTAATATCCCGCATCCACATTCAAACCTTGAGTCCCCACTGTGGAGAATAAAATCTTTGAAGACATTTATAAATATTTAATTTTTTATAAAACCGTTAAAATAATGGATAGGTGAAATATAAGTAGAAAATGAAAATAATTGGAGAGTTAACTATTTAAGTTGATTATTTAAGAGAAAAAGATGACGAAATTATTATTATTATCATTACAAAAATATGTTATTTTAAAATGTAACAAAACATATATTCTGCCATGTGGACATATGTATAGACATGCACTCTCTCAACTCTTAGTGAGAGCAAACATTTATTTTAACAAATGAAAAACTAAATAGTTCAAATTTGTCTTGTGATTTTCAAAATATATTTTTTCATTGTTACATGAATAGCAATCTGAAAATGGATTGACTTTTAACATGAAATTCGATACCTGACCTATCTAACCCTTATCTACGGAATGATTCAGCAAGCCATGCAGTAGGGAGTCAACCAAAAAGCATATTACCTAATTAGTAGTTTTTATTACTATTGCTATTATCATTGTTATTGTACCATATGGTTTTGAACATAGGCGTATGTTGAAAATATATTTCTTAGTGTAGACACCTCATATTATCACCCGAAAAGTGTCATGGCGACAATGAATGCTTATTTTAAGATTAAGGAAATGTTCTTTTCTAAGATATATGAGATTCCCCAAAATCTTGATGACATTGGAGATCATAGATGAAATGATAAAAAAATGTCTCCATAGGTAAACAGAGTTGAAGTGTGTTAATCGACCCCAAACCCATCAAAATGTCAAAATAAAATGATTTTTTTTATTTTTTTATTTCATCATTCTAAAGCTCATTTCTTAGTGTTAAACAAAGCTAATTTCTTCAGCGCTTACTCGACGTCAAAGTTCATGCTTTAAAAGTAGAACAAAAGCCATTAAAAGTCAAGTTCTAAAGTTTACTTTTTTTCTTTTCTTTTTTTTCCGTAGTTTTTGCCACCATATAAATGTTGTTGGGGTGATATAGTCCGCAGCGACTCCCCTCTAAATAAATGGGCCCTTAGGGTCTAAAACCTGCCCAATTCATTTTTTGGGCCCCAAGAAAGTTTAGAGCATGATTAACCACATTACAAACTTGAATCTCATTGGTTGAAGGGTTTTATCCCTTTCGGAATCATGGATCTTCAACCATCTATCTCTCACGCAAAGTCCAATGGTTTTGGATGAGATTTGATGACTCACATAGTCAAGAAGGGGATTTGGGTGAGGTTAGATCTCCCATGTCTTCAAAGGAGGCCTACGAAACCATCTAAGGTCTTTCTTACTGCTTTTTCTTATTTCATTGTGTGTTGCGTTCTACCTCTATTTTGACTTCCAATTTGCATGATTCAAGGTGTGTTACCACTACCTCCCTAGCAGTAATGGCATGCACCATATTGATTTCAAATATGTTATGATAGTACTACTTAGTTGTATTCTAGATTGATTTCATGACTTTCCTTTTTGTGTTTGTTATGATTGTTCTTTGCTTTATTATAATATCCTTTATTTACGTCATTTTCCTTAGTCTTTTTATACATTTTGTATATGTTGCCATTAATCTTCAACCTGCATGATTTTGCGATGCTTTTTCATCTCATGATCAAGTCTCCCAGCCATCTCCATGTCTATCCATGTTTTAATTCTTTCTCTACTTTCTTTCAAGGTTTTTCCCCGCCTCAATCAAGTGCCTTTTCATGTAAATTTATATTTTAAGGTTTTGTCATTGTAATAGGTTTTCTTCATGATTTTTGTTGTTCTTGATTTTTTTTTTTACATTAGATATGTCTTCATTATGTTTTTCTATATCTTTTTCGGGAATTTTATGCATTTTATTTAGAATTTTTAGGCTTAATTTGTCACTAGGGGTATTTTTCATCAATTTTAGCATGCTTTACAACGCACATATTTCTATCAATTTTATGATATTCTGACATTAGTACACATATTGAAAATGATTCTTGGCCTTGTTTTGTTCCTTGTTATAATTTTAGGATTTATTTGATGTTTATCGAACCAAGAGAAGATTTTTTTTTAATTTCAAAATTCACCTTGAGAATAATGAAATTTTCTTTTGCTGCAAAAAAAAAAAAAAAAAAAGTCTTGCCTAAGGCTATATTTAGTAGCCCAGAGAAGAAAAGAAAAGAGAAGAAAAATATACAAAAATTGTACTATTTTCCTGGTTCAAGAAATTTTCATTATGTTTGGTATGTCTCGAACCAAGAGAAGATTCTTTTTTCTGAATTTCAAAATTCACCAAGGTAATAATGAAGTTTTCTTGTGGTACCAAAAAAAAAATTGTCTTCCCTAAAACCCAAGAAAATGGGAAAAAACTTTTTTTTTTCTGTTCTTTTCTTCTATTGGTAGACTATAGCCATATATATATATATATATATACATACTAGCAAACTTGCACGTGTATACTTACACATTAGAATTATAACCAATGCAAGGATATTCAAGAATAAAATGTCTTGGAAACCATTACTATGATATATTGAGGGGGAGCATTAATGTTCATCATTGTTACTATTAGGGTGTCAACCGGTCGGGCCGGTCTGGTTTCGGTTGGACTTAATCGGGCTTGAAGACTTTCAAAGGCTGCACCGTGTCCGCCTATTTAACTAATTGGGCTTAATTATTAAGGGCATGGTACGCTTTATATTCGGTCAGTCGGCCTCGGGCTATAATCGGGATTTAGTCGGGCCTTAACTGGGCTACGGACATGTTTAATGTTAAATGGGCTTTAACCGATTTTTAAACAGACCCTCTTTAAAATGTGCTCTTATATTCCAGCCCACTCACGCAAGCCAAAAAAAATGACAATAAATCAATAAATGATACCAAATATAACCATTATTTAAAATGTGAACACGTCTTTACTTTTTAGTTTTTTCTCTTTAATTTAGAGGGTAAAATAGGTATTCTACAATCATTAAAGGGTCGGGCCAGGCCGGTGCACAATAGGCTGGTCTCAGTCGGGTGTTATTCAGTCGATCTCGGTCGGGCGCCAAACGGTCCAAGTAGCAAAACTGAGACCAACCGTTTGTAAACAGGCCGGACTCAAGCCCGACAAGTTTAATAAATGGTCTGCGTCGGGCCAGTCTATAAATGGTCAGTCCCGATCGGTTTAGTTGGGTCGGGCCACGAATTGACACCCCTAGTCACTATCCACTTACAAATCTTGGTATCCTAGAGAAAAATTTCAACCCTCATTATGTCCGCTTTCTTTATCAAGTTAATAATCCATTTTAATGTTGGTATTGAATAAAAAAAAAAAAAAGTAGTTGTGTTTTCTAGAAAGGCAAAGCACCCTGGCTTTGCGCATCAGCGTCTCTTAATTTGTAAAATTGCAGCCTTGTTTTTAAATATTATTGACCCCAGAGTGTCGAAGTGTTGATTAACTTTATTCTTTGTTTGCTTTTTATTCTTAATATCATGATGTAGATAGTTGAACCTCTATAGTTTTCCTTCTTGTGATTCCATATTTACCATTTTTATTTGATTAAGGCAAGTTAATGTTTTTTCCCATAATATCATGTCATGATTCTATGTAATTTCTACAAAAAAAAAAAAAATTGATTATAGATAATCGAACCTCAATAGTTTTTCTTCTTGCGAATCCATATTTTACCATTTTTATTTGATTTCCATAGGCAAGAAAGTTTCCTTTGATTATTACCATTCTGATTGTAGATACCCAAACTTTTGTGAATCCATATTTTACCATTTTTAGTTGATTTTCAAAGGCAAGAATGTTTGAAAGATTCAGCTCACTTACAAATTCCAAAGATTGTTCGTAAACTTTTTGCAGTGATAATTGTTCATTGTGAGCCAGGTGTTGTTAAAAAATTATGGGATAAAAAATTTGAAACAATGTCAGAAGATATAAGGAGAACAACTGGCACAACTGAATACCACAGATTACCCAATTTACTTTATTCCTCCAATTCTTTTCTACCTTGTGTTTTTTGTGTTCCATACTTTAGTCATTCTTGATTAGCTAGATCATGTCGAGGTTGTGTTTGGTAACGTTTTTGTTCCAGGAACGTCATTTCATATCAAAACCAGAAATTTTCATTTTTGTGTTAAATTTTTTTTTTTATCTAATAAATGGTGTTTGGTACACTTGTTTCATAAACGGTTTTAGTACGAAAAAACAACAGCTTAGACATTTGGCAGAACTTGTTCTGATAAAGACATCTCAGTCTGAGTTCATGTATCTTTTCATAAAAAAAAAAAAAAAAATCATGTATATGTAGTTTATAAGGCAAGAATGAAAAAGACGCAATCTTCGGTTTAATATAGATGTATACTGGGTAAAGATCTCAATCACAGAAGTGAAAGTGAAATATGCATACATCAAAATAATAAACTATAAGTTGGCTTGATCATTCATTTCTTCTCCCACGCATTCAAGTTACTTATGTCATGTTCTCACTTAAATCATTCTTCAAGTTGAGATTCACAATTGTTCCTTCGATTTTTTCTTTCCTCCAATCCCTGATTATTAGAAGAAAAAAAAAAAAAAAAAAAAAAAACAGAGTGAATCCCTCTAATCTATGCAAAGGTTTTATAGAGGATCAGAACTGTTACAAGAAAAAAGGCAAATATAAGTTCAAATCAATGCCATCTTATATATTTGAATCTCAATACAAATAAAATAGAGTAAATAAAAAATTTCTCATTTCCTGATCAACTCTTTGAATGTTGAATCATTGTAAGGTTCAAAACCCCATCTCCATCTATTAATTTGATAAACCACTAATCCACTCTTGCCAATGAGGAAAAGTGTAAAAAGCATCAATAAAAAAGATGGATTCAATAGAGAAAGGAAATTTAGAAGAAAAATCTCTCTATTTCTCTCTCAATTGGGGAATTCAGTTTTCCTTCTTGTGATCCCATATTTACCATTTTTATTTGATTTAGGCAAGTTAATATTTTTTTCCCATAATATCATGTCATGATTCTAGGTAATTTCTACCAAAAAAAAAATGATTGTTGATAATCAAACCTCAGTAATTTTTCTTCTTGCGAATCCATATTTTACCATTTTTATTTGATTTCCATAGGTAAGAAAATTTCCTTTGATTATTACCATCCTGATTGTAGATACCCAAACTTCAATTGTGAATCCATATTTTACCATTTTTAGTTGATTTTCAAATGCAAGAATGTTTGAAAGATTCAGCTCACTTTCAAATTCCAAAGATCATTCGTAAACTTTTTGCAGTGATAATTGTTCATTGTGAGTCAGGTGTTAAAAAATTATAGGATAAAAAATTTGAAACAATGTCAGAAGACATAAGGAGAACAACTGGCACAACTGCATACCACACATTACCCAATCTACTTTATTTCTCCAGTTTCTTTTCTACCTTGTTTTTTTGTGTTCCATACTTTAGTCATACCTGATTAGCTGGATCATGTCGAGGTTGTGTTTGGTAACGTTTCTGTTTCAGGAACAACATTTCATATCAAAACCTGAAATTTTCATTTTTGTGTTAAATTTTTTTTTTTTTTTTACCTAATAAATGGTGTTTGGTACACTTGTTTCATAAACGGTTTTAGAACGAAAAAACAACAGCTTAGACATTTAGCAGAGCTTGTTCTGATAAAGACATCTCAGTCTGAGTTCATGTATAATTTCACAAAAAAAAAAAAAAAAATCATGTATATGTAGTTTATAAGGCAAGAATGAAAAAGACGCAATCTTTGGTTTGATATAGGTGTATACTGGGTAAAGATCTCGATCACAGAAGTGAAAGTGAAATATGCATACATCAAAATAATAAACTATAATTTGGCTGATCATTCATTTCTTCTCCCACGCATTCGAGTTACTTATGTCATGTTCTCACTTAAATCATTCTTCAAGTTGAGATTCACAATTGTTCCTTCGATTTTTTCTTTCCTCCAATCCCTGATTATTAGAAGAAGAAAAAAAAAAAAAAAAAAAAAAAAAACAGAGTGAATCCCTTTAATCTATGCAAAGGTATTATAGAGGATCAAAACTGTTACAAGAAAAACGGCAAATATAAGTTCAAATCAATGCCATCTTATATATTTGAATCTCAATACAAATAAAACAGAGTAAATAAAAAAAATTCTCATTTCCTGTTCAACTCTTTGAATGTTGAATCATTGCAAGGTTCAAAACTCCATCTCCATCTATTAATCTGATAAACCACTAATCCACTCTTGCCAGTGAGAAAAAGTGCAAAAAATATCAATAAAAAAGATGGATTCAACAGAGCAAGGAAATTTATAAGAGAAATCTCTCTATTTCTTTCTCAATTGGGGAATTCAGATTTGAACTCTCACTACTTTGAAACCCAATTTAAAATCACATATGTTTTGAAGAGCGACTTCATTGTAGATTAGACTCCAAAAACAAGAAATTCCTCATGAATTCAAATTAGTGGCATTTCATAACACAGAACAGAATAATCAATCTAAAAAAAAAACTTCGAACTACAAATCCAATAAAGCAAATTGAACAAAATCAGAAGAGGAAATAAAAGAAACAACAAAAACCCAAATCATAGAACCATTAAAAAAAAAACATATACAATACCTCGTCAAATGGGTATCATTGTGAGCTAAGAAAAATAGATGCAAGCCCCTAACCTATAAGCTTTCTTCTTAGAAACAATTAAACAACCGAGCCTAGATCATACTGAAACACCATGGCTTTCATAAATTTATAAAGGGAGAGAGAGAGAGGGAAATAAAATTAATAATACTTTATAATTAATAATTACCTCCCATTTCTACTCCACGTTTTCTTTCCCTCTTTAAAAGCTGTGAAAGAGGATTGAGAGAAAACTTTTTTATTTTCCTAGCAATTGATGGAAAGAAACGTTATTACCATAAGGAATGACAGATATTTTGAAGGAGGAGAAAGAGAGATTTTAGGAGCTGAGAGAGAGAGACTTGCTATAGTGTTATAGAGATAATAAAAAATTTGAAAGGAGATAAAGAAAGAGAAATAATGGCGTAATTAGTGAGGAATTTCATGCTGGAAAAACTATTATACTCGAAGAAAGAGGATTGATGAAAACTCTCTCTCTCTCTCTCTCTCTCTTCATATTTACCTTTGAATTCCACGCATATTGTGGATTATTATGTGCCTATTTTATTGTTTTTTTAAATCTTTTTTAATACTTAATAATAATAATTATAATTAATGATTACTCCCCCCTTTCTCCTCCACATTTAGAGAGAGAGAGAGAGTGAGAGAGAGAGAGAGATTAAGATTTAAGGAGGAGTAATAGCAAGAAATACTTTCCTTTTTAATACTTAATAATTATAATTAATGATTACTCCTCTCCTTTCTCCTCTATGTTTAGAGAGAGATAGAGCATTTATTATTATTATTAATTTTTTTTTTCCATTTTGAGGGGTGAGTGGGATTTTTTTAAAAATAATTATAGAGATTTAAATATGGAGAGAGTGAGATATATATATATATATATATGTAGGACTAATAGCAAGAATTACTTCTCCATTTCTCCTCCACATTTAGAGAGAGAGAGATAATTATTACTTAAGAAAGAGTAATAGCAATAATTACTTTCCTTTTTAATACTTAATAATTATAATTAATGATTACTCCCCTCTTTCTCCTCCACGTTTAGAGAGAGAGAGAGAGAGAGAGAGCTTATTATTATTATTATTATTTTTATCTTCCATTTTGAGGATTGAGTGGGATTTTTTAAAAAATAATTATAAAGATTTAAATATGGAGAGAGAGAGAGAGAGAGTGAGTTAAGGAGGAGTAATTGCAAGAATTACTTCCTCCTTTCTCCTCCACGTTTAAAGATAGAGAGAGATAATTATTATTTTTTTTATTTTCCATTTTAAGGGCTTTTTTGGATTTTTTTTTTTCGTGTTTTGTGGTCATTTGTAAATTTTTTTTGGTAGATGTCAATGGATTTTTTTTCTTTTTGAAAAATCCCGTAAGAGATTTAATATGGAGGGATATATTTAGGAGCTTTTTTTTTTGGGTATATCTCTCTCCATAGATTTAATTATCTCTCTTTTTCCCCCCTCTATGCTCCATGTTTTTTTTTTATATCCCTCCTTTGCTATTTTATTATGGGTTAATCTGTTTGTCACTTTGGCAGTTACAACATAAGTTGTAACCTCTCTTTTATGTCCATTAATAGATAATCATTATTTTTGTCACTTTAAGGATTAAACTGTCATTTGACTTTTAGTGAATTGAATGAAAATTTATTAAAAGTTTGTATTTTATGGGTATTAAGGTAAATCTACTGTCATGAAAACAATAGAGCAAGTGTCGGTTACTCACTTTTCGCAGGTGGAAAATAACTTCTTGTAATTTACACATTAGGACATGTTTCTTAATTATTTGTTTTTTATACCATATGAATGACTTTATTTATAATTTAATTTCAAATTATTTTTAAATTTCAAACACATTCCTAATATATAACAAATTACATGTGAATTAAATATTAGTTTTGCCTCTCCCAAATAGATTGGTTCTTTCACCAAGAATTGGAAATTAAATCGTTTAATAGCTTGATTTGGATTGGAATTAGTGGTCATAGATATTGATTTCTGAGCATAAGAAATCATGACCTTGATTTCCTTATTCCGAATAAAATGATAGGATGATAGCCTTAAATTAAATTATATAAATCATGGTTAAAATCAGAGCCGATTTGAGTTGGATTGGATTAAGCCTAGTTAAAGCACAATTTTATATGATCCAGCTCATCCCTATAAATAGCATTGCCGAGATCATTGGGATGTTTATATTCTTATGTAAAAAGTGGTATTGAGTATGCAGTAGAATATGTGTAGATTAATGGAGTAAGTATTTTGGGTATCCTACATAATAAGGAAAGGGGTACCTATCAATCATTTTTTTTATTGCAATCTACCTATATCACTAATCCATAATTGTTATATGAGAGATCTAAATTCACTCATATCACTAATCTAAAATAAGTAAAATGTTACAATCAATCCTCCTACCATACACATCCTTTCATTGATATCATACTCAAATATACTTTTTTTGAATTGAATTTGGATGTTGGGAATTCGAGAAGACAAATCACGTGGATGATGCATGATCTTACTAATAGGTTGAGATCTTGCAATATGAAGTCAAACCCAACGATTCTCTTGTGTAACTATTGCTTTTCTCGATCTCCTTCAAAGAAAGTTTAATCTCTGATTTTACTGCCACAACGAGTTAAGTATATCATTGTTTTTTTTTTTGTGAAAAAGTTAAAACAGGAAAGTGAATAAAGAAAAAGATTGGGATGGGATCTTGGGGTCGGATTTCTTATTATACCCTTGAACTAAATGGATGAATTTGATAAAATGAAATCAATTAATAGTGGTCAATTAATATTATGAAATTACGTAAATTACCTTCTATTAAAATTGAACTAAACTATGTACTAAGGTATTTAATGTCTGGTTGCAAATTTTGTTTGTAACATGCTTGATTACAAATAGATGAACCCTTTTATTATTTAATAATTATAGAGATTTAAATAGAGAGAGAGAGAGAGAGAGAGAGAGAGAGAGAGATTTAATGATGAGTAATAGTAAGAATTACTTCCCCCTTTCTCCTCCACGTTTAGAGAGAGAGAGAGAGATAATTATTATTATTATTTTTATCTTCCATTTTGAGGAGTTTTTTGGAAATTTTTTTTGATGTTTTGTAGTCATTTGGAAAATTTTTTGGTAAATGTCAATGGTTTTTTTGTCTTTTTGAAAAATCCTATAAGAGATTTAAATATGGAAGGAGAGATTTTAGGAGCTGTTTTTTTTTTTTTTTTTTCTCCATAGATTAATTATCTCTCTCTCTCTCTCCCCCTTTATGCTCCACGTTATTTTATATCCCTCATTTGTTATTTTATTATTAAATAATTATAGATATTTAAATATGGAGAGAGAGAGAGAGAGAGAGAGAGAGAGAGAGAGAGAGAGAGAGAGAGAGAGAGAGAGATAAGGAGGAGTAACAGCAAGAATTACTTTCCCATTTTTCCTCCAGGTTTATAATTATAATTTTTTCCTCTTTCATTTTGAAGGCATTTTGGTCATTCAAAAAAAAAAAAAAATTTGGTAAATGGTTTTTTTTGTATTTTTGAAAAAGTATACCAAAGACAAGGAGTACGTACCTTTTAATAGTAGTATGATATATATATATATATATATATTCATTTCTATTTTTTCTAGATTCTATTTTCATCTCATTTCTTTTCTTTTCTTCTCTTAGCTACCAAACACATCCTTTGGGATAAGATCACTATTCTCACTTCTCACACTTAGTGACCTACCAAATCTTCAATGTGTCCATTTCCTCAAGGCTTAAAAAAATATGCTTTTTCTTAGTTACTTCACCATAAAATACCATTCTTGAAACCGTAATTTTGCAAAACATGACTATAAAATATTGAATCGTAAATCATAAAATCTGTAGCTAAGCATGAAAACTCCATAACAATCTTAGTAATTGAGATGAAAAATCTCTATAGGAGAAAGAGACAGAGAGGTATTAAAGTTTGGGAGCTGGTGTTGTAGTCCATCCATCCAAAGGATATTATGTGGTCACACCTGATTAGTTAGGGCTTAAAGTTTGTATATATACAAGTTCCTTGGTATCCTAATTACTCATCAAAGATGGTGTAGCAATATAAATCTTTGAAGATTGCTGAAAATACATATTGGAGGATAATGTTCGCATTTTTCCATGGACTTTTGACATTTGTGATCAATTTAGATTGTCTCCTTATTTAATGTTAGGGTTTGGCAAATCATACTTCAATGTGCACATCGCCTATGATCAACCACAAGAAACTTTACGTTAAGGATTATTTATTATTATTATTATTAAAAAATATATATGATCATGATAATGATAATGATTAATGTTAGTGTGGTGATGCCAATTCGACTAGGATATATAGGGCATGGTTTAGTTAGACTTCATTATAATCTAGAGCCAAATCCAATCATATAGCAACTTTATAGAATGCACCGTCTCCGTAGTAGTAGGCACCCTACATATAGTCTTAGATTTTCTGGGCTTTATTTGCAGTTAGCCAATTTCATTTGGTTAAAATTTGACTTTTAAATGATGGACATGAGGGTCTAATCGTCACTAAATCATGCCCCATGAAAAATATATAACTTTTGAGTTTCATCTCTACAATATGGATTATCATGTTAAGACTTTTAAGACTGCATTTTCAAAGGTTGAACCGAAATCTCCTCTAAATTGCCCGAGTTGAAGGCCACTTGAAGTACCACATGGTAGATATTTGGACGATGTAAAGAACCCTTTTCTGAGGTTGTGAAAAATAGAATTAAAGGGATTCCTTACCCTTACTTCCCTAAATCGATAGGGTACGTAAGGCAAGTAAACAGGTCACATTGCCTATCAAAAAACTATATATAGATAAAGTGCTTCCAAAATTCTCTAGTCTCATCCTTCTCTATATCCCCTTGTTCTCTAAAAAAAAAAAATGATTTACTTAGGTCATTGGCAAGGCCATTATTGGCTTTAATCCCTACTCTAATTTTCTAACCCAAGGGGGTAGCGCAATTGGTAAGCAACAAACTTGTTACGAGCCGTAAACTCAGACGTCCTAAGTTCAACTCTCACTAGGCACACATTGAGCCATTCAAACAGGGTGTTTAGTGCTCTTCACTGCTTTAAATGAAAATTGAATGGTTCTCATTCAACCCCGATATGATCCAGTTCATGCGTTGTGGGGTGTTTAATGCTCTTCACTGTTAGGATGTACTTGTCTACTTTTAGAGCTGTTTCACCTTCTTTTAGATATCAAATCCGTGGAAAAGCTATTTCCTGACTATAATGTTTTGAAACAAGATAGAGACTACATATGCTTAGCTCATAATTTGACGAACAGAGCTAATTAGGATTGAAAAACTTAGAACATTATGAAAATGCTTTCACACTATGGGAACTCAAAAGAAGTATAATCCTAATATCCCTAAATTCCTACAGCTTTCGAAAGCTTTCTGAGACCTCAGTTTGTCACTGATTGAGAAGCTTAACCGCAATCGAAAAATACTTCTTCTTGTTAGTTATCAAACACACTATATATTATCTCGAGGGCAATTACTTAGCACATGGCAGACACTTGAGACCCGTTTGATAACGTTTCAAGAAATGTGTTTCTGTCATTTCTGTTTCCAGAAACAGCAGAAACGGAGTAAAAAGCGTTTGATAAAATTGTTTCGTTTCACTTATTTTCAGAAATAGAAATAGAAATTTTTACTTATTTATGGTTCAAGAAATGACCCAGGCGAAACAAGACTTGTTTCGCCATTTCTGGAAACGACTTGTGGCCATTTTTTCATTGGTTACTATCGACTTCTAAAAACATGACTTATCAAATACCTTTAATTCTATTTCTGTTTCTAGAAACGGAAATTTATGTTTCTGCCGTTTCTTGAGACAGAAACGGCAGAAACGTTATCAAACGAGCCCTTGGTGTAATTGGAGAGTAACTCATCTCCTATGCATTTGGACTTTCTCTCTCTCCAATCATTAATATTCTGAAATCTAGGGCATTGACTTTTTTTTTTTTTTTCCCTTAAACGCTATGATGCCATCCGGCTAATAGTGTATAATGGGTGATTCCTTGATCTGTTTCTATGACTTTACCGTTTTGTTTTTGTGAAGCATGAATTGGGGGAATCAAAAATCAAATCTAATTAATTCATGGGACAAAGTTTTCTGTTTGAGAACGGTCCTAAGCGGGGGGTGTGCTATGACCATGGGGCGTGCACTCTGTGTCTGGTAGCAAGGAATACTCTCAGACAGAAAACATTTACCTTAATTTATATACATATCTTGATTCTGCTTTTCTCAAACCATGTGACAGATCATAGATACACCACTAATCAAATGTCAAGTGAAAAAATTAAGCTAAATCCAGGATCATGAAAGAATGCAAAATAATGGTTTTTTTTTTTAACCATACTTGTGCATAAACATGTATAGGGATGTATATCAATTGGGAGTCATCTCAATCGATTGAACCAGCTAGATTTGGCAGATTTACCTTTGTTTTTTTTTTTTTTTTTCAATAAAAAAAATTGAATTTGTGTACCATTTTACTCTTATACCTTAGCAGTGTATCGGTGTTGGATTGGTCTCGATGGATAGCAATCCAATCCAATTTTTAAATCTATGATCCCAGTGCACAGGGAGTATATTATTGATTTTGAGTTTTAAACTTCACAAATGGGCAATTCGAACCTTCCACTGCCTATCTAACAATGGGTATTACCACGTCATTTAATCATATGGCAAATTTATTTTTATTTATTTATTCATTATTTTTTAGAACAAGACATCCTTGAAAAATCAATAGGGTTGGGGAGATGGATATGCATAAAGCTACAGATGTATGTAGAGACCCACTAAAAAAACTGAAAATATAAGAATCATTTAAGCAACGAGTAGGTCTATTGTGCCTCTTGTTGTACCCTTTGTGTGGGCATCCAAGAATAAAAAAAAAAAAAAGTGAAGGGATTTTAACTAATAGAATTTGGACGAAATTTAGTTGCTTCCCAGGTTGCAGTCAAGTAGCTGCAACCTTTGTAGCGGCCAAAGAAATGGAATCTAAAAGGGCATTTTGAAAAATACTATAACTTAGGAGTATTTATGAACCCTAGGGGAAAGTGAATATTCCATTTCTTTAGCTGCCAGCAGGGGGTTGCAGCTAGCAGCCAAATTTTTTCCATAGAATTTAATCATTGTGGGATATAACTTTTCTAGACTATGGAAGTGATTCTTCGAGTTATTCTTCAACGTTTCTAGACTCAACAATGGAGTATATAAAATACTAAATTCTACAATTCGCAAGACTCAACACATGGCAGGAGTACAAAATTCAATTAGCCACGGAATAGAATTTTGCCAAAGAATCGAGCACATAACTAACCTAGCCTTTCTAGTTAGGGTGTCACCAACATGGTTAGCCCCCCTAAGAATACAGCAGAAAATGCAGTTCACAAAGAAAGTCTTAAGATATATAATGTTAGAGATGATACAGCCTGATCAGCAATTGGGGCTGCCTGACTTGGTTTTGAATGGGATAAAAAAGATCTCTGCAATTAGGGGTGTCAACGGTCCGGGTTGGTGAGGTTTCGGTCCGGTTCCACCGGTTTCGGTGTGACTTTGGAACTGACCGAAACTGACCTATTAAGGATTTATCGGTTTCAGTCCGGTGTCGGCTTCGGTGCGGTTTGGGTTCGGGTTGGTACCGGTTTGGATTTATCAGGTTCATTTCGGTTTTGGATCGGTTTTTTAAACCCAATCTTAAGCACCGCCTCCATGTCTTCCACCTTGTACTCCCCTGCAATCCTCGAGTCAGGGGCTTCGATGAGCCTCCCTTTCGCATAAAGCTCTTTCACCCAATCGATCAGCAGTGGCTCGTCATCAGATGACGTTTCAATGGGTCTCCGCCCGCACGCCACCTCCAGCACAAACACCCTATAACTGTACACATCGCTTGCCGCCCTCAGAGCTATTACGTTTGCCAACTCCGGCGCTAGGGCCCATGGCCATAACCGCTGCCCGCTGTCGGCTCCACGGCTAGCTGCAGTCGGACTCTATCTGCAACTCCGGTGAACTGTCTATCAAATCTCATGAGCCCTCTGCATCTCGTGAAAGCAAATTTGCTTGTGAACTGTCTCTCTCTCCTCACTTCCTTTGGATCCTTCCCTCCTTAATCACCGCCGCTCTCTGTGCATTCCAAAATCTTACCCTATCTTTCACTTCCCTCTTCAATCTCAACGATGAAAACCTATCGACCTTGCTGACTTAAACCACCATTGTGGGGAGCTGTCTCTGCAAAAATCTCTCTAGCACTTTTTTTTTTTTTTTTGAATTTGTCTTGTTGGGTTCTAAAGATGTGGAAGATGAAGAAAAGCCATCTTGAATGTGGGGTTCTTGACCTTCTTGTTGTAGTTTTCCTCTCGGTTTTTGTTCTGGTAAAGTCTCAGACAAACTCAAGAGATGTGGCAACGATGATGGCTTTGAAGCAGAGTTGGAGCCTCCGAAGTCCCTTGAATGGACTGACCCAGATCCTTGTAAGTGGAAAAATGTGGGCTGCACGGCTTCAAGGATATCCCAAATTCAAAATGAAAACCAGGGTCTCTCAGGTACTCTTCCTTCTGATCTTCAAAAGCTCACAGCCCTGCAACGATTGTAGTTGATGCCTACCAACATCTCTGGTTCTCTACCAAGCTTGAGTGGGTTGGGTTCGTTACCGGCTGATTTCCTTACCGGGCTTTTGGCCGCTGCTGCTCACTCCGACACTTCGTCACGGCGTCACTAACCTAGGTTTTCATTCTTTTGAAAAATTAGGGTTTTGACAGGTTGAAGTTGAAATGTTGAATTTGTAATTTTGTATAGTTGATAAACGTTGGGCTCGGGTCGGTTTGGATCGGTTCCGATTTCGGTGCACATTTTCGACGTTTTCGGTGGCCCAACGGGCTAACCCGAACCGAACCAAGACCGGATTCAATTTAATATACAAACTGAAACCGGCCCATTAAGCCACCGGTTCGGTTTGGATCGGGCTTAATCGGTTCGGTCCGGTCCGGTTTAGATATTGACACCCCTATCTGCAATCAGTCCCCACCATAATATAAATGCAGTAACCCAATAGCTTCTAACATTCCACTTCGTATAGCTAGAGCCTCGCCTTCCAGAACACAACCACAGATGGAGTTTTCACCTTTTTCCACCAAGGTCTACCCGCATTATCCCTCAAAATGAAACCCAACTCACACCTTGGAAAATGGTTCAGTTGCTCGTATGATTACCTGGCCGTACAAGTTAGCATCTAATATTTGTCTTTTTTTTTTTTTTTCAAATATACCCTTTAATCGTTATAATGACAGAAAGAATGACAGATATTGGATGCGGACTCATAAAACCAGGTAATCATACGAACATCGGATCCTATTTCCACACCTTAGAGCAGAAGAACTCCTGGAGACATCAATATTTAATTTCACATAGGGGGGAGGGAGGGCTCTGTAAGTAGCTGACTTGAAAGGCCTTGGATTTATGAAACATAGCAAAAGCAGAGTAGGCCGCTTGGATAGCTTCTGTAGGGGTCCAATCTCTCTTTCCAAACACTGTATCATCGCGCGCCCTCGGAAGGAACCAAGAGATAAAACTACATTGCCTTGCAATGTCCTTGTACACTTTCTTCCTCAAAAGTATTGTTGGGTGGTTCCTCCTCATTTGGAGGGAGACCCACTCTCTGATTGATAAAAGGGTCGGCAGAGGCGGTGACTTCATTAGAATCCCCTCATGACACTATAATTCATTCTCACTCTCGGTTCTCTGTTTTCAAAGCCAAAGCCGAGGTCTCTGAAGAATTTGGTCTGTGGGAAAAATTCAAGAGAATCCCTTGGTTGCTTTAATTTTTTGTATATGAATTGTATCGCGATGGTATAGAGGTGTGGCAGCGTTTTCCATGTCCAGGAAAACAAGAAAGGTGATAGTTCAAGCGCACCTGAAGGTGGGTACATCGAAGGTCCCTGGCTCTCTTGAGACCCTAACGAATGGTGATCAGTTCAACACAAAGAATGTTATCATGGCATAAAGCACCCACCAACCCAAAGATGGAAAAACCCTTTGCATCCCGTGTGATAACGCTATAACCACCCAAATCTTCTCTAATCGAGCCATCACAGTTCAAACCAAGCCATGCGGAAGGGGGTCAAGGCCAAGAAAAAAATTGAAGCATAGGAGAGAGAAACTTAGGTTTGATTTTCCATCGATGAAAAAACTCCTTAGTGGAGGAGGAAGCCGCAGTTCTGAGCTTTAAATGATAGAAACGATTCCATGTTAAATATTGGTGTCTCCTATTGTAGTTTGGCTTGATTGATTTACCTACATTATTAGATCTCTACATATTTGGTTGCATTTGTATCTCCATTGATTTGCACCCAAGTGGTGGGAATCCCTTTTTTTTTTTTTTTTCAACAAGTATGAAGCTTGTTCCATTCTCTGATCCAACTAATAGCAATGGTGTACTCATCATCCGCACCTTAATCCGAGGAGAGGGGGGAGGGGGAGAAGATTGAAGGACTATAACAGACATAATTTAACTATTGTGGGATCTAGCTCATCTAAGTTATTGAAGCGACCCTTCTTGACCACAAGAATAGGGCAAACTCTTCAAGATATGGAAACTCAACAATGGAATAAGAACTTCAATAATTTCATTCCTCCTTCAATGGCCAACTCGGCTTACATTTGTAAGAAATTAAGAGACCAACTCTAAGACTTTTTTTTTTTTTTTTGAGTAAAAATCATATATATATATATATATACATATATATTAAAAAGATGAAAAATATTTAAAAATCTAAACTTTGAATAAAAAAATCCAAAATTCTACTCTAATCCCTTCCTATCTTCGGCATTGCCATCAACAAGAAAAAACCATCAAACTAATAAAAAATCAAACAAAATATCAACTATTTTTAAAAGTTTCTCCCAACATTCAGTCTACTTCAGACGAAAATTTAATCTTTCCAGACTCTCAGCCTGGATCATCTCAAGAATTCTGCGAGACCACTCCATCATCGAACCTGAAATTCCATCTTTTGCCGCCGTCTTGGAAAAATGATCCACAGTCTATTTTGCTTCCAACCAACTCTTAAGACTTAATTGCCTTTTCCCATTAAAAATATAAAAACAGAATAACAAAATAGGTCTACCCCATAGCCCAAATCGTGAGATAGCCACTTGAGACTTGGCTATTTACACACACAATATATATATATATATATATTGAGTGTAAATAATCTGGTGTCAGAGCCACGGTGGTAGGGGTGTCAATTCCTAAACCGAACCGGTAAAACCGGTCGGACCGAACCGATAACAACCCGGATCGAACCGAACCGAAGCCTTATTGGTTCGGTTCGGTTTCGAGTATTGCAACCCCAAAACCAAACCGAACCGCACCGAAAACCGGATGAACCCGAAACCAAACCGAAACCGGCTCAAAACCCGGACCGAAACCGAAACCAAACCGGTAAGAAACCGAAACACTCCAAAATTCATTAAAAATATCAAAATTTGCATAGTTTTGTATACATTTGTATGGAAAGTCGAATCCAAACTAGACCAAAAACATAAACCAACTCGGTTACAAATCGATTTAAGAAACCGAAGTTCAGCAGTTCAGCATTTGGTTGTTTCCTAATGGCTCCATACCGGTTTAAAAAACCTATCCAAATCGAAATGAACCTGATAAATCCAAACCGGTACCAACCCGAACCCAAACCGCACCGAAGCCGACACCGGACCGAAACCGATAAATCCTTAATGGGTCAATTTCGGTCAGTTCCAAAGTCACACCGAAACCGGTGGAACCGGACCGAAACCGCACCAACCCTGACCGTTGACACCCCTACACGGTGGTGGTGGATTCGGTTTACTTCTTTGCAGATTTCTTTTCTTTTATGTAATCATTTTATTTCTTAAAGTTTTTTGACGCGGTATATGCCTTTGGACTTTTGGGAGGAGTGGCAGAAAAGTATAAGACCACGTTTGTGCCCAAGTTATGTTGGAATTACCATCTTAAAACTTAGATCTAGGTGGTTACCCCTAGTTTAAGATATCTCAAATTATGAACCATCTACCCCGCTCCATGTCGATGAGATTGGCAAGTGAGGTGAGCATAAGTTCTAATGTGCTCAATTATGATGAACAAACCACAAGAATAGACCGACAACTTCAAAGCTGGAATATACCAAAAATCTCAAGAAATGATATCTATGATCGAGACTAGTTCGGCCTCGAAACAGTTAAGACCGTAAAACAAACCATTAATTTCACCCCTCAAATACAATAAATTCAACTTTTTTATCCAAATACCTTACAAGAATTATATAAAGATCACAAATTTAATTATGTCTATATTGGTTTAGTCCAAGTGGCCATCAAACCTCTTCACCGAGAAGGACTCAACACTTCCATGTTATTAGCCCTTCGTGCCCAAAGATTCCTTGAGTTCAATGATTCTCTTTTGGGAGCCATTGAAATTAGCCTTTGTTATGGATCTGTCCATTTCAATGTTTACCCAAATATATCCATAGCCCTTGAGGATCCAAATATTTTACATTCACTCAAACTTAACCTCAAAACTCACGGTTACAAATTGATGCATGGAACCATTTCAATTTCTATCATCCATCGCATCAAATACAAAGCTATGAAATATGTCCAACCGCGTGCCCGAAGGACTTCTCCTAAGGGACAAACCCTTTACCTTGAAACTGATTGTATTCAGGGTCAAATTGTTTATCCCAAACTTTGTCGTTGGGAAGATATTGTTTTCCCTGAGGAATGACAGCTACAAACGACTGCAATTCCCCCTCAAGTTTCAAACACTAGTATCTGTTCTATATCCCAAGATTCTGATGGACTAGTTTCCATCCGGTTTAACCGAAAAATAACCCCTCCTATCTACCAAAGTAGCACCAGAAGATCATGCTCAGATGCATCGACTTCTTCTGACATAGGCAGATGGTTCTCTCAAACTAGAACTACTCCACCTATCCCTAACCTTGTTGGAGTACAAACCAATCAAAATGTTACACAGGGAACTTATGAAACTACCTTCCCTGAATCTACCTCATCTGAGGTTCCTGATCAATAATCTCCCACACAATCTGAGGTAGCTGCTCCACCTCATCATGATCCAAAGAATCCTAGAGTACACATGATTCAAACAATCACAGAATACCAAATTGAAAAAATTCTACTTATAACCGATTTTGAGTCACCTAAAAACAAACAAAAAAGAGACTGGTTCTTAGGAACCTTCAATCTTGAACAACAAGCATAAATCCGAACAAACTGGTATAATTTTATAACAAACCTTAAAACAAATGTTCTTTTCTTTATATACTTTGATATATATGCCCAGGATAATAACATCCACTATCCCTGGCATAATCAGATATGTACTCAAACTACTTCTCACAAATCTTGGACCTTATGCACTAGTCCACCCACTACTGCTATCCATCCCCCGGTGGAGAGCATCAAACATAATTACAAAAATAATGAGATAATCGCTTCTCCATTCAAAGTTGCAGAAAAAGATGATCCAAACAGAAGAAAAATTGAACAATTAAACTTTACAAACTTAAGTCTCCAGACTATAGGTAATCAACTATCCAGAGTTGAGAACCTAGTCCAACCTAAACCGATAGCTTCTTCGTCTATGACACCAGCTCCGGTTCCTACTTCTGTTCCTATATTCAAACTTTATAATATTTCCCAAAAACAACAACTCGCTCTTAACAAATCATTTGTCTTAGACCAAATTAATCAACGCCTTACCATTCTGAATGCTGCTGAAGCACATTTAGATACAGATAATCCACAAACACCGATTCAAAATCAGCCTTCAGCTGAACCTTCGGCTGAATCTAACAATAGAGGTGTTCGCACCATTATAGGATGTTCTTTGGACTCTTCCTCGAGTTCTGAAGAAGAAGACTTTCCCCAAATTAACCAAATTGGTCAAAATTCGACCCAACACCCGGTCTTCCCCGACCTTCAAATTGAAGCTAGAGGAACTGCTCCTCAAGCTTCCTACCAAAGTGGTATCATCTAAGAATGGAACATAGATGGATTGTCTGAACATAATCTCATGAACAAACTTCAAGAAATGACTATGGTTAGCAATGCACATCGTATCAAAAATACACCTGATAGTGCTGTGGCTACCTTACTTGTTTCTGGCTTTACTAGCCAACTCAAAGGTTGATGGGATTATGTCCTGACCGATATCCAAAAACTGAAATTTTAATGGCTGTCCAAATAACGCCCGAAGGAACCCCCCTTCTTGATGGTGAAGGTATTCCTATTGAGGATGCTGTTAATACCCTTATTTTCAGCATTGCTAATTATTTTTTAGGAAACCCTTCTCGTCTCAAAGATAGAACAGCCGAACAATTGTCAAATCTTCGATGTAAGAAATTACATGATTTCAAATGGTATAAAGACACCTTCTTAACCAAAGTCTTAACCAGACCTGATGCAAACCTTCCCTGTTGGAAAGAAAAATTCCTCACAGGTTTACCAACTTTGTTTTCTGAAAAAATCAAACAACGCCTTAGGAAAGAAAATGATGGGATCATTCCCTATGATCAAATGTCCTATGGCCAAATCATTAGTCTAATCCATGAAGAGGGCCTCGCCCTTTGTACTGATATTAGATTAAAGAAACAAATCCATAAGGAAAACAAATTTTACAAACGAGAATTAAGACGACTCTGTGAACAGTTTGGTTTTCCTCCTCTTAGACCTCTAACAAAACATAAACATAAGTCTTCTCGTAAATATTATAAAAATTTTCACAAATCTAAGAAATATATGTCTCACAGACCCTTTACAACCCCTGAGTTTTATCATAAAATTCCTCCAAAACTAAAGTATAACAAATACAGAAAGCATTTCAAAGCACCTAAAAATTTTAAAAATACAACAGCTGACAAATCCTCTCAAGGATGTTTCCGATGTGGCAAACCTGGCCATATCGCCAAATTTTGTAGAGTCTCAAACAAAATTAATTCTTTATAAATATCCGAACAAGATAAAACTTAAATCCTTGCCCTTTTTCAAGATACTTCTTCATCTTCTTCTGAAGAAGAAAACTACAAACTTAATCAAATTAAAGCTTCTGAACATACTTCTTCTAGTTCATCCAATAATGAGAATTTCCAAGCATGTGCTTGTGATTCTTGTATTATTGGTCTTAGCTGTGAAGAATGTGTTCCCAAATCTGTCCAGATGCTTCGTGCATCACCAAATTCAAATATTTTCGATTACATCGACAGTTTGGCAAACCCTGAACAAAAGAAGGCTTGCCTCGACCACCTTAGAAACAATGTTTCTACTCAAAATTCTCCTCAACCTTATAATCTCCACCAAATTATGCAAAAATTCGATAAAACATCAAAACCTCTTATTCCTGACCATTCTGGTCGAATCAAATCTCTTGAAACCACCACTGCAACTTTGCAGTATGAGATAAAACATATCAAACAACAATTAGCTCTCTTACATCGGCAACAAAACCAACAAGCTTCAACTTCAAACAGTGAACCATTAACAAATCATTTTGCAAATCAAGAGCTTGCTGAACCAAACCCTACAATCCCCGATTTTGTGGCTACCATTACATGTCAAAATTGGTATATTCACATAACCTTAGTAATTAATGCCTCATTCAAATTCTCTGCAATCGCCTTAGTTGATTCAGGAGCCAATGCCAACTGTCTAAACGAAGGAGCCATTCCAACCCAGTTCTATGAACAAACTACCCAACGTCTTAACACAACCAATGAATCTGGGTTGAATGTTCAATATAAACTTTCAAATACCCATATCTGCAATCAGGGCCTCTGCCTACCCCAAACCTTCATCCTCGCAAAAGACCTTGACCAAACCGTAATCCTTGGTCAACCATTCTTAGAAAAAATAAAACCTTTCAAAATTACCCAAGATGGTATTACAACCAAATTCCAAGGTCAAAAAATTGCATTCCCCTTCCTATCGGCTCAAAACTCTACAAACCAAAGCCTCAACAAAATTAAACAAATAAATTTTCTTAAAACAGAACTCCTTCACCAACGGATTTCTGACCAACTTAAAAATCCTAAAACCATTCACGAAATTAGTCAAATTAGATCCAAATACGAGTCCAACCTTTGTTCTGATGTCCCTGATGCCTTCTGGCATCGTAAGCAACACATGGTCTCTCTTCCATATGCTTTAGGATTTTCAGATCTTCAAATACCAACTAAAGCTCGACCAGCCCAAATGAACCAAACTCTTCTTGAAACATGCAAGGAAGAGATTAATGACCTCCCATCCAAAAATCTCATTCGACCTAGTACTTCACCTTGGAGTTGTACAGTCTTTTATGTTAATAAGGCTACCGAAATTGAACGAGGAACTCCTAGGTTAGTTGTTAATTATAAACCATTAAATGACGTCCTCCAATGGGTTAGATACCCAATTCCTAACCAAAAGGACCTTTTACAAAGAATTTACCATACCAAAATCTTCTCAAAATTCGATATGAAATCTGGTTTCTGGCAAATCCAGATCCATGAAAAGGATAGATACAAGACTGCCTTTACAACTCCCTTTGGCCTATATGAATGGAATGTTATGCCATTCGGCCTAAAAAATGCCCAAGTGAATTTCAAAAGATTATGAATGATATCTTCAATTCTCACGGGCAATTCACTATTGTCTATATTGATGATGTTTTGGTCTTCTCAAATTCAATTGAACAACATTTCAAACACTTGAGAATATTTTACCAAATTATTAAATCAAATGGTTTAGTCTTATCCAAAAGGAAAATGAAAATTTTTCTTACCAAAGTTTGATTTCTTGGTCATCTGATCGAAAATGGTACTCTTACCCCTATCGACTGTGTCATTACCTTTGGTGAAAAATTCCTCGATCAAATTCTTGACAAAACTCAATTACAAAGGTTTCTAGGAAGTTTAAATTATGTCCGTGATTTTCTTCCTCAAATCAGCAAAATTACCAAATTTTTATACCTTCGGCTCAAGAAAAAACCAACATCCTGGACTACGGCTCAGACCTCTGCCGTACAAACTATTAAAAAATTAGTCAAAGAAATCCCCTGTCTGTTTATCCCTAACCCTAAGGCTTTTAAAATAGTCGAAACCGACGCCTCAGATATTGGATACGGAGGAATTCTCAAACAAAGACTTCCTAATAATAATAAAGAACAATTAGTCCAATTTACTTCTGATATCTGAAATTTTGCTCAAAAGAATTACAGTACCATCAAAAGGAAAATTTTATCAATTGTTCTCTGCATACAAAAATTTCAAAATACTTTATTAAATAAACCATTCTTAGTTCGTGTTGATTGTAGCGCGGCTAAATATGTTTTGCAAAATGATGTTTCAAATCTTGCATCAAAACAAATCTTTGCCAGATGGCAAGCTATATTATCAATTTTTGAATTTTAAATAGAATATATTAAAGAAGAATCCAATTCTGTCCCTGACTTTCTTACCCGTGAATTCCTATAGGGCCAGACTTTTCAAATCAACCTTATCATAATGGCTCCCCCTAAGGAGTCCACATCCTCAAATTCTATTGTCAAAACCAAATCCAGTTATGGTGCCTCCGCAACCTCTGCAGCACCATCTAACCAAATAGTTACTAGAAGCCAATCCCAGTTGGCCTCTGCAAATAAACCCTATTCCCATGTTGTGGTCATCTCCTCAGTCGTTGGTCCCCTCCAAACTACAAGCAAGGCAAGCTCTAGCCTACAAACCACTCAAGCCAAACCTCTCCAAACAGCTCAAGGTTCTAAACTCAAAAGCCAATACCACGAAAAATCATGCAAAGAAGACCTCTTCACCATTAAAGAACCCCTATTCAAATTTTCCGACTCACCTATCAGTATGACACAATAAATTTTCTACAAAGGATGGCATCACCATTCCACATCTTCCTCAAAAAACCAAGAATTCTACGAATATATCCTCGTAGAAACTGACTCTGTCAGATTCAAACTCAACTATGACAAAAATGATCAAACTTTGGTTACACATACAACTGTGACCCTATGCAAAATCCTTACTCCAAGATTGGGGCAGTCATCCCCTTAATACAATAAGCTTTTCAAATACCTTTACCCCACAAACTTTTACATATTTTGATTACCAAGACGCCTGGTTCAAAGCATTCTGCTTCCAAAACAAAATTAACCGCCACTCTTGGTTCTTCTGTTTTGAGTACAGGTTCAATAACCAAACTCCCCTCTGGTTTCCCAAATGGTGGGATCAATATGGTCCTATGATTGACATCCTACCACCACAAATACAAGATTCTTTCCAAATATTTTATCAAAATACAACCCTCCAACCTCACCAACCTGACCTCCTCCGGTTCTTTCTCCACTGCTGATTGGCATGGATACTTTTCTGGGAATATCAAATTTATGACTACCAGTCACCTGACTGGATTGCCCCAGTTCTTTGCCGGACCTTCAACGTCAAATGGTGGGATAACTGTGACGTCTCCAAATGTGAAAGGACGTCCCCCATCAAAAGCCTCACAGGTCTCAAACATGTTCCATCAATTCAAAGTACATCAAAATCAAGCATCAAAAGTGAGAAGGAAGCCCTCCTTGCCCGATTGGCTGAACTCGGTTCCGATTCAGACAAAGAAGGTTCTAGCGATGGTGCCTACAGCCTCAACTCCCTCAAAGGATCAATGCCAGCCCATGAACAATGCTATGGCTAAGATCCATATGAGGATGACCCTGACTTTGAGCTTGTCAGCTCCAAGGCATCTTCCTCTAGCAAATTCAAAGAAGTAACCTCACGAAGGTCTCGTCGGGCTACAAAATCAAAGTCTTCTTCGACCAAACCCTAATTTGGTCCTTAACGTCTGCTAGGACGATCATAAACTAGCCGACCGATGTAGTCGTAAAACCACACCTAGTTAAATAACCTCGGACTACCTGTTAAGGAAAGGAGGTACTGTTACTGTCCCAGGTCAAAGGATAGTCCGGCCAATATCCAGCCCAAACAAATAGGATACAAACCTCTTGATCAAACCAATACGGAGAACAGTATCTCTGATACGTGGAATGCCGTGGTAAGATCATTGAAGATTCTAAATTATTTGTCGACAGCAGCTCTAGCAAAGATTCCAAATCATTTGTCGACAGCAACTCCAACTTTCGGCGCCAACAGTGCCACAAACAGTGTTTCAAATTCAAGTGTACAGTACCTAGTGAAATTAGGCACTATTATTCTGTTCCAAACCCAAATGCATAGTAAACTCACATGTAATTCAAATGAGCATTCTTACATTATAAAAGGAGCATCACCCCATCACCCAAACCAACTTGAAAAAATTCTCTAACTTGTAAACTTAGAACTTAGAGAGAGAAGCTCTGAAGCAAGCTTAGTCCTCACAAGTTCTTCCAAGATCTCCAAGAACTCCGACGGACTTCCAAGTGCTCCACCGGACTTCAACAAACAGGCTCTGATCATCTCAAGTCTGATCGTCCTTTAAAGGTTAGCCACCTGCAGCCCAAAGACTCCTCAAACCAAACATCCTTCTTCTTCTCAAATCCTCTAACCCAAGCCTACCCAGAGACCCAAGAACTCTGGATCAAAATCTCCAAATATTATATACTTTATTTTCAAATATATTAATTTTGATTGCATTATTAGCTTTCTGCATCTGCATCTGCATACAGCAACTTCTTGTTCTATCCTTTGATCAAAGCCTACAGTCGTGCCTCTTGATTCCAAGAACTATATCCGGTTAAACAGCTTTTATTTTCGGTATTTCCATTTTGAGTTTATGGTCTTGATCTTTATTTATTTGTTTATTTTAATCTAAGCACAACTTAGTTCTAAGTAAGGTATTGCATCTATCTTAGTGTAAGTCTCCTTGCTGGATCGGAGCAAGGTATTGCACCTATCTCGTCCTGATTGCCATACAGAACCAGGAGATCCCTATTTCCCTGGATTTTAGTATATCTCGATCCTGTAATATATATATATATATATACACTTGGCTGTCCTTTGACAAGGTTGGTGATGATCTTCCATGTGAGAACCATTAGAAACTACCCAAAAATATAGATGGCCAGCTGTGAGGTACATTAGAAACTACCCAAAATCCCAATAGAAACTTCCTGAAAAACACAATAGGAACGTATCCAATGCTCAATGTCCAAAGATGTGCAAATATTAATCCACTATTAAGAGTTTCATTATTACAAATAGGGGCCAATTGGATTACTACTCTATACTCCTTATATTTTTCCTATATATACAAAAAGTGTTATACCTTTAATTTCATTTTTATTCCTTTGGAAAAGTAATGTTCCATATTTCCTGATCTTTTCGTATTTTGAAATTCTCATATTACTTCTTTTTCCCGGTAGTCGATTCATTCTTGATTGGTTGTGTGTTCTGTAATCACCTATGCAAGCTCTACTAATCAATCCACAGCTAAATAATTGAGATTGTGAAAGGGATGAGAGGAAAAGGCACGGAGAGGTAAACGAGGGTGAGAAAGATGCAGAGGGCAAGGTAGAGGTGGTGGCAAGGTGGGATTGAAATGTTGGGAGTGGGTAAGGTATAAGGGTAATTAGAAGAATTTATTATGGTAAAAACCAGAGGATTTCAAAAATATTAGGTAGAAGGATAAGTGGAACTTACATTTTCTTTTGAAAAATCGGAAAAGAAGTTGAAGTAGAAAAAAAAAAAGGAGAGAGAAGAAATTAAAATTTGGAGACTTTCACTAAATATTGGTTGAATATAGGGAAGTAATAGTAAATACTTCTCGGAAAATAGAGTGAAATGAAGTAATGTGACATAAAATAAAATTTAAAAATTTAATCAAAGTTTTTCCCGTGAAAAGTGGCCTCCTTGGGTTATCATTATCCTTATTGAATACTTGGTTCAAAACCTAAAAATTTCAGGATTGGTTTCTTTTTTTTTGGAAGAATCCATTAAGACATAGGTTTTGATCCTCTAATTCTACCGGAGATTGTATTTCAAACTTTTCTTTATAAGTCTTAAAAAAAATAATCTATATATAAGTAAGTAAAAAGAACTCTATAGTTTGGCACAAAAAATGCTCAAATTGTGCAGGTATGCAAAGAGACAGTGTTATATGCCCTTAATGTGTACTGAATATTCTTCAATGCATCCTCTCATTGGCTTATAGGTTTTGTGATTCTTATGTCAGACTTGGCAAGATTCTTTTACCCATAAAATAATGATAAGACTCTTTAACCCTCCACCCTTTAAAAATAAATAAATAAATCAAAAGCTTGAATAACCGAGCCAAACAATGGATTTTTTTGGAGCTGGGAGTCCTGGGACCAGCCAACCAAGCCCAAGTCCCCACCCAGATATGTATGAGAATTAGGTCAATTTGGTAATAATGGTTCTCGGATTGGTAGCGGATCGTATCTGTATTGACAATCGTACTTTTACCAATCAATCTCAAGTCTCAAGACACTCAACTACTCAAATTCGATCTTTGCTGTTCTCAATTTCTTAAGCTCTATATTGCTCTTTGATTTTTCAAAGATCAAGTGAGGAGCCTAACAAATTTGGTGATTGAACCTTGGTTTTGAATCTTGGTGGGTTCCACCTCCATTTGAACAAAGCTTAAAAATATCCATTAAGGTCCAGTTCCTAAACCATCGTTTGAGTCCATGAGGGTTTAACTGTTGACTCGGTAAAAAAACACGGAAAGTGAAAAAAAATAAATCCTGGTTGACAAAAATTGTTAGCCAATTTAATATAGGAATGAAATATAAAAAGAGGAAGACATCGATTCTTGGTTGCATGTCATTTGTACTAGCAAAGGCACAGTGAGAACATGTAAGGAGATCAATATGAATGAGTTTATTTATTTATTTATTTTTTTATATTTTATAGATGGTAGAATGTTAATTTTATATGCCCTTATGTCTAGACACAAGGGTCATATGAGCAGGTAATTTTCTTTTGCCCATAAAAATTAGGACCAAGTTTCGCTTCACTCACACTCAAGGAGACCACTGGGTTCAAATTACGGGTGCAACAAGGCTGGGTTGGGCTGGGCTTCTTAAAACCCTAGCCCAACCCTGAGTCCCCTTAACTGGGCCCAAACCCGCTCTGACCCTGACTCAGGCCCAACCCTTACCCGCCCTGATTGGCCCTGATTTTTCAGGGTTAGGTTGGGATGACCCTAATTGACCTTGATCCTGATTGACCCTGGTTTGCCATCAAGGGCCTGATATACCTTGATCCTGACCTTGTAAAATATGAAATAATTAAAAAATAAAAAATATTCTTAATATAGAGGAAATAAAAAAAAAACGAACACGAAGTCACAAATTACTTTTCATGAAACATCTTAAAGCAAACATTCAAACAATATAAGTAACTCCAACTATTATACTAAACAAATAGGAGATCATCCTAAGAAAGTAAATGATTCAAAAAATTTCAATTATTTGTCATAATAAACAAAGAAATCATCTTAATAAGTTAAACAATCCGAAGATCTTAAAACTCTTGTCATGTTAAACAAAGAGGAGAACACCCTATGAAAACAAAAAATCCAAAGTCAACATTATGGGAAAAAACTAGGGTCGGGTCAGGACAAAATCAAGGCCAAAGGTCAGGGTAAACAAATCAGGGTCAGGTTCAGGATGGGTTGGGCAGACCAAAGACATTAACTCTTACTCGCCTTAACCCTGACTCAAGGTTAGAAATTTCAGGGTCAGGCCAACCCTTAGGGCCAAAATTTTGGGGTGGGTACTTGTTTAGGATTAGGGTGGCCCAAGGGCGGGTTCAGACCTCTGCTAGTTAAAACAGGAACAACAAAAAAACATTGTTCAGTATGGGTACGTTTTAAATGGATCAAAATGTGAACGGGATAGTAAAAAATATAATAAAAAATGGTGAAAATGAAAAAAAAAAACGGACGATACGTGTTTTAAACATTTCTATTTAAATAATTTGATATAAAAAATGACAATAAATAGACATAAACTGGAAAAAATAATTATCTAAATACCTAGATAAATATCAAAACAAACGTAGATCATATTCACATTTCAATCCAAATTCAAAACCTATTATTCATTTTCTTGTATTTGACTTCACTTAAAGCATTCCCATTCAATTCCACATAGTGAAGAGTATTCCTATTCCTTGGAATTGGGACTCTCTTGCAGCACAATATGTTTGATTTGTCTTTGCCATGCCCAAATTGCATAAATCTATTATGAGAGAATGACACTGAAATGATTTATATTTTATAGAGTAAAAGAGCATGCATGATTGCATGACCCCACAGATGTACCAAACCAACAGAAAAAAGAATAAAATACAATGACCCAACGGCACTATTGATAGAATAATTGGCTTCTCAAAGACCTTTTTCATCTAGAAAACGGTGCCAAGAATACTTTGGGGAATGGTCGAATAAAGTAATCGTGGGGGTTTTTTTTTTTTTTTTTTTTTTTAATATCCATTTTTTTCCCATAAAAAAAAAAATGGATACACGTTTAGAACGCCTTCAGAACTTCATACAGCCACGTTCCCCTTTTTTACCGATTTTCTATGGGATAATTCGGCCAATATCGATTAAACTAGGAAAAAAATGATTCGACATTTTAAACACGTTTTAAGCTAACAAAGGTTCGGGACCAAACTTGCATCCCTAATTCAGATAAATAATAGAAGATATTATCCATCATTCATAAATAAGAAGAGATATTTATGTTCATTGATGAGTTTGTACGATTTGTGCAAAACTTGTACTCAAAAAGGTAATATTTAATTAAAATGTTTGGTTTAAAGGTAAGAAAATAATATCAGATCATGTGATGCCCACAACACATCACAAATAAGCTACATAGGCAAAATTTTCATTGATACTTTGAATACAAATAAATTAAATTTAAGGGAGAGAGTTGAGCACACCACTTGCTTTGTTGGAGTTAAAGTTCAACTAATTGTAGGGGGGCTGCAATGGAGGGGCATTAGGGTCATTTT
Organism: Macadamia integrifolia; assembly: GCF_013358625.1. Lineage (NCBI taxonomy): Eukaryota > Viridiplantae > Streptophyta > Magnoliopsida > Proteales > Proteaceae > Macadamia > Macadamia integrifolia. Next base: position 13,467,966 of record NC_056560.1, read on the forward strand.
CAATGAGAATGGAGAGTGACTGAGTGAGTGATATAGGTTGGGTACTTGAGCAGTTGCCTGGATCCGGCTCCTCTCCTTATCTCTGATAGCCTAGGCCTTGCCCATAGCTACCTAGGCGATCAACATCTGTCCAAGCCTCATCCAACGACTATGCTTTCTTCTTCAGGAAAACCACCCATCTCCATGGCCAACCCATACTCGATTCAAGACAATCAGACCCTCCTCCTCTCTTCTTTTCTCTCCCAAAAATCAGAACACAATCGCTGAAGTTGAACGCGAAGGAGAACGCCGAATAGAGGCACCGAGGTTGAACGTGAAGGAAAAGTGAAACTAGAACTATAGTGTTCGCAATGAAGGAGAATGATCGTAGAATGACCAGATCAAAAATCAACTTAAAAGGGGGTGGGGGGAGCGTCAAATATTCTGGGAGGGAGGGCAAGAAAAATCTACAAAGACGAAGTTACAATCCAAATGACAAAAAGGATCAAAGGAAAACCTCAAGCATCCCAAATTCAAGAAAGTAGGGTCATCGTTAGACTATAAATAAATAAATAATAGAGAAAAAAAAAACCCCCCCTACTTCTAGCCTAAAACAGAAATTTCATTACAGAAAGGGTTAATTGGTAAGAAAGATTGGAGATCAGGCATACCTCAGTGAAGACAAGTGGGAGCAAAGGAAAAAGATTTGACATCTTCAACCTCCTCATTAGACTCGTCCTTGAGCACCTGAAAATCTGCCTCGAAATCATTGTCGACTTTGGTGATCTCCAATCCTAAGGCATTGGAATAATTTCTTAATATCCCACACTAAATTAGTAGCGTTTGGTTTTCCAGAGGAAAAAGCATAGTTGTTGGATGAATTTTGAACAAGTGTCAATTGTCCAGGTAACTAAAGGCAAGCCGTATACCAAATTCCTAATTTCCTAACCATCTCCTTTAAATTTAATCATATTATACAAGGTTTAAAGTATTGGTGCCAGTCATCGTATCGGTTGACTAAATTTAAGATATGTATCAAAGAGTATCGTATTGTGTCAGAATACGTTAATATCTATTCAAAATTAATGAGTAAAATATCGATATCGATTGTCATATTGATCGGTTAAATTTAAGATACATATGAGAGAGATATCGTATCGTATCAAAGATCCTTTAAATTATGATATTATATGATTTATATCGGGATGAGGATTCTTGCTATTTCCCTGCAAAATAGCATAGCCCTCCACCAACATGGAGCCCATGGAAAAGCGGGTAGAAACATCATTAGGGATTTGATTTATGCTTTTCATAAGGGGCAAGAAGGTTTTTCAACCCCTATGGCACAGTCTGGGGGCAAAGCTATATTAATTTTACAAATTTTATGTTTTAGGGATATTTTTAATGGGATTATTATGCCCAAATGTACAATACAGGATTGGTGAGGCATCTGCAGTCGGGTCGTGGGAGTTGGAACGCCATTCGGAGTGAGGGAGGGAGTTGCAGAGACCCACATTTACGAATTATTTGACGAGGATGGGAAGAAAAGTCCCACATTGGAGAAGAAGATTAGGACGAGGACAGGGACGAGGGTGGAGACCGGAGAACCGGCTAGTGATAGAGGCTGAAGGTTAAAGCAGTGGCATTGTGGCAATGTGGTTACTGCCTTACTGGGAGTGGATCAGGGGTAATTTGGGATTTATGAAATACCAGGGAGAATGGGAGGCACGTGGAACTTTCCCTGTTGGGGAAAAACGTAGGAAAATGTTTAGAGGAGAGACTCTTAAGGTTATGTTTGGTTGTCAAGAGAGAAAAAAAAAAAAACTAAAAAAAGAAAGAAATGATGGAAATAAAAAGAATATGCATATTTAGTTACCAATAAAAAAAAAAATAAAAGAAAAAAAAATTTCAATTATGTTTTCTTGGTAAAAAAATATTTTGAGAGGATAAAAGAAAATTTTACAATTTTCAAAGAAAATTTTAAATTAAAAAAAAAGATCTATTCTTAATTTAAAAGAAAAAAAAAAAAATACAAAATGTGTACCTTTTTTCTTGTCTTCTCTTTTATTCTGACACATCTTAGAGGTTGAGTATAGTAATTGCCCCTACTTCTCATTTAGGAAGCTGTCATTTCTGTGTGTTCCTCCCCTTCCTCCTTCCTCCTTCCTCTTCTTCTTCTTCTTCTTCTTCTTCTTTTTCTTCTGACGTTTCTGTGTGTTTTCTTGCACTGATATTATCGTTCAGTGAAGGAAGAACTTGAGGAGGAAGAGGCAACTGTTTCCGTGGAAAGTCTGCAGCAATTAACATAATTTATCTGTGTCGATCTCTATTTGGTATGATGGAGTGGGTTGAACCCGAGACTCCTTTTCATGTCCTTCATTTGTTTTGAAAATGTCCAATTTTTTGCAGGAGAAAGAGGGGAAGAAGAAGAAGAAAATATATATATAAAAAGTTTGGAGGAGATGGAAGTGAAATCTGAACCTTTAGAACTGCCGGAACGCCAGAAAGTCACGGAGGATCTTGATCAAATGACTCTCGCCCAGTTCTCCCACTTTTCCCAGTTCTCTAAAACTTGGCAACAGCTCCCTCCTGCAGTATCAAATGCTCCTTCTTCTTTTTCTTCTTCACTAGACGTTTGATCTGTTTTTTTTCTTTCAAATATGTTTTTTCTCCCTTCTTCCGTTTAGGGCACTCTTAAGCGGACGCGGAATGAACGGAAGCGGAGAAATCCAAAGCTGCTTTGGGTCAGCGAAAGACCACCTGCTCCTCCACCTCCACCTCCACCTCCATGTTCTTCTCCTGATCATAAGCAGCAGGTGATTCTTTGCTAAGCTTTGATAGTTCATGGCTTCTTCTTCCTCTTCTCCCCCTTCTTCTTGTGTGTGAGAGTGTCTTTTGAACTTTTGATCCACTTCACCCATACCCACAGAGTTTCAAAATCGGTGGATTAGATTGAGAATCGGACGATTCACCTCAGAATCAGTCTTGACCGATTTTTATTTCTGTCTTTTGGAATTCAAATCAGCGAGGACCGATTCCTGTTTTTGAAACTCTGAGATCCTCTCAAGTGCATCAGCCCCTCTAATGCACACGTGAATGACTGAGAGACACTTAGGGGTGCATGTCCCGGGTGCTGCTCCGTTAGGCACTGGAAGGGCTGATGCCTTTGAGAGGATAAGGGTCCAACCGCCAATAGGCTGATCCCTGATGAGGTATTGCATCATTTTGCTTTCTAAGTTAATTGAATGATTTCTGAGCACTCCCCATTGCTATGTTTAAGTTTTTTTTCGGAAGAATTATTAATTTCATATTGCTTTGAATAGGTAAGGGTTCCTGATGAGGCTGAAATGAATAAAAGGTAAATGACTGTTTCTTAGACTCTTTTTAATTTGACTGCAACTTTCTCCGGTTGTATTATTAATTTGACTGTAATGGGGTTTCAATTTCTTTTTATATTGGGCAAAGGAAAGCTACCTGCCCTGCCTTTTACATCTAGACACAGTTAGACATGAAAATATCAACGTGGGGCGACTAGATCAAGGGAATGGTGCAGGAGGTCCTTATAAATTTTTATGAGTGTAATAATCCTGACGCCTGTAATTTATTTGTAACCATAGGCAAAAGACGTGTAGGATCAATGATGAAGCTGGCTCAACTTCTATGAAGAAAGCTAAACAACTTCAAATGAAATTAGCAATAGAAAAAATGCCTACTTTCATGAAATTCATGCGGCCGTCCCATGTCAGTGGTTGTTTTTGGCTGGTGAGCCCCATATAAACTCTTCTATTTTTTTTTTTTTTTGCTTGCCAGGCTAATGATCAACTAGTCTATTGGGTGCTAGTAGGGCCAATAGCCACCTACTCCTACACATATACACCCACACACACATACATACAACAGGGTTCAATCCCACAACCTCATTCCCTAGGCGACAGCTCTTCAAGCCGAAGCTGCCACCAGTGGCTAAGCTAGTGTTCATAGCCCCAAACAAACTCATTGTCTGGAATTAACATACAATTTTCTGCTGCTGCTGGTGTAACTGGAAGCAATTATATATACTTTGTGTTGACAGAAACTTCCTGCTGATTTCTGCGAGTTAAACTTATCGAAAGAAGATTGTATCATTACATTGGTGGATGAAAGTGGTGAAGAGTACAAAACCAAGTACCTGGCTGAAAAAGTAGCACTGAGTGGTGGATGGAAGGCATTCTCTGTTGCACACAAATTGGTTCCAGAAGATACACTTTTGTTCCAACTTATCAATGCTTCTAAATTTAAGGTGATGATGGGTTGGCCCAAAACAATCATATTATGCACAGCATACATGTCTTGTGACTTTGAAATCAAATTATTTTAGCAGATTTGTTTCACTACGACCTAGTGGTCATGTTCAGGAAACAGTTTTTCTTCAAAGTAGGGGTAAAACTACATACATTATGATCTTCCTCAGACGTTACTATGGTGTAGCCTTGTGTGCACTAAAGACATTTTTTTTGCAAGGCTTTGAATTTTTAAAGGTTATAGTGATCATGTTTATATTAGATTCTTAATTTTACTTCCTAGATCTTATAGAGTTCATTAGGAATATCCAACTCTAATCTGAATATCTGGAAGAGATTTTCTCTCAATGTACCATACTGTGAAAAATATCAATTCTGATATACTACTTGCTTTTTTGTGTAGGTGTACATTATAAGGGGAAAAGTTGCTAAAGAAGAAATTCTTATTGGTAACTGGGTTGGCCTCAGAATTTGTTGCCCTCTACTCAATTGAATTGTGTTGTTACAATGATCTTTGTTTATGCCTTTTAGGCTAGTTTTGGAAGGCAAACAAAAAAAAAAAAAAATGGATATGAATGCTCTCTAATCATGTGGCCCCTATGCCCAGATACAGAAGGTGTTGGAATGATGCCCCCACCTTTGTGAAACCCTAAAAACTCAACCCCTGTTTATGTCCATATGCAACTCTCATTAACTTCCACAATGGCGCAGGAGCCACACAACCAGGGTGTGTTTTTTTCCCCTAGAAAGAAGCCAATGAAAATGATGAGTTCATGTTTTTCTCTCTTTTCTTCAAAATTTTTTTTTCTTGCATTTCCCCTTAGATTTATTTATTTATTTATTTATTTTTGAATGTAGAGGAAGACAATGTAGATGAGGGAGTATCTCCCCATTTATCTGATCTTGAAGAGAACAATCAATATGCTATCCCTCCAGGATCAATTTATAACCCTGGACCACCAGGTGTGGCACAGTTTGAAAATGATAGTGAAGTTGTAGTCGGATCTCAAGCTTTGGAAGGCATCAGTATGGCAACAACAACCTTGGAATTTAAAAATGTTAAAAGATTTGAGGATTTCACCATTATAGTGAATGGTTGGAATATAGATTCTGAACTTCCAGTACATGTTAGAACCAAGTATTATGAGTTGTGCTGTAGTCAAAAGGCTTTCCTTCATGAAGATCTAACTCCAGTCATCAGTTGTAAGTTGATTACTGAAATTATTTCTGGAACCGTGGATGTGGCTGACTTCATAAGATGTTGCAACCTTAGTACTACCTCCAAGAATGACTTTACAAATTGGAGCAAATGTTTGGATGCCTTTGAAAGCATGGGTATGAATGTTGGGTTTTTACGTGTTCGAATGCAGCAGCTTGTGAAGTTGTACAATGAAGCTGTGGTTGGAAGAGATAGTTTGGAAAAGAAAATAAGAGATCTGGAAGTAATGCTTATGAAATTAAGAAAGGTCTATGCAAGTAAAGAAAGAGAAATTGAGACTCTAAAGTGGGAGGCTGAGAGGCATGATGTGAAGTTCAAAGCAGAGGTCAATGCTCTGTGGTGAGTGGTAAGCTCTGCGTTTTTCTATCATTTTGTAGTTTCCTCCTGTTTTTTTAGTAGCCTGAATTGAATTTTGCAGTTGATAAAGATAATTCTATGAAGAGGAGGAGAGTTTGTTTTTTGTGTAATATGATTTTAAGATGTATATTTTTGTGGAATATAAGCAGATCAGCTATGTAATTTTTTTTTTTTTTGGGTAAAGAAAGAAGGATGATGTTCCATAGTACTGATTATAACCTTAGATTGAAGCTCCATATGACAAACAGTGCTTTCACAGGACCAATGTGCGATAGGAACACATATCGACTCGAGCCATGGTGGAACAAAGATTTTCATCCACCAAACTAACAACACTGTTGGTTGTATATGACTACTGAGGTCTTTGTGTCTTTATTTACATTTTAAGGGGGCCACATTTTAATTATGTAAATGATAAAATATAACCTCAAAAGAAATACAAACAGGCATTCCCTCTACATGTGTTGATACTCAATTGGACAATAGCCTGCAGATGTCTTCCCAGTCCTCTGCCCTTATGATTCCACTATCCTTATCCGTGCCTTTCCAAAATCACCAAAGACAAGAGTACCACAGTAAGGCCACGGCCCCCTGAACATTTCCCCTTTTTCTTTTATTTTTTATACTTTTTTATTATTTAAACAAAAATGAATTAAAACTAAAACTGAGATATCAGTGTTCATACATAGTAGCCTGATGGATAACTAAACATCTTCAGTAGTAGCGTTTTTTGTTATATCCTTCAGCCTATGAATAAGATAGTTGCTAGGCTTTATATAAGAATTTGGGTCAGTTGAAAGGTACCCCATATCTAATTGGAGTGGTATAGGTACTTAAAGCAAAAGTTGCCAAAAAGCCCACTAAGATCTTCCATGTCTCTCTACACGGTGTCCACTTTTCATCCTTTAGCTTTTGCCACTTTCAGTCTTTCTAAAAGTCCCTTGTAGCCACCTCATTACTTTTTCCTTTCAACAAATAATTCACCTACAATAGGATACAATAGTTGTTTAGAATAAAGTAGACCGCTCAACCTGAAATTTTTTCCTTTTTGTTGATGAAGCTGGTCACTAATAAAATTAAGGTTCCTTGAGGTGGAAGTGTATTAGTAATTTGGTCGGTGGTGTATGGATTTGTTTCTTTGGTGCAGGATTGGTTGGTTTGTAAACCACTGGATAACCAATATTCAACCTGTTCAAAATGAGCATAGGGTCTTGGTCTTGTGATCCAAATAACACTTGGTTCTTGTGTATAACAAATAACACAAATCACAGAGAAGAAGTATTGTAGTTCATTCTTAGACATATCAAACGACTGGAAGCAATGCATAAGAAAATTGTTAAACGAGTGATGGAAAAAGCTCTGGTTTAAGACTAAGCGGGCTGACTGGCTAAATTCTTCTCGAAAATTCACACTCAAATAATACATGCCATACGGATTCCTGCCGAGTATGGCAAAAAAAAAAAGGGATGAATATCCACCCATTTGGATAGTCTATCTTTAGTGGGAATTCCCACATTTGCAACTCTCGAAGATCTTAAAATCGGGGTGGATATTGATTTTCCAGAAATGCCGCAACCATTGTAAGCAAGGAGAGGAGCATGAGCACCTGTTTGAGCATCGATTGAAGTTTATCAATGAATTAGTTTTGAGAAACTTGGCAGCTAGCTTAGTAGTGAAAGACCTTTCTTAGAAAGACGGCATTGCAATCGATCACTATCAAGGGACATGGGGATCTGGATAATGATGTTAGTAGTAGGAAGTGGTAAACAAGAATTTAGCAAGCCAATATTCCATTGAGTGCCTATCATGACATCACTAACTTTGCTCATCCAAGGGGGGATTGTTTGTATAACATGTTAAATTTCTCATTGTTACAAGAAAGCTACAGAGATTGCAGATGGCTAGACATCCTTGCTAAAGAGGTGACTTCTCGTTCCTCTTAAGCTCTTTCTAATCTCCGTCCTGACCAAATCTTGTATGAGTTGGTTCTGATCCTGTCACGGTGTACATTCCTTATTAGTTGTTGTTGTATCTATGGTTTCCTTAACGAGGAAATATATTGGCTTGTATCAAGGAGAAATCATCTCCATCTCTATGTATAAATCCACACTCATACGTGAATCAAATCACAGTCTTAACCACTGAAATTTCAAGTCTTTCATGGTATCAGAGCCTAATTGGCAAACGTCTCTTTGATTTCTCTCTCTATCTTTTTTTCTAATATATTCTTGCTCACCTTCAGCTATAGAAGGGGGGGGGAAATCATTATTATTGGCCCATGAACTTTATCAGGTATGTTCGGCTAATTAAACTACCATTTTTTTTTTTTTTTTACGTTTAAATGAAGGTTTGAGAACTTGGTATCAGAATGAGATAGGTCAATGTCAATACTAATCTGATCTGTTTCAAAGAGTTTTTAAAAACAGGTTGGAAGGTCATATTAGCGAGTCGGGAAACACTTAAATTGGGCTCTGCTTCTAGTCACTCTAGATTTCTGTGGTCAAGTTGAATTCTTCCTTCTGCCCAACTTTCATATACCAATCTCATTCTCGATATCGAGTTCTCAAATCTTGCCTCCAATCCATTCTCAGGAGGGATCTGGTCAATCTATTGATTTCTGGAATATGTCCACTTCATCATTATTTCCTCCTCCAATCTATTCAAATCATCCTCGCCAAAATGTCTAATCTCATTTTCAACTGGGACAATTTAACTCTTACTACTTGGCCTTCTTGATCCTGAGTTTATTAATTATATTCAAGTGGTAGAGTGGTCTTTTTGCCATTCGGTTTCTGGGTATAAGGATGTGTGATGGGGCAGTTTTGGAATCCATTCACCGTGACGGGTTCAGATATGTATGGGTATTGAGAGAGTATTTTGAAAAATATAACTAGACGAAATCCATCCTTACTTGAAAATATAAGAGCTACCCTGAATTAATCCATTGGAAGGTACTTGCAAGCACACCACAACACATACCCGACTCATGTGAGCTACTTCATCATCTCCATCTGTACGCAATGCCCTTGTGATGGATATACGCATTATTAGTCCCACCTCCTCCAATTAACTTCATCTCCCCGTACACTTCTAACATACCAAACAGCGTTACACTACTGAAATGTCTACACACTGACAGGAGTGGCATTGTAAAGTGAGGGGAAAGTATCAAGGGTAATTTAGAGATTTTAAAATATTAGGGGAGAAGGAGATGTGATACTTGTATTTTCTGAGGCAATAAAAGTGAAGTAAAAGGTAATATTGGTTGACTATGAATATAGGGGAGAAATGACACTAATTGTCCCTAAGGGTGTCAAATTGACAATAAATAAATGTAAAAAAGGCAATTCAGTGTACGAGGCTCCCACAATTATAGGGTCTAGAAGGGGCAAACGTACGCAACCTTACCCTTTGCAAGAGAGGTAGTTTCCAAGTTTTGAGCATGTGGCCAACTTATTATAACAATGCAATATATTTATAATACTACAATAATATTATAATGGGAAAAGGTTGGGTATGCCGTCGTTATCATGTATGCTAGCACCCATTGTGTCTATCTCTCTCTTCCCTTTTTCTAAAATGTCTCTCATATCCTTACTGAATGATACTCCATCATGTGTTCCCATTGGTGCTATCTGCTAGCATACTTGATATCGACAGCATACTTATCCCTCTCCCTATTATAATATAAAATTTTAAAATATATAAAGTAAATACAAGAGTAGAACCGAAGCAAAAAAAAACTGAATAGAATCGATTTCAAAATCCTGTGTTTTTTTGGGTAAAAGGATTTTATTAATTACGAAGGAACAAGGTTCCATTACAGTCCGCAAACAACAGATGATACAGAGATGGAGGAGGGCTAGAGAAGAAATGAAGAGGGGATTGGGTGGTGGCAGCTGAAGTTGCCAAGAGATCTGCAACCGAGTTACCCCTAACGAAGAATATGATGGAAAGAAACATCCGAGAAAAATGCAGCCAGCCGAGAACAGTCGTCAATGATATGAGAAATGCGCCACAGGCAAAGAAGACCGATCTTCCATTCAAGAGATCAATGACCAGAAAATTGTCCCCTTCAATCTGAATTTTGTCAAAAGCATTGTGTAGCGCCCAGAGTAGAAATGAAGTGATGTGACAGTATAATAAACCAGAGTGAAGTAAAGTGAGGCTCTTTTTGGGTTTCGTTTGATAACGTTTCTGGCGTTTCTGTTTCAAGAAATAAAAAAAACATAAATTTTCGTTTCTAGAAACAAAAACGGAATTGAAGATGTTTGATAAGTCATGTTTTTGGAAGTTGATATTAACCAGCGAAAGAATGGCTATGAGTTGTTTCCAAAAACGACGAAACAAGTAGAACTCGTTTCGACTGGGTCGTTTCTTCAACCATAAATAGGTAGAAATTTCAATTTCCATTTCTGGACACAGAAACGGCGGTAACGCGTTTCTTGAAACGTTATCAAACAGGCCCTTGAAGGTTTATCATTACCCCTACTTAATAGTCTCTATTTTTTTTTTCTTTATATTTAGTAAAATCTTTTTTTTTTCCTTCATTATTTTGGAAGAATCTATTCAGCGGTTCAAACTTTTTATTATTATTTCTTCATTAATTTCATCTCCCTGTCCTAACTTATCAAACGATCTGGATTACTCAGATTCGATCTTTGTTTCAACTTTTATCTACTGGTGATCTCAATTTCTCAAGCTCTATTTCACTCTTTGATTTTCAAAGGTTCAGATGGGGCCCAACGTATTCATTTGATTAATGTCCAATTCCAAAGCCAATCCTTTGAGTAGTGTAAAGTGTTGACAAAAAAATAAAAATAATAAATAATAAATAATAATATTTTTGATTGAAAAAATAAATTTAAATGAAGAAATTCTCTCTTAATCTTGGTTGAAAAAAAAAATTTGGTCACTTTATTGTAAAAATGAAATTAAAAAATTGGTATCAAATTTTCCTTTAGGTGGATCAAGGGAGAACAATGGGTTCAGATGGTATTAATAGAGAATATGGGAACAATGGAGGATATTATCGATATTTGCAAACAATGGGAGATATTTATGACCATTGATGATTGCATAATATGTTATAAGAAAACTTTTTAAAAAAAAAATTGTATAAAAGTATTTAATTAAAATGTTGATTAAAACTTAAAAGTTATGGGAATAATAACAAATCATGTGATCAAATAAGGTAGATAGAATAAAATTTCATTGATATTTTTGAATACAAATAAAAGGCAAGGGAATGTTACGTTTTGGCGTAGTTACACGTCAACATGTGCAGCCAATAGGAGGGCTGACGTGAGCATCTTCAACTTGGGGGTAGCATGATCTTTCTTCACCCATGTATTATGGCGCAGATACACACTAGTGGGTAATATTCTTCCTTCAAAAAAAAATTTAAATTAAAAAAAAAAAGATACTATTCACTAATGTTTTGTATATCTAAACATATGGGAAAGTGGAAACAGATTAAGAAAAGATGCCTATGCCCTAACTTGACTTTCCCATGTGTTTGGGTGTAAAGAACATGAGCAGATGGCATTATTTTTCCCATTAAATTGATATAAATTTAATTTTTGAAAGATGTTTTTTTAATAATTCAGGCTATTCAGCTGTAATTTATGAATAACAATCATGTCTTTCGGTTCTCTTTTCTCCTCAACCTCCTCTATCTCGTTCAATTTTGTGCGTTTTCTTGCACTGAGATTTTGGGTAGGGGTTTGTCTAGTTGTAACCTAGGTAGGTTACAAAAGGCTTGTAACCCACTTCCAATTACCAAAAAATCCTATAATGTGAAAGAAATGATTGGTTCAAGAGGATTCAAAAAGTAATTTCATGTGTTTATATTTCCAATAAAAACTTAAAAGTCGCTACACCACTTTTTATGACAAAATATTTAGAAAAAGATAGAAATTGAATTTTATCCTCAAATAGACCCATCACTACATTTGAAATCTAAAATCTCAATTCCTCCTCTTTCTAAAGTCCAACAAGGAATTAAAAAAAAAAGAAAAAGAAAAATTATAATAACCATCGGTGATTGGGTCAATTGTTTTGAGTAAGGGTGCCTATTTTTAGTCCAAGCAGGTTAGACTAATCAAGAGAAACGTGAAATAAACCTTTATTGATTTGAGTTTTTATCAAATCGGTAAAAAATCGAATTGGACCAGATCAAGTGAATCAAAACCGTAAAAAACCTTATAGGAACTTTAAAAAATTACTAAAAGAGAACATATTACCTACAAGAGGCCATTAAGACAACTCAATAAAAACCAAATCGGTCTGAATTGAAATTGAACTTTGATTTCAGTTTGCCTAATACTAGATAAAATCTAGATCAAAGTGACCAAAATCAAAAATGGATCGAATCAATCACAAAAACCTTATAATAAGTCATTTTGAAACGGCCTAGATAGGTATTACTATGGTTGATTTTGATCGAAATTGGTTTATTCAACCAATGATTTTAAACTCGAAATTGAGTATCAAAACAATCCGTCTAGTAATTCCAATTCTAAATTGACCATTCTAGAACTGCCGGAGTTGGATAGTTCACGACCAATTCTAATCCAAACGGATAATACCAGAATTTTAACCCAAAATGAAAGAGTAAATTGGACCCTAATGATTCCAGTCTAGATTAGATCTGAATCAGTCACAAAAGTGCTAGAATTGACACTAAATTCTAAAAACCAACAACCCAATCCCAAAAATCCTAGATATGCCATTCTATAATGATCGGAATTGGGATTGATCCGAACTAGCCAAATCAATTAGGGATTTTAAACTTGGAATTGGAGATCGAACTGATCATGGTTTCAAGTATTGGTCTGAGATCGGTCGTATCGGCTAAGACCGATCCTCGATCCGGATCGTTTCAGGGGTATAATAGGTAAAAAGTAGTACCTTTTATAAAAATCAGGGGTAAAATAGGCCGATACCCACCGATCCCTTCCGATCTGGATTGGTATCAAATCAGCATCAACAGAGACCGATATCGATACCGTCCCCTACATCCTTGGAACTGATTCCTATAAAGTTTGATCCAAATCGAATCAAAATCAAACAAAAAAAAAACCCTAGAATCGCCCTCAAATCTTAAGACCCACGATCTAGTCCTATATACCTTATAACCGATTTTAAATACGGAATTAGAGATCAAATCAATAACTGTCATTATCAATCCAAATCAAATTGGAATTGACCAGAATCAATCCCAAAACCCTTAGAATCAACCTATAAAATATATTATAATTACAAAATTTCACATATCATCATTATAGTAGTACCAAGCCTACGATATTGCTTTACCAAAAAAAAAAAAAGCCTACAATATTGCTATTTGTCATTTTCCTGGATTTTTCCGTTCTTGAAAACACTAGCATGTTTAATACAATTGATTTCCTTGAAAAGAGAGAGAGAGAGACATGATAAGAACTATCTTACTGACCTCATCTCTAATGCATAACAATAGAAATTATTGCAATATAATTGATACATGAATTTTTGGGAAGAGATTTTATTTTCTAAACTTCAAAAAACAAAAATGAAGTCCACCAGAAATTTTAAACCCTAAAACCCAGAAAAGCATTGAACACGCCAAAAAGAAAGAGAGTTTTTACCTAATTCATTGGAGATAATCTCGCCGAACTTTATGCTATAAAAACCAGCCAAAGTAACAGAAAGACTCGCGAGGAAGAAGAAAGAAAAAATCTCCACTAACTTCTGATGGGACTTTACCAAAAATAAATAAATTAATAAAAATTCAAATGTGTCTTTTCAAATATTTCTTTTTTTTTTTTTTTTTTTTGGTAGAATATTTCCTTGTCATCCCTTGTAGCTTGTTTAATAGTAAGGTATTGGTTATATAGGATATATAAGAAGGTAAGTACGTTTTTTCCTATTTTCTAAACCATTGAGTTAACACCGTCACTCAAAATGGGAGTGGATGTAATTTCTGAAAAAATTACCCTCACATGTCACATAGGATTTTATTAGGGGTTATACGTGTAATTTTTCCATTAATAAATGGAAAAAAGTTACATTATAGACGGGCTAGAGAATCTCTTCTTTTGCAACTTGCTGCTTTTGTTTTCCTTTATTTCTTTCCCTACTCTTTACTCCCAACTTTCTATTACCTACTTTTCTCATAGATGTGAGAACTGCGCAAGTAATTAAGGAAATGACAGGTATCGTAAAACTTTCATCTTTCGATTTCATCTCCAATATCTACCCAAGAAAAAATCTCCACCAACTTCAGAGGGACTTTACCCAAAAAAAATAAAACTTCATAGGTGCCTTTTCAGAGGAGCTTTTTCAAATATTTCCCTTTTTTTTAAGAAAATATTTCCTTGTCATCCCTTGTAGCTTGTCTACATTTTCTAACTTAGACCGGTAACAGATATCATTTCAAAACAAATTGATCCCAACCCGGTGCCTATTCTACAAAGTATCAATTGTTGGATTTCTGAATTAAAACTACTTCAATCTATTAACTCATATTAACTCATATGATGACTTCATTTACAGATGATCCAGAAGTCAACTTAGGAAGATGCTTGCCTCTTCCTTTTTTTCCATATCACGTATTAGATTGTGTTAGTGTTACTAATTTTTGTAGCACAAATTCAGGTTGGATTTATGGTATTCTATTCCAAGGAAAGTTCCAAGCTATCAAAATGGGAACTACAACATTGAAATTTGTTGACGATATTGAGGCATGGGGTGCTTTACAAGGACTAGACTGGCAGTTAACTACAAAGAATTGGACTATTGGTGAAGTTGGTTCTCTATAGAGAGCATTCTTCAACTTATTCCAAGGTCTTCGACAAGCAATTGGCCTTTGTTGTCTTTCGGTATTTTTTGGGAACTCTATTGAAGTTTGGATCTATTCAGTTTTTGTACAAATGCATGACTTATAATCCGTCTATGATTCATCTATAGGACATTGCTGCTAATACTAGACTAGGAAAACTAAATCTCTTGAACGATTATGATGTAATATATGACTATTTCCCTTTGTTATATATATATATATATATATATTTTATTTTGCTTCATAAGAAAAAAAGAAAACAAAAAACAAAAAACAAAAACAAAAACGAAACAAAAAACAAAACAAAAACAAAACAAAACTTTGCCTCGTGATTGAAGAGTTGGAGTCCAAGAGAAGAGGTTGTGAAATCAAGCCATGACATATGCATATGTGAGTGAATGGGTGAGAGTAGGAGTAGGTGACTATTGGCCCTACTAGGGTCCAATAGGCCGATGCTGATCTGATTGGTTAACCGATGTTGATCCTAAGGCAATACATGATCTTATATCAATGAATTGGTTAGGACGAACGATAAAAAGATAAAATTAAAAGATAGTTTTTTAAATGTAAACCAAAAATATTTCTGTCCAATCCATACCCATAATGGCCAACCTAGATCGGAACTGAATCAGTATCAACTAGGGCCAATTTCAAGATGAATTCCGATATCTTAAAACATGTTGTAGAATATGACTTGGGAGTTGAGAACTCAGGATCATGGATTTAGGTATCGGTATTGTTCTTGGCTGATACGATATTGATCCTGGTTAGGCGATATCAATTTGTATCAATCACTTTTATCCCTACTTCCCATAAAAATTAGTTTTTCTAATAATTTTACCTTTGATACCGATACAATAACCAATCTTGGATTGACCAAATATTGATTTCAACCAATACTAATAAGATATGATCATACGATTGATACAATATCAATACCTAAAACCATGCTTACCTTCAGGCATGCTTTTAAAATTTAAAACTAGGGATCATTCTCATGCGATTGATCTGACAGATTCTGTCTCTTATTTTTTTTTTCCTTAATTAGAATTTGAAATTATTTTACGTTTATAACTTATCAGTGGATCGATATCAGATTACTGAGGATCAAAGATAGATTTCAGCCCGTACCAATCCAATCATAACAATCCTAACCGATCCGATCCAAATTTTATAACTATTCTTCCATACCCACTTCATTATTATAGGCTTTCTAAGTCCATCGATTCATTCAAATCACCCTCGCTGAGTTCCTAATATCAAATTCAATCTATTGCTTGGCCTCCAAGACTCAGTTTATTAATTAATATTCAGAGAATTGCCTCATACACTCCACTGGGGTTTAACTTCAAACAAAAATTTGTCCACTCAGATTGGACTTTGTTGTGGAAATTACCTTGCCCAAAAATTCGGATTTTCTTATGGAATCTTCATGCCATATTTGTTTCGTGGAAAAAAAAGGGCAGGGCAGGGCAGGGCAGGGCAGGGCAGGGCAGGGCAGGG
>NC_056560.1:13484224-13519509 GCF_013358625.1 Macadamia integrifolia
ATAAAAATTCGAGAGATGATGTCGGATCGAGAAGCGTTGGGGCGCAACTGGGGCATTAAAGAATCCATCTTTGTTCTAGAATCGACTGCCGGAATTCGAGCATTCGATCTTCGCATCAAATCTCCAGATATCTCCAATCCAATAAAGAGAAAGCGACGATAACGATGTAATCATGTAACTAATTAATATCTGAAACCCCAAACGCACTTGCAGATACCAGCGACTGAAGATGGAGAGGGCTGTCAATGTCTCACCATCCCTCTCCCTCTCCCTCTTCTCGCCACTCTGCAGTCTGCACAGCGATAATCAAGAAAGCAACACAGCGCTGATCGGAAAGCCTTTGCTTTAAGCGACTTTTTACCGACCCCCTTACCCCAAAAAAAAAAAAAAATTTACCGACCCGGTTCAATTATTAGACCGTTGACCGGACTGACCCCCGATTCGTCCATATCAATAATTAGATGAATCTTGAAAATAGGGGGAATACAAAAGGTAGATCGCTCAAGGAGATTTAATTCATGAATAAATTTACGTTTTTTCTTTATTTTTATTTTTATTTATTTATTTATTTTTATTATTATTATTATTATTTGTGGTAGAAATAAACAATTTTCATTAAGAGCTTTATTGTAAAGTTCAAGCATAGCCATTAATCGAAAAGCAATGGGAACCACAAAACCTGTGATTGCAAAAGGTATCCATCGAGACGGTTCTAATATTTGGAATTGATTTATAACAATAATGATATCAATGGTGTCAATCTTACTATCACCTCATTATTATTATATTAATTTAGGATGACGGAACTCGAGTCTAGATCTTTTGCCATTGAGCAATGAGTGGCACCGAGGATCCAACGATTGGAGGGGCCTCAACATGCACCCTAGCCGTTGGATTCTTACTGTAGGTTCATCGTAGAGAATTTTTTTGCGACAGAACTCACCCTTACTGGCACAAGAAATACCAATGCATGGGACCAATGAGAGGATACACAAACATGTTCAATGCCCTAGCATGCAAAACGACGTGCTCTTTTTGCAAGGCATTTCCAGCACCAGCAGGATAGGGTTATTTTTTCTTTTATTTTAATAATTTTATATTTTGATGCAAATTTTAAAAATCAGATGGTGTTTTTACTTATCTTAATTCAGAGACTCTAGACTTTTTCTTTTCTTGGGGAGAAATTTACTATCACTCTCCTACACTTAGTCTATATCTACTAAAATTCCACTACCTTTTACCTTTTTAATGATACTCTATTGCTTTTTGATTTTTACATATCTTTCTCCCTTGCTATTTTATAATATGCAGATTACTCCTTCTTTTCACACGTAACCTGTTACACCTTTTTAAAATTGACTGGTTCAAAACATTGGTTTGAACAAAATCACTTACTTTAGCAAAACAAAATAAACAAGGGTTCAAATGTTGCTTTGTTGGCTAAAACTCAAACTTTCCCTCTATTTTATCATTTTTGATTTTTTTTTTTAAATACATTAATATTGAGTCACTTAAAGATAGATATTTTTATTTATTTATTTTGCCTCATCAAATTATCAAGGATAATGTTTATTTATTAATTTTTTTTTCCTCATCCATCGTCACACAAGTTTTAGCAAATCTATTTATTTTATCGGTAATGGATTGGTATCGGTTGAGATACTAATTCGGATGAGTAATCTCAATGGTACATTCCTCATTAGGGTTGCCACACATTGTTTTAGGGATTAAAAAAAAATAAGAAATATGCAATAACTGATTGGACTTTGGTCTGATCAATATAGTAAACTTTTTAGAACCATTAGCTTTACTCATGATCTTCCATAGTTGAGCAAACTCCCAAATCAAAGTATAAGTAGAGGAAGAATTTTTTTTGTTTTTCTTGAACCTTCCATTATCATAATACACACATCTCTCATTAAGAGAGAGAGAGAGAGAGAGGCAAAATAGGTCAAATTACCCAAACCCCATTAACGTAGACAGAGATGAATCCCAATAAACAATAGGTAAAAAAAAAATCACAAACCCCATTAATAGAGAGAGAGAGAGAGAGAGAGAGAGATATCGAAGCTTTTGTTTTTATTTTTTTGGTAATTGACCCCTTGTTTTGCGAGTAAGTGGTTTGGTTCAAATCAATGTTTTGTACTCGTTGATTTTAAAAAAGAGGGGTAATCTAGGTATTTTAAAAGAGTAGGGGGAGAAAGAGATGTAAAAATAAAAAAGCAGGGGAATATCAGTAAAAAAGTAAAAAATAAAAGATAAGATAATTTTAGTAAATATAGATCAAATGTAGGGGAGTGATAATAAATTTCCTTTTTTTTTTTTGCTCTAGGTAGGAGTAGGACAGTCCACACAAGCCTTGATCTATTCTAGATTCAAAATTCAACAACTGACGCCAAAGAAGCAAACACTGATGCAATCCTCTGGTCTGGGCCCGATTTTGTGAGGACCCAGCCCAAACCTATGTCCTCTTTGATTAAAACAGGCCCAACCCAGCCTTAGGGTCGGGTTGGGCTATAGTAGTCTAAGCCTAGCCATACCGGGCTCAATCCAACCCAATCCGATACTCTGATTGACCATAACACTCTCAATATATATTTTTCATTTTCATGGCTAGGCAAGGTCGGCTAACCCTGTTTTTTGAATCCTATGGATGATATTATTAGTATAACTGTATATTATATATAGGGCCAATTCAACCTGTGGCCTCGGTCCAGGTCAGGTCCATCCCTACACTGTGCCTAGAAATTTCAACCCAGCCCAGCCTGCAAGTTTGGGCTGCCTCGGGTTTACCGGGCCAAACTTGCAACCCTAGGATCAACTATCTCACCTGTTGGAAGGAAGACGCGCATAGATATGGCAATCATGGTGAGGTTAGGATCATCTTACGGTTGTACATCCTATCTCACATATAGGAGGGAAACTGTCTTTGCCACTTTATTGCAAAATGGGCTGTGAAATACCCACATTTGGGAGTTGGGACAATGAAAGACCTCAGCTCTTCTGAGGATTTTTCTTAGTGCATCCTTTCTGCCCTTTAGGCACAATAAATCTGCCCTGATAGTGGGTTTAAGTCCCCCCACCCCTCACCCACCAAAAAACAAAGGAGGGTCAAAGCTAGGGCATTTCATAGTAATTGCCAGAACGAGATGTGTATTTGTTACATGAGAAGAGGTAGGTGTGACATTCAAAAATACAGCAAATACTAGATCCGTATGGGAGATCGATGAAGGTGTGTAAACTTGAGTCTTACATTACCTAGGGAGAGATTACAAGGCTAGTTAATAGCATCTAGCATCCTTATTATGATATAATGCGTTTTAAAGCCTTGAGGTCCATAAACCAAAGAGGACAATATAGTACAAGGTTAATGGGACCAGGGCATTACAGTAGGCATGATTAGCCCAAATTTTTCATAATTATATGGGTTTTGGTGCACACTATGAAGGCCAATTTAAATATTGAGGCAAGAGAAAATTATCGGGGCTGCTTGATTTTGAAGTTTTTTGATTCAAAGTTGGCAAGAATTTCAACCCAACTTCAAAACCTATTTGCCTCTCTCTCTCTCTCTCTCTCTCTCTCTCTCTCTCTCTCTCTCTCTCTCTCCACAGTTTCCAATAACTAATGCTAGATCTCTTTGTGTCAAGCTTTTGGAATTTTATATTAGCATCGTCTGTAATAATGAAAGAAAATAGATGTGGACTTGTAAATACTCTCAAGAGAGGCATGGGGCCATCAACCAATGCAATCAAAATGAGTGGGCGGAAGGAGACGTGAAGCCATTGTAGGAACACCCGAACAGTGAAGCCACATGCGATCGAGTTAATCAAAAAAGAAAAAAGTGAAACAGAATTAGGAGAAAGAGATTTAGAATGAAATGGTTTCTAATAATCACTCACTCACAGTTGACAACAGCTTAAGGCACATTGCATTCCCTCCCTCCAAAATTATATGTGCTTTGGTGTACACATAAAATCAACCCATCAGTCCTCTCTCTCTCTCTCTCTCTCTCTCTCTCTCTCTCTCTCTCTCTCTCTGGGTATGGATGTTATATATAGCATTATGCATTCATTGCGCATTTAACAAGTAAAGTACATTGTGGAAGCAGGTCCAGTTAAGTAAGCTGGACAGAAAAAAATTGACTGTTACCAAATTGTAAGCAGATAACTGCAACCCCTCGTAGTAATTAGGGAAATAGAACTCCAAGGACAAGGGTGAAAATTCCATCTTAGGAAGCTATTTTTCAACTTGACCTTGGGATTCTATTACCTTGGCTACTACCAGGGGTTAACTGCAATCCGGGTAACAACCAAATTTTAATTAAATGGAACAATAGGATTAAAACCTTTAATACCATTACTGATAGAAACCCATCCTAAACATCGCAAATTATCCCCATTGACACCCTTACAGAGGGCATTCACCTAGAATGGGCCCATATGGGCTACACCACTCAATTATCCACAGTATATCTTCCACACCCCTCCTAACGTCACTGATCATGTCTTGCATTGAATGGGTTCTATTATTTTTACCAAAAAAAAGGGTTTGGCTGAAATTCCATTCATCCATATATGGGATATGGTACCACAAAAATTCCTGCTTCAACAGTTATCATTAGTAACTTTCAGGTGGACAACTTAAACCAGATTTTAGGGATTCCAAACCATTTTTTTCCATTAGACGGTTGGCAGATCGGGCAAGTTAACTTTTCAAATTAAACCACCGACCCCGGACCCTCCATCCCATTAAAAGTCGTCTCGTCAGTGTCATGAAATTGGTTTCATTGTCGCCTTGCTTTTTCTGATTACATTTAATCCACCATGATCACTACCATTCAGCCAAGGCCCACAATTAACAATTATCTAGGAACATGAATATGTTTCTGTAAGTCTCAATAGGAGACATCACTCTTGTGTACCACGTTGACCGCCACTGCCTTATTGGTTTCTTTAGAGTTAATCATGGTTTTCTTTCTTTTTGGGTTGGGGGAGGAGATAAAGGAAACGGAGAGATCGAAGTGGAAAGCCAGATGGGTTCAAATATATGGTTCTCTCTCCTTTTTTAGTTTTGGGGTTCCGAGAATCATCCAAATTAATATAGCCCACAAACCCTTATTATACTTAGCCGTTAAAGTTTAGACAATGATTCAATGCTTTGAAAGTAGCGTACCAAATGAGATATCAATAAAAACACGGAAAATTAGATGTTAAGAACTTTTGTATCATTGCTTGGACACATGATACTCCTTTAGATAACTATAGAATGTGGACAAAACCTGGACAATGAACGCTCAAAAGAGGAGCTGAATCCTTAAGGTTCATATCTGGTCTTCTTTGTCCTCCTACATCTGTCTATATACTCCACCCATGACTCGTAAGGATATATATCCACGTGAGAAGTAGCCACTTGATGGAATTTTGATGATCATCATCAACATCATCATCTTCTCCTTCTCCTTCTCCTTCTCCTGATCTCGACATCCTGACCACCGTAACGTAACCGACTCTTCTGCTGGACTTGTTGGTTGCATGGTCTTATTATGTATCAATCAGTTTCATCTTATTGACCTGCTTTTTGGTTCAGTCCAGAAGCACATTAATTAATTTCTTTAACACTAAAAGCTTTTCAGCTCAAAGGGATATGTGGGTCCCTTGAAATTAGTTATATCTAGATAGCCAAATTTAAAGAATCATATCCTTATTAATAAAAATCCAGAAATTTATTGTCAGGATACTAGCTAAAATGAAATAAAAGAAGCACGACTGTGTTACGGATCTCTTACTTACAATTGCCTTCAAATCAGCCGTTAGTTTCCCAAAAATGTGACAAAACGGGATGTGCCAAACGCAATCATATTCTCTTAGCCTCTTGAATAAAGTCTTTTTTGTACAAAGTATCCCACCCTTTTAGTGTTTACAGAGAAAATGACATATTTTAATTAAGTTCCAATGACGTTATTGGCTATCATAATCCTGCCACCCCGCGGCTAGCTACATCCTAATCAGCCACATACATGTAAAGATAGATTCGTATTGATAATATGTATTCTTGTGTTGCCGTGAGATCTGAAATGTCACACCGCGGGATAAGGGTGTCAATTCTAAGCACACACTAGTAGGTCCGATCGAGTTTGACACATTTATGGCTTAACTTGGATTGATCCGATTAATAAATGTGTTGGTCTAAACCCGATCCGTCTATAAATAGGTAGTACACGGTGCAAGAGGTAAACCCGATGTATCTTCTGATCGGCCTGGCCTGTTTATAAGTCCGATTCAGACCAACACGTTTAGCCCAATTGTTTATATAAGTATTTTTTTTTTATATAGAATAATGCATATATTGATATTTTGATCAATTATTGACTGTAATTAAGTGTAATATCTTTATAAAAAAAATTAACTGTAATATCTTTTCAAAATTAATGATGATTTAACAAAATAAATTAAAGTATCTTAAATCTAAGAAAAATAAAAACTAATAAGGTTTTATTAGTTTATTTCCCAATTTAAGGTTCGATTATAGTCCTGGTCTGATTATAGCCCGATTAGGAAAAACCTAATTAAAACTCATAACTCGACCAACCTTGACACGACACCAACCGAGATCAATTCATTCCTTAAATAGAAGGTTCTGATTTGAAGATATAGGCCCACCAGGTGTGGCTAAACCTGACCAATTCACACATTCCTACCATGGGATGATTTACCCAGAATCAATAATTGGACAAGAGAGACTGAGACTTAGAGTGGATTCTCTGTTGTCATGAGGAAAAGCCCTAATTCCATTGAAAGCAAAATATGAAAAATTTGTTCTTGTTGAGAGTTACCTTTATAGAAAATCCCCTAAAATTATGATGACTTAAACCTAATCCATATATCGGCTATTCATTGATTGGGTTGATTGTATGTGTATCACATTATATATACTATACAGATCGATGGATCATTTGCGTAGAAATGACAGCTATAAGAAACTATAGAAAGTGGTGAATGGTGATACCCCACTTCTACCAAAAAAAAAGAATGGTGATACCCCACAACCTACAATTGGATGACGGGAGGAATACGACAAAGTGAGAAAGTCGAAATCAAAGGTGTGATAGAACAAGATGTGGTCATGTCTATCTATTTATTTCCATTCATTTGGAATGATCAAATTTTTTAAAATCTAAGGCAGAAAGGTGAAGGAGACGTGTAGGAACTTGTCATGGAAGAAGCCTAATGTGTTTTGTATATTTGATTGATTTCACATCATATGATAATGAAGTTATGAGTCATCATAACAGATGGATTTAGCTATTAATGACACTTTAATTTCAACATTCTGAATTCTGATCCTGATACTCATCCTCCGATTGTTCATTATGATTAGAGTAGCTGGAATAAGTGTGTCCTGTGTTCTAAGTTCCATGTCGCCGTTTCCCATATTCTTAAATGGGGTTTTTTTTTTTCCCACCAAAAAGGAAAAAGGGGTGTTGTTTTTACTTTAAAAAAGAAAAAAAATCCAGTGAAAGTAATACTATCAACTAACGTGCAATCTAATGGAAGGGCACATGAAAGTATCTTCAGTGCATGAGGTAGGGGAAGTATGATTTTTTCACTTTTGCTATGTTTGGATGTTGGCAACACCCGATTGACGGGATTCTTTTTTTATTTTTAATATATTATTTAATGGAGAGATGAACTCCATCCCTCAAAAAATAAAAATTAATTTTATGAATTCTTTTAAAAAAATAATTAGACAGGTGTTTGCATTTACAATTTTAGCTTGTACTCTTGGCCTATCATCGTTGCAAGTCACTATCCCATCTCCTAACTCATCTTCCATTCTTATTAGGAAACATGTTAAAATCAAGATAGGCAAGAACAATGGTCCTTTCCTTGTAGCTTGTGGTACCTATTATGCATATGGAAGAGACTAAAAATGTTCATGATACACCTAATGTGTCAACAAGCATGATCATTTATATGGTACATGTTAGACTACTATCATTAAAGAACATAAAAAAAGACTTAAAATTTTGGTTCACTCCACCAATTCATCAAAGAAGTAACCATCAACCCTTAAAATTATTAGTCGTATCATAAGGTTTCACTGCTTGCGTGTGATTTGGGTTTTGAATGTTTTATCGTGAGTGTTAAGGAAGTCCATTCTTTGGTTTCTTGTGCTTTTAAATTTTCTCTTTTTGAGGTTTCGCTGTTTCAGCTACCATCTTTTCTTGTAATATTTTTTTTCAACTAAAACTTCTCCTATGTTGATTTCTTTTAGGGTTTTCTTTTTCGTTGCTATTTCTAGTGAAGTACAATTCTTCATTATTTTTCAACAATACATAATTAATACATGTTATTGAGGATCAACCAAACATCTCATTAGTATAATTTTAACTTAAAATGAGTAAAAGACATAGTTAAAATTACAAAACACTGCTATTTTATATTTTATAATTTACTTCCATAGGCATAGTAATACATAGCTTTCTTTTAATAAAGCTTCTAGTTTTTTGAAAAAAAAAAAAATAAAGGGAAAGGTTTACCCTTAATCATAAAGATTTGATTATTAATAAAGAATGATAAAGATTTGATGGCTCTCTCCTCCACAAAAAGTTTTTCAAAAGAGTCTAGTTTTGAATTCCAAGTTTTTGCCATATCTAAGGTAGCTTGAAAACTTCAAATTCTACAAAAAAAGAATTCAACCATATGGATATTTAGGGTAATGGTTTGAATTGCTAATCTAGGCATTAGTGTCTCCCTTAGGAGTAAGGGAGAAATGCTTCAGGTCAAGTCCTCTTCACGGGCATCATTAGTACTTTTTGCTTTCCAAAATGGATGTTCAATCATGTATACTCCCTCCATTTGATGTCGATATGGATCAGACAAATTTATCTCAATTTTTTTTTTGTTGTATAGTAAATTAGTTTTGGATTGACCAAGATTCAAAATATCAATCTGATTCAAGTGAATTCCCTGATATGTATTTAGAATTATGAATTATGTTCAACTTTCTAATCTTTTCTGAATCTGTTTACTATTTTGTAATTATCAACTAATTTTTTTTTGTTCGGATCATAATCATCTATAGTGCTACAAGACATGTAATGCATATTCAATGGGATAAAAATCATCTGCAATTCTAATTTTGTACAATTCTGTACAATACCCCTTGAAAGGATGACAAGTGGATAAAGTGGTTTGAACGACTCAGATTAATCCTATATTGATCCAACTCCAAACCAGTGAGTTGAAGTTGCATCAATGTAGAATTAATCTGAGCCATTCAAATCATTTATCTACGTGTCACCATCTGAAAGGGGTATTACACAGTATTACATGGATAAAAAATTACAGACGATTTTTATCCTATCCAATGATTAAAAACCCCTTAGACGTACAACCCAAGATGCTAAGCGCAGTCAAAAGTCTTCCTGATCGTTGAAGATGCGCTACATAGCCTGATAAGCTACAAAGATCTTTTTATCGGTTTTTGATCGCTTTTTTATGTTGTTTGCTTGTTTCTTGGTACATTATAACACTATACTTTCAGACTTTTCTTGCTTTAAAAAATGATTTTTGCTTTAAAGATAACGTGAGCCACGCATTTCACAATCCCAATACAAACAAGTTTGTCTTTGTCACATGTCATCTGTTCAAAAAATAAAATAAAATAAAATAAAAAATAATAACTGATTGGTAATTGGGTCCTGTGACAAATACACAAATGGCTGACTGGGATGAATCAATCAATTAAGATGCTCTCTTTAGAACTGCTGTAAAATAATCACCTCAGAGAAGCTTTCTGTTTCATTTTGGAGTTTCAAGATAAACATAAGAGCTAGTAACGTATATTAAGGAAGAATTCCAGATAGTTTAATTTCACTCCTTTGTCTCTTCTCTTTGTTCACCATTTTCTCTTTCTGTTCCTTTGAATACTGTGATGGCAGTAGGGGTTGATGATGGGTTTTCCCTGACTACGCCTCTCATGCATGATGAAGACCAACACAGCCCACTTGTGATTAAGGATGAGAGAGTTGAGGATGTGGAGTCCAACACTTACCTTCATCGTATAGGCACCAGTTCCTTCTTCAAGACTTGCTTCAATGGGCTCAACGCTTTGTCAGGTTCTTCTTCATCGAACTTCTCTATTCTGTTTCATTAATTGTTGTTTCCCCTTTATTAAAATCTGTAACTGGTTAAACAGGGGTCGGGATATTATCAGTTCCATATGCACTATCAGAAGGAGGATGGTTGAGTTTGATACTTCTTTTTCTAATCGCCTCTGCAACTTTCTACACTGCCTTGCTAATTCGAAAGTGCATGGATGTCGATAAACGCATAACAACTTACCCAGAAATTGGTGAACTAGCATTTGGGTACAAAGGGAGAATGGTGATATCAGTTTTCATGTATGCAGAGTTGTATTTGGTTGCAACAGGATTCTTGATATTAGAAGGGGATAACTTACATAATCTGTTCCCCAATATGATCTTGGAGGTTTCAGGATTAAGAATTGGTGGGAGGGAAAGTTTTATTATAATTGTTGCTCTCATAATTTTGCCTTCAGTGTGGTTGGATAACTTGAGCATTCTCTCTTATGTTTCTGCAACTGGAGTGTTGGCCTCTTTTATTATAATTTGCTCTGTTTTCTGGACTGGAGCAGTTGATGGAGTTGGGTTTCATGGAAAAGGAAGGCTTTTGAATTTGAGTGGTATCCCTACTGCTATTAGTTTATATGCTTTCTGCTATTGTGCTCATCCAGTTTTCCCCACTTTATATACTTCTATGAGACACCAACATCAGTTTTCCAAGGTAATTAAAATCAATTCCCATTTGTAGATCTGTTTCTAGCATATCCTTCTTCCAATTTCACAGATATATATATGACCTTGTTTCTTGTTGCAGGTCTTGTTGTTTTGCTTTGTTGTGTGTACTATGAGTTATGCATCAATGGCTATATTGGGTTACCTTATGTATGGATCAGATATATCTTCTCAAGTGACACTGAACCTGCCAACTGGGAAACTTAGTTCCAAGATAGCAATATACACTACTTTGGTGAATCCAATAACGAAGTATGCATTGATGATTACTCCAATCGTGAGTGCCATTGAGAATTGGCTTCCATGTCATTACAAAAATAAGCTCATAATCCTCTTGATTCGGAGTTTATTATTGATTAGTACAGTCATTGTGGCCTTGACTGTTCCATTTTTTGAGTCTCTGATGGCACTTGTAGGAGCATTTCTAAGCGCGACGGCTTCGATTATATTACCATGTCTGTGTTACTTGAAAATCTCAGGAAATTATAGAAGATGGGGGACTGAGCTGGTGATTGTTGTGGGTATTGTGTTAATGGGTGTATTGGTTGTAGTTGTAGGTACTTACACATCTTTGCTTGAAATTGTAGATCATTTGTAGAAGTTGGAATCGTCCTTTTTGAGTGATTTTCTGGGTATTATGCTTATGGGTGTAATGGTTTTAGTTTTAGGTACTCATAGATCTTTGCTGGAAATTGTGTATCATTTGTAGAAGTTGGAATCCTCCTTGAGATTTTGTAGTACTTTTTTTTTGCTAAAAAGATTTTGTAATACTATATACACATAATACAAGTTCCCTTATTGTGCAGAATTTGAACTATTGAGGTCATATTGAGTATCTCTAGATTGGCATCAAAATTTTTGTCACATAAAAGGTGAAATAACAATCTCAACTGAGACAGATATTTTGGTAGTGGTCTGGACTTTGGACTCTGGATTGGTCATCTTCAATTTTCAAAGTTAAATTCAATCATTTACACTCTTATGTATTTCCATACATTCTCACTTTGACCCACAAATAATACTCTGGACTTTAGTTGTAGGCAGCGGCCGTGCCAAATCAAAATTTCAAAAATCCTTATCCGCATAACGGCAATCGAAATGAAACAGAAAAAATAGGGTTCAATGTTACCTCAAAAACTATAAGTGTAAGTTCTTTGAAAGATTGCAACACTTGAAGTCTTAATTCTTAAACACTATACTCGGCAAGGAAAGAGGAGTGCCATTTTCAGTCAAAGGTCCCAAGCCTAGATCTCAAGCTCCAAGAAGAGAATGAAAGAGAGAAGCTAAGCCAAAGAGGAGGAGAGAGGGGTACTACCAAATAACAAAGAGCCGTCCTTCAGTAAAAAAAGTTCGATAGACCTCTTCTCCCGTAAGGCTTAATGTAATTAAAGTAAACCCTAATCTTTATGTGTGTCACGATTAGGGTTGCTTGTTGTAGGTGTAACACCATGCGGTTGCCCGGGGAAGGCGACGTTGGTCCCATGGATAGGTACCTAAAGAGGGGTCGTCACGTCGAAAGAGGGTGAATGGATAAATCGGGGTTCGCCACCTAGATAAGGGTTTAAGACCCATAAATGTCTTTCCCAATTAGGAAAAATATACTATAAATTCCATGGATTGGCTATGGTCTACCCCAACCCTCAGGTCACTGGGTAAGTGTCAAGTTATAGACTAGGTCGGTGTTAGACATCTAGTTTGCTTGGCCAAATATCAGTCTCCAAAGTTGACATATGAAGTATGAAATTGATAACAAATAGGGAATTTTTTTTTATTTTTTATTTTTGGTGAAATGGGGACTATTCATTAGCACGCGTGGGAGACACAATTGTTGGATGACAAAGGTCCAACAGCCATGTAGTGGAATTAGGTCAACCCTTCCTTGCTAGAGAGTTGGCAATCTTGTTGACGTCTCTAAGAATAAAGAAAAAGATACATGATGCAAAGTAGGTTGCTACATGTTTGATATCTTCAATGAGAGAGGCGACTTCGGTTGGTGGGTGACGGGTTTGCGAAGTGAGAAGATGGATAAGCTCTTGGCAGTCAGATTCTGCAATAATATTGTCAATCCCATCTGCTAGACCCTCAGGATGCCTGTCCTCATAGCTAGAGCCTCCCCAATTAGAGCCGAGATGAATTGAGCCGGCATAGATTTGGCTATGATTGGATGGCCATTCTGATCTCGGATGACAATACCCAATCCCCCTTTACCCTTGTCCAGGGAAGCATCGCTGTTCATCTTGCTGAAAGAGGGTGGTGGGGGCTGCCAAACTAGAATACCAGCGCTTGTCTAAGGAGTAGTAGACAGAGGGGGAGGACGTTGAGCACGAGTAAATTCTTGGTGGGCTTGACACGCGAGCATGATCACTTTCTCAGGCAACCAGTTTTCCCTGCTGAAGAGGAGATCGTTTCGGGCAATCCACAGATACTAGGCTAAGAAGCTGCAAAGGCTTGTCGTGGCTCGAGTCTCATTTTCCCTACGCTCTGCAACTGGTTCCAGACTTCCAGCTGAGAATCCAATGAGTGAGATCGCAAGTAGCCAGGTAAGAGGTATTGAAGGTCAGGGGCGAGCCCAGCCATACTGCTCTAGCAAAGGGGCATGAGAGGATGATGTGCTCGATGGTTTCCGGGCCCCCTCCGCAGCGTTGGCATATGCTCGTGATTGGGATGCCACGACGAGCAAGGTTGGTGGCTATAGCAAGACTATCAGCAAGAGCGCACCAAAGAAAAATGTTAATCTTTGGGAGAGATCGGCAGCGCCAGATTGCTCTCCAAATTTCTTTTGGGTGCCGGGACGAAGAGAGATGGGTGGATGTGCTTGGGTCTGATAGCAAAGTGGATGCTTGCTGGTTATAGAGGAGATGATAAGCCGATTTCACACTGAATTGCCCAGATGAGGAAGCGCCCCAAATGATAATGTCATCCTTGGGAAATAATGGGAGGTTAATTTTGAGAATTTCCTCAATGTCAGCTGGATGGCAATGGGCTTCAAGAAGTGGGACATTCCATGAACCAGAGGAGGCGACTATAATCTCTGAGACCCAAACCAGAGGGCATAAATCTGGTTTATCGTGCTGCAATTTGAAGGAACGCAAAGGGGGGATCCGAGGATCTCCCCAAATTTTGACTTTGTTGCCCAAGCCTATTTTCCAACATAGCCCAGGAATAAGAGCTTCCCTACCCAGCAGAATGCTGCGCCAAGCCCATGAGGGTTGGTGTCCCAATTTAGCTGTTAAGAAGTTTGAGGAGGGGAAGTAGATTGCCTTCATAAGGGATCCCCATAAGGAGTTTTCAGATTGAAGTAACCTCCATGCTTGCTTGGCCAACATCGCCTTGTTATGAAGGGTAGGATTTCCAAACCCGAGGCCCTCATTTTCTTTGGATTGACACATTCTACTCCAAGAAATCCATGGAATTTTTGAGTGCTCATCTATTCCGCACCAAAAGAAATTGGACAAATTTCTTTGAATCTCAGAGTGGGTTGAAGCTGGTAGTTTAAAATGCTGGGCTGCAAAACTTGAAATAGAGAGACCCACTGCTTTGATAGGAGTTGCTTTTCTAGCATGGGAAAGTAGTTGTGATGCCCAAGACTTCGTGTTGGAGCTGATGCGATCATTAATCGAGTGGAAGAGGTCCCTTTTATTGATACCAAACTCCACCGGGACGCCTAAGTATTTGCGAGGACCATCACCAAGAGGGATTTTCAGAATGTGAGAGAACCAGCGTCGCTATTTCGGATGGGTGTTGGGGCTGAAAGTTAGAGTAGATTTCTTAAGGTTCACAGCTTGACCCGAGGCTTTGTAATAGAGGATTAGACATTCCTTAAGATAGCAAATATCCTTCAGTTTAGCCTCCGAGAACAGGAGACTGTCATCCGCAAATAACAAGCGGGTGAGTGGAGCAGTTTGGTTGCGAATTCTGATTCCTTTGATGAGGTTCTCACTTTGTGCTTTAAGAAGGGTGCAGCTGAGGGCTTGTGAACAGAGAATGAAGAGGGAAGGGGATAACGGGTCGCCTTGGCGGATCCCTCTTGAAGGTGAGATAGAGAAACGCTCTCCACCATTGATCAAGAAGGTTTAGTGGACTGCTGTGACACATGACATGACGAAATTGACCCAGCTGTTGTTGAAACCCAATCGAATTAGCAGATGTTGGAGAAATTCCCACTCCACTCTATCAAAAACCCTTTTCATGTCCAGCTTCATGGCCAGAAGATGCCTCTTGCCTTTGGATCTTTTTTTGATATAGTGAAACGCCTCGTGAGATGTGTAGATGTTATCAAAAATTAACCGATCGGGAATGAAGGCCAATTGAGCAGGGGCTTTAATGCGGCTGAGGATAAGTTGCAGCCGAGTCGAAATGACTTTAGTGAGGATTTTGATGATGACACCACATAAGCTAATCGGCCTGAATTGCTACACTGATTCAGGGGCACCGGTTTTTGGAATAAGGCAAACCAAAGTTTCATTGCATGCACTTGGAAGAGTAACTGAGGTAAATACATCAACAATAAAATAGCATAGATCATCTTTTGTTAGCTTCTACAATTTCTGAAAAAATAATGGGGGAGAGCCATCTGGACTTGGTGATTTGGTGGGGTACATAGAGAATAGGGCAGTTCGAATTTCCTCCTGATCAGGCACCTTATTGAGAAGATCATTGTCTGGCTGAGAGATGCAAGGATCTATATTCTGAAGGACCAAGAGCAAAGCATTGTTATCAATCCCTTCTGATTGGAAGATGTTATGGTAATAATGTGAAAATTGTTGATAGACTTCTGATTCCGAATTGACCCAGTCCCCATTATGCTTCTTAATCTTCAGAATTCTGTTACCATGGCGCCGTTGAAGGGTGTTGGCGTGGAAGAAACTGGTATTGTGGTCGCCACTTTGCAGCCAAGCAAG
The DNA here is from genome assembly GCF_013358625.1 of Macadamia integrifolia. Lineage (NCBI taxonomy): Eukaryota > Viridiplantae > Streptophyta > Magnoliopsida > Proteales > Proteaceae > Macadamia > Macadamia integrifolia. The sequence continues at coordinate 13,499,945 of NC_056560.1, forward strand.
GCGAGATTTCTACTGCCAATGCTCTTTCTCTCTATGGAGATATTCCGCAAGAAGGTTAGTCAGCTCTTTTTCTCGGACTAGGGACGCAGCATGATTTGGGTCAGATTGCAAATGACCCAGCTCCTCCTTAAGAGGGCGAATTTGAGTTTGGATGTGAGTATGTGACCGAAAGTCTGGGAGTTCCACTTTTTGAGAGCGTCTTTGCAGTGGGGCAATTTGGAATGGATTTTCTGAGATGAGGGGTTGTTTAGGGGGACTGACCAGGTGGAGGAGATGACACTAGCACATTCCGGGTGGCGGAGCCACATGGCTTCAAATCTAAAAGGGCACTTACCTTTACTAAGGCTGTAGTCCGTATCAAGGAGGAGTGGGTTGTGATCGGAGTCGAGAGCCGGCTTGATGAAGACGGTGGCCTCCGGGAAGGTGAGATGCCAATGCGCATTGCATAAAGCTCTGTTAGATCAAACATCAAGAAACACGAATAATAAAGAAATAATAGATTCGTACGACACAGAGATTTAATGAGATTACACCCTAGCAGTGGCGAGGAAAAACTCGCTCTGAAACCCTAGCTGCGTGAAAACCCTAGAATACAATGACTTTCTCAACAAGCAACAGTACATTATATATACTCCAAAATCATGGGTCGACCCATCGGGTCGTGGTCGATCCGATCGAACCATACCGTGGGGGGTGTAGCCCTCGCACCTTCATCACAGATCTCAGAAAAATTTCCATTCGGATCGCCACTAAAATATGTCAGATCGGGTCAATCTTCAAAACGGGTCAAGAATTCGAGACAAACTTAATAAATCTCCACCTTGCCTTGAATTCTCCTCCAACAAATAAATGAGGTGACATATGAAGTCAAAGAATCCAAAATCAAATGAATTTATAATAGGTAAGGAATTGATTTGAGATAATGAAATATGGGAAAATTAGGAGGCATTGGCAAAAAATGATTTGCTAGATAAATTTGGCAATCACCCTTGATAATTATGGTATAGAAAAAAAAAATATATATATATATATATATATTAAGTATTAAATAGGTCCTCCCTTGCCGGTCTGAATCAATGAATTGAACCTCAAAATAGGTGGGCTAAGAATGTAAGAACCAAAGGGACCGTTAAAATCTTCAGGCCACAGCCAATACTTTAAATATATGGTCTTGAAATAATAAAAGATATGGGTATATGCTTCATGTTGAGGGCTTGAGCCTTCGGTCATTCGAGAAAAAAAATATTTTCTTCTTGATAAAAATTCATCACGTCGAGAGGGTGACAACATTTGGTGTTTACACTAATGTGAGTCTAACACAGAACCAGGGTGGTCCGAGACGAAAACACATGTGCGGTGGCTCCAAGAAATTAGGTGCAACGGCGAATGTTTGATTACAAAACCTCGCTTCCTAAGGTGGAGTATCGTGTCCGCTCCAAGCCAACTACGCTAACCCCATAAGATTAACTACTTATAGTAAATAAAATGTGGGTATAACTAATAAAACCCAAAAAGATAGAATTAGTTACATTAGGTCCCTCTACTTAATTTCCACCGGAAAAAAAAAAAAAAAAAAAGTCCCTCTACCTAGTAATATCATATGATGGATTTATGGGTCTAGAAAGAATCATTGTCAAAAACTCTAATCCATTAGAACAACTAACTCAGAAAATCTTGACCATTGATTAAACATAGACTTTTCTACAACTCTTTTCAAATATAATTATTTAATATTAAATTAATTTCTAAAAAAATTATAAAATTTCCACTAACCTTGAAATTTTTTTCTAGTCTATGATAAAATTTTCATAAGATACCTCTCTATTTGGAAAATGAACTCCATATTGTGAATCTAATGCACCAATATTTATCCAATATAGATATTAATTATTGATACATCAAAATGTATAAAGTCCAACTGTAATAGTAAAGACCTCTCATATCTAGAGACGAAAATAACTATGGAGAGAGTCTTGTTATTTAAATAATTGACCACAATCCACACAAGACTCTTAAGATGATTCTATTTGATACACATACAATATGAATACTCCTATTTATACTTAAAAATTATATTCTAAAAACCTGTAATTAAAAAACCAAATTCTATCTCTAGTTACGAACACTTTTAGGTTATGACTTGTGGACAACAACCACTGATGAAATCATGCAAATTAATATATTAAACCAAATAAATTAGATTTGGTTCATATTTTTTCAATATTAGGATGTACCAATCAGCTGACTTTAGCCTATCTAATCTAAAGACAACCACTAGATTTGTGAGGACCAGGATTATTCCCTTTCTTCTTTCTTTGTTTCTCTCACCTTTGAGACCTCCTCTGGGGATTTGTTGTTTTTTCGGTGGCGTCTCAAGCTTGTTTACTTTCATAAATTCACGTGGATCTTCCATATATGCTTTAGAAAAATGTTTTAAGTAAGATCTTAAAAACTAGGCTTGGAGCAGACGACCTACTCAACATAAAAACCCGTTTTAAATATGTTATAAATATGACAAATTCTGTTAAATTGGAAGTGGGGAAATGAAGGTTGATGACAGTTTATTGGTGACCAAGTCGTGCTTCCCACTCTTCTGCACGTGTAAATAATGCCCAAAATGCAGGATGAGATGAACCAATTGAGAAGCTCTCTTTATAAGGAAGACAGCCGGATTTTGGATCAACATTGGAGTCCTTAGAGGGAGGAAGGGAACTTTTGATCCTTCTCTCTCGCAGTGGGTGTTAAAGAAGCCATTCAAGGCTGCCCTAAACTAGGTGACCCGGCCACTAAACCATCCTCCTAGTTCTAGCTCTCGTGTTCTTTTTTAGTTTGAGACTTTGAGATATTTTAATCTCACTTCTCCTCTCCTCTTCTCTTTGTTCATCATCTTCTTTCTCTCTTCCTTTGAATATTGTGATGGGGGTGGGTGTTGATGATGGGTTTTCCCTGACAACGCCGCTCATGCTTGATGAGGAGCAACACCGGCCATTTGTGGTTAAGGATGTGAGAGTTGAGGATGTAGAAGCCAACCCTTACCTTCGTAGTACAGGCACCGCTACCTTCTTCAAGACTTGCTTCAATGGGCTCAACGCTTTGTCAGGTTCTTCTTCTTCATCCAACTTCCCCATTTTGTTCGATTATTTATTTTGTTTTGTTTGGGGGGTGGGGGGTTCGATCTAGGGTTTACCAGTTGCCGCCATTAGGGTTTTTTTATTTTTTTTTTATTTTTTATTTTTTTTTATCATGTGGGTAAACCTAACACCATTACGTGGATCATAGTGGCATTGTGGCAAGAACTTCAGGTAAAAAGGAACAGAGAAAAAAAAACTCCTAATATGAAGTTTGAAACTTGAAAATGGCTTTGGTACATTGCGGATTTGCAGTAATGGTGTGTGGACGAATTTTTGTGGCTAGCTGGGTTTCAAGAAATTTCCTGCTACTCAGCTCGCAGCCAAAGAAATGACATCTTGAATGGTAATCTAGAAAACACTAGAACTTAAAAGGGTATTTGTGAACAAAGGAAAATGAATGATAGCAAGAAAGTTCCTTCAACCCGGATAACAGCTTTTCCGTGGTGAGGAGTACTGAGTTGAGATAAAGTAAGATAAAGGGTATATATAAAGTCTTATGTTTGATCCTTTTCTCTCTGATACGAGCAACACAGAATGAAATCGTCCAAAGGAGTTGGTGACATATGTGTGTATGGTGCTGTCTGTAGGCCCAATTTTAGTGAATGTCTTATTCTCTATCATTTTCCCTGTCTTTTTCTTCTTGTCTCCCACACTCATATCAAGGTTCAACGGGGAAGATGAAGCAATCCCCCTCAGACCGTGACTCTTCTCTGTTTTTTCTTTTTCCTCCAAGGATGAGAAAACAAGTAAGCAACGGAAGATACAGCCTTGTCTTTGACAATGCATTAAAAAACACCTTTTTCCCCCCCCTTTTTTACAATTATGTTGATGAAAAGTTGATTAATGATCACTATTCTTTATTTTGATTACAGCTTTTGGAGGGTACCACTTCCTAGTGATTTAGTAATCTAGTTTTATGTCTATGCATGAGTTCATCCAATTTTAGATAAACTATAAGCTGAAATTCCATTACTGTGACTTGTTTATCAGGGGTCGGGATACTATCAGTTCCATATGCACTATCAGAAGGAGGGTGGTTGAGTTTGATACTTCTTTTTTTAATTGCCGCTGCAACTTTCTACACAGCCTTGTTAATTCGAAGGTGCATGGATGTCGATAAACGCATAACGACTTACCCAGAAGTCGGTGAACTAGCATTTGGGTACAAAGGGAGAATGGTGATATCAATTTTCATGTATACAGAGCTGTATTTAGTTGCAACTGGATTCTTGATATTAGAAGGGGATAACTTATATAATCTGTTCCCCAATATGGTCTTGGAGGCTGCAGGATTAAGAATTGGAGGGAGGGAAAGTTTTATTATACTTGTTGCCCTCATCATATTGCCTTCAGTGTTGTTGGATAACTTGAGCATTCTCTCTTATGTTTCTGCCACTGGGGTGTTGGCCTCTTTTATTATAATTGGCGCTGTTTTCTGGACTGGAGCAGTTGATGAAGTTGGGTTTCATGGAAAAGGAAGGCTTTTGAATTTGAGTGGTATCCCTACTGCTGTCAGTTTATATGCTTTCTGCTATTGTGCTCATCCAGTATTCCCCACTTTATATACTTCTATGAGACACCAACATCAGTTTTCCAAGGTAATTAGAATCAATTCCCATTTGTAGATCTGTTTCTAGCATATCCATCTTCCAATTTCACAGATATGACCTTGTTTCTTGTTGCAGGTCTTGTTGTTTTGCTTTGTTGTGTGTACTATGAGCTATGCATCAATGGCTATATTGGGTTACCTTATGTATGGATCAGATATATCTTCTCAAGTGACACTGAACCTGCCAACTGGGAAACTTAGCTCCAAGATAGCAATATACACTACTTTGGTGAATCCAATAACGAAGTACGCATTGATGATTACTCCAATCGTGAGTGCTATTGAGAATTGGCTTCCATGTCATTACAAAAATAAGCTCATAAGCCTCTTGATTCGGAGTTTATTATTGATTAGTACAGTCATTGTGGCCTTGACTGTTCCATTTTTTGAGTCTCTGATGGCACTTGTAGGAGCATTTCTAAGCGCGTCGGCTTCGATTATACTGCCATGTCTGTGTTACTTGAAAATCTCAGGAAATTATAGAAGATGGGGAACTGAGCTGGTGATTGTTGTGGGTATCATGTTAATGGGAGTATTGGTTGTAGTTGTAGGTACTTATACATCTTTGCTCGAAATTGTTGGTCATTTGTAGAAGTTGGAATCCTCCTAGTTCAGATTTGGTAAGTTAACTTGTTGGGCAGATTTAGAACTATTAATGTCATAAGGGAAATTTCTTAGTATCTCCTAGGCAATCATCCTCTTAAAGAAGCTAATCAATCTAAAGTCTCAAGCCATCACCATATTCAAAGGAAGAGAAAAGAGAAAATGATGAACACCTCAAGTCTCAAGCCAAAAGAACACAAGATAGAAGGATGGCTTCAGGGGCCGCCATCGCCCAAGTCTCCAATTCTATTCGAATCGCGAGAAGGACATGTACTTTCTCCCTCTCAGTTGTCCAAAGTTGAGGCAAAATTGCTTCTGTAAATCAAGCACGCCCTTCCTTCTATTTCTTGATACTTTTATAACTGTTCCATAGAGAGCATCCTTATTGTGTATTCTGTATACGTGCAGAAGCATTGGATGTAAGACTTGGTCATTTTTAGCAGGATTTGCCATGTTTAAAACGGGTTTGTATTGGGATAAGTTTTTGTGATCTTAGCGTGACACCTTTTTGTAAAGCACGTAGGATCCACTTGAATTTATTATTGAAAATGATGTTTGAGTGGTATACCCTAATTTTCGATAACTAATTTCATATTAATTTCCTTGATTTAATGCACCGTTATTGCTTGTAAGTCTTAACCTAAAATTTTACAATTATTAGGGATATCCAAGGATTAAAGTATTGTTATGCATTGGCTAAATTTAAGAAACCTATAAGAGGATATTATATCATATCAGAGATACGTTAAAATATGTTAAAAATCAAGGATTAGAATATTGATATCGATCATTGTATTAATTGATTAAATTTAAGATACATATCAAAGGGTATTGTATTATATTGGAGATATTTTAAACCATGAGAATATCTAATTTGACTTTCTACTCTTAGGATTTTGGAATATTGTATGTGTATCCAACTGGATTATCCTTAGGGTTTTGTATAGGTCGTCGGCAATTGTTTAAGCAACTTGACTTTTTTAATAATTATTTTTGTCAAAATCAAACCTAAGAGGATATTATCGTTGTCGTTAGACTTTGTGTGTTTTGGTGTACCAAAGTTGATGTTTATATTAGTTAGATATCAATGCTTATTAATGAATGGAAGAAATGTTCAATATAGAATTCACTTTTAAAATGAGAAGAATGTCTTGAGACAAATTTTTTGCCGTAATCGAAGAAAGTTCCAAGCTTAATGACAATTTAATAAAGGATAATTTACAACGTTACCCCCTAGAGAATGCCACAATTATAAGAACACCCTCTTTGTTTCACCAAATTAGACTCAGACCCCTTACCGTCGGTCACTGTTAAGGAATATACTTTATATGTTGATGTTAGCTATTATATTTTATTTTAAATACCAAAATACCCTTACTTAAATAAGAAGTACCTAAAATACCCATGTAATATTGTACAGATAATATAGAACTTCTCTTCCGAGTTCAGACTGAAACTAAAAAGAGCCAAAAGTTATTACGCTTGATTGAAAATCTGGTTTGCCTACCATTCCACTATACCCACAGCAGAAAGTTAAAGGATAACATGGGAAACAGTGAAAAATTGTTGAAGCTCCTACCATTGCTATTCAATATTGGATCAAATAGGCGAAATTGGGACTTCTGCTTACGATTACTTCCATTAGAAGTTTTGATTGTTGCTATCTCTTCCATTACTGCGTTTGTCGTTTTTCAGCTTCCCTTTGAGTACAAAGATGGAAACCCATTTCCGACAATCTTCTTTGCACGTCGTTCGTCGATGTTTCAGGCATTCCTAATCTGACTTACATTGGCATTCTCTAGATCGATTTGTGTAGTCCATCTTCGTAAAATTTATCAGATCGCAAAGTGTAGTAGATGCTTGGGTTTTGCATCGATGGCCTCTGCTCTTGTTATACTAATCTGTGTTATCATTTTGACGGTTTTCTATTGGATCTGAGAAAAATAGAGTAAATGTAGGGCTCTTTCATCCTTTTATCTTTATTTTTGTGTGCCATGACTTCTATGCAAACATCAAACCATGATGCCTTGAATATCAATATCAAACAGTATTACTTGCTTGGGCTTTTAGCCTGCATATCAATATATCACAACTCTTTACAAAAAAAAAAAAAAAAAAAATCAATATATCACAAATCCTGCAGCCCTCTTTTAGCTTGAGTGTCAATATATCACAACTCTTGCAGCCCTTGATCTCTTTATTTCTTTCATTAATGGAAATTAATGAATATATTTCTATGTTGAAAAACGGGTTTCGCTTGGTTGCCGTTGTAGCCGTTCGTCGCCGATGCCACTATCATCGTGATCTCCAGAGTTTTGAACGATAGCCTCTACATTTGAGGTCTCTGTGAAGACGAGTATAGATAGGGATGAAGAGGAATTGGGTTAAAACATGAGTTTTAATGACAAGGGTATAACGGTCATTTTAACTCTTCACTTCACAGTGCCTAACAATAGGGGGTCTGAGTCTAATTTGGTGAAAGAGAGGGGATGTTCTATAATACTGACATTCTCCATGGGGTGACGCTATAAATTACCCTTTAATAAATTGATCATAAACAAATTTTAAATATTATTATATTATTATTAAATAATTATATTTGAAAAGTATTTCACAACAATTTTTAAGTCAAATCGATGGTTGAAATTCTTCGAATTAGCTACTTCGATTGATTAGGGTTTTTTACCTTGACTAATTTCATTTAATAAATTTGCCATGCGATATTATAAAGTGGAGGGACTTATGTATAATTAAATATCTTTATGGGGTTAATCAATTATATCCAACTACGATTGCACATATGAGTAAATAGTTCTAGTTACTCCATTAAATTAGACTCATAAATAAACAATTCTATTTTCTTGTACTCCTTGTTCCTATGGCTGGTAGTTCAAAAAGCTACAATCCTTCCGAGAGTGTGCACTTCCACGTTTTGGGTAACATAGAACCTCTTCTTCGTTGTTTCATTTCAAATATCACTAGTATCCATTGGTCGGAGAATGCTTATAGAAAAGTTGATAATCCATGTTCCAAGCATTGCAACACTAAAACATTTCTCCTGTGTTTGGTTGCATTCTAGGTTAGACAATACATTACAAAAAATATACCAAATCTTAGGCTGTATTTGGTATGCATTTCCATTCTGAGAATGTACATTTCCATTCTGAAAAATATAGAATATGTTCTTAATTGAGAATGAAAACATTGTTTGGATAAAATATTTGTTTAAAATGCATTTTTTTTTTTTTTTATGTTATAATGCTCAGACATTTTATTAAACACCTCATGGAAGAATCTCTTCGGTGAAAATCTCAGACAACATTGTATCAATAATTCACAAATAAAAATATAAAATTTTGAATGGTTTCTTAGATAGTATTGCTTAAATCGATCCCTCAAGTCCCAAAGGATGGTGAAAACCCGCCGCCTTTACGCCGACCTTCGTCGGAGTTCCTTGGGAGAAGCGGTTTTTAGAGAGAGAAAGAAAAGTAGTTTTTGGATATTTGAAAGAATGAAATGCTATTCCTTGGGAGAGAAGGTGCCTTTCATAAGATTAATGGCAAAGCTATTTTTATTAGGTTGTGCTGAGAGTTGGATAATAGAGAATGCAAAATGAGATTACATCCCATTCCAGAATGGGATGCAGACCATGTTCTAGAATTTTGAGAATGGAATCCTTACCAAACAATATTTTTAACCATCCAGAATGTGTTCTTGGTCCATAATGCATTTCAAGAATGCATATCAAACACAACCTTAATTTCAAAAGCTCATTATATGATTTCAATTTCTTTCAAAGTATAGTCATATAGTTCATTATTTTTAAATAATTTAGAGCTATGTTCTTAAGGAGTGATATATACTGGACCCACAAAATTTTGAGATAAAAAACTATTTCTTAGAATTAAAATGGAAAAAATAGTTTCTGTTGTTTCTATACACAAACAGGAGAAACAAAATCAAATGGGCAATTAGGCTACAATTGGTAGTCATTCTATGAGAAACGACGTCTCATGTTAAAACCAGAATATTTCGTTTCTATGTTAAAATTTCGTTTTAGAACGAAACTCAAATGTTGAAACATGGTTATCATGTTCCAACATTTTTCGTTTCTGACATTTTTTTACTCGATTCGTTTCGAAAAAATAGAAAAACAAATCGTGGATACCAGACGAAAGATTCTATTTTCTTATTTCCGTAAAATGAAAAAATGCTAAGAATATTTTTTAATAACTATCAAAAGCAACCTTAGTATGTTTCCTCCCCACGACAGTTCCATTGGGCAGTCAATTAGGCTTTGTATTGTAATGATTCTGTTTTTTAAACAGGATTCTAGGATTGGCACACTTTTTTGCATTTCTGTTTTTTTGGAGTGATTCTGCACAAAAAATATTGTATGGTAACCCCAAAAGAAATTTGATTTTGTAACCTGCAAGAAACAGAAACCCGTATGGTTCACACTTAACAAAATAGTTTCTGTTAGAAACCATATTTACATAAAATGTCATATTCACCATGGGTGTAAAAGTTGTGATTTTTAAATAAAATCTAAAGATAGTTAATGGTTTTTTAATAAATTTTAAGTTATAAAACCATTAATACACAAATAAATAAAACCCAAATATGACATAAACAAGAATAATGATATGATCAAGTTCCATATCAACAACACGGTTGTCACGTCAAATATGAAATATTTCAACGTGTTTCCTTGTGATCAATTAATATGATGGTCATATCCTCCTTGCGGATAATTCTTGAAACTGATCATCAATATCCTCATTGGGATGGTGGTTGTCTACCCACATGAAATGTCCAATATGGATTTCATTTGTGGGACATTTGTAAAACCATACTGGGTTTCTTTTGGCACAAGATACTTTCAACACCATTCGGCCTTGTCCACATGGACACATGGGTTCTTCACTTGCATTTCTTTGTAAGACAATTAGTTATATGCAATCGATTGTTACGTACGTGGATTTGTGGGTGACGTGGCATGGGTGTAGTTTATTTGTAGTTACTTTTATAATTTAATATTTATGTTGTTAATAGTTATTGGGCAGTTTTATAGTGGTTATAGTTAATGGGAGAAGAGTTGTACGTGGATAAGAGGAGTTGTAACTACTTTGAATTCCTATTTAAGTGGGGATTGCTTTGTATGAAAGAGAGACTTGAATGACTATTGGTTCTTAAGTTTTCTCTATTTTGAGAATGAGGTCATGACTTCCTCGATAGGGTTAAGAGGTTGGCTACCTCCCAATTAGTTGAGATGTCATAGCGTCATCTGTTAGGCTACTATCCATTTTATTTCTTATTTAATTTTTCCTAGTTTAATTCTCTCCCTATATAATCTCCTATTTTTTCTCTATTTTAATTTATCTTATCAAATCCCAAGAAAAAATTGGCTACGCACGTATCAAGTGGTGTCAGAACTCAGGCACGGCACCCACCCGTGGATTTGTACATTTTCTCCTCTGATAAATGAGGTCATAGCTTCCTCGATTAAGCTAAGCAAAGATCATCAGAGGAAGCAACACTGTAGTTCAATTCCTAAAAGAATGGTTTTGAGGACAAGATCAATTTTAGGGGGATGGATTGTTACGTTCGTGAATTTGTGGGTGATGTGGCATGGGTGTAGTTTATTTGTAGTTACTTTCATAATTTAATATTTATGTTGCTAGTAGTTATTGGGTAGTTTTATAGGAATAATAGTTAATGGGGGAAGTGTTGCACGTGGATAAGAGGAGTTGTAACTACTTTAAATTCCTATTTAACTGGGGATTGCTTTGTATAAAAGAGAAACTTGAATGACAACTGGTTCTTAAGTTTTCTCTATATTGAGAAGGAAGTCATGGCTTCCTCGATAAGGCCAAGAGGTTGGCTACCTCTTAATTAGCCGAAACGTCATAACCTCGTCTGTTAGGCTACTATCCATTTTATTTCTTATTTAATTTTTCCTAGTTTAATTCTCTCCCTATCTAATCTCCTATTTTTTTCTCTATTTTAATTTATCTTATCAAATCCCGAGAGGAAATTGGCTATCCACAAGTTGTCTTAATTTGGAATTTTCTTCAGACCAATAGCTTCGGTCAAAAAATTTTGGAAATCAAGATTTTGTTTAATATGTCTTACTAGAGACTCCTACCGTCCTCACATTAAATTAGTTGATAAAGTTGTTTGGACTTAAGAGGCCTCAATTCATGAGATTGTTTTTTGGCACTATCTTTAATGAAAGTTATACCATATAGAGGTTATTGCCTCCATTGGTTGGCCCTTGTATCCTTTTATTGTCTAGACATTGATGCTTCTTTTAATATTTCGCTCAACAAATAAAGGGAGAAAGGGTATTGAAAGAGAAAAAATGATTTCCTCAGTAGTCAACAGGGGTTCGATTTGATCATATCCCTTTGACCCTGTATGCTCTGTGATTTTTTGTCTCTGAATTCATATCCCTTTGACCCTGTATGCTCTGTGATTTTTTGTCTTTGAATTGATAAACTGATTCGAAAGGTGAAATTGAATAACTGATTGAGCTTCATCTCATTGAACTCCAATCTCTTCCTTTTGAATATAGAAATCCCCATGACAATAGACCTTCCCACCAAAAACCTGTCTAGTTCTTCTAGGAACTCCCGATCCTCTACATGACTAGTTGAAATTTCAGGTCTTCCCCTCCCTGAGTGTTCATATAGAAGAAGACCAGCAATTCAAATCATGTAAGAGAAAAAGGAACAAACAACCCTTAGAGATAGGCCTGTCGATAATAGAGTACAATGATAGATGAACTCAAGAGGAAAATAAGTACAGTGATACACCACGGAAAATCCTGGGTTTAGGCAACTTCTTCATCCACAAATCCTTACTAGAAGAAGAAAGAAAGAAATAAATAAATCGAAAACCTATAAATAAGCAAAACCATTGGAGAGAGAGAGAGAGAGAGAGAGAGAGAGAGAGAGAGAGAGAGAGAGAGCATGGTGATGGCATATCAAAGACGGTGATGGCTCCTATTCTTCGTTTTAGCGATGTCCTTCTCTTCTCTGACTATTCTCCAAATGCAAAATGGTGTTAGGGTTTACAATATACCCTTGAAATACACCTTTTATTAAGTTTTGAGAGTAATTTCTCCATTTACCTTTTTTAACTTAAGTCACCTATCTGTTCCGCGCTTTTTGTTCAGAATTAATTCTGAAAATGCTTTTCATGATCCAAAAAAAGGGTTCCAAAGCCTCATAAGTACTCGGTTCATTTAAAAAAAATAAGAATTAAACCGGACTTACCATACAACTTTTACCCCATTTCAGTTCCAAAAAAATGAAAAAACATGAGAACTCATCTTTTAGAATGTTACAGTACAAAGCCTTCGTAAATAGTAAAAACAGGTCTAGTTTAACCTTAACCGATGCGGACCGGTACCAATCCGATCCGGAGTTTTAAAACCTTCCAATATGCTCACTTGGGGAAGTTTCAAGGTTCAACCGCAAAACACGTCTGGTTTAACCTGAAAAACGGAAACGGGGTTCCCAAATATTCCAACTTCCAAGTATCCCACGGACGTCTGGTTTAACCTAAAAAACGGAAACGGGGTTTTAAAGCTACTCTCTGGTAAAGCAATAAGTCCAAACTTTAGTATATAGTGGGGTTTTGAAAGCTAGGGTTTTAAAGCTACTCTCTGAGTTCTCTCTGTGAAGTTGTGAAAGTAGGAAATGGCGGAAGTAACTGATACGCATCAGAGTATCGATGGGGAAGAGAAGACAGTATTGAAAGATATGGAAGTGGAAACCATTGAGACTGTTCAAAAGCCAGATCCTTCTGAAGAACACCAGACCAACGGCGACGAAAAACTGAAATTGAACGGTGATCAGCCGTCCGCGAATACCTTAAATGGCGATTTGAAGCGAGCGAGAGAAGATGGTGACGAGCCAGAAGAAGACGACGGCGCTTCGAAGAAACAGAAGGGCGAGAAGTCCGTGGAAGAAATGCGCCTCGATAACTTGGGGCAAGATGATCAGAAAGAGGAACCCCAAGAGAAAGACGAGGAAGGTAAGAAATCTGGTCCTGTGAGTCTCGGCCCTAAGACTTTCAGTTCGTCGGAGGAGATGTTCAATTACTTTTGCGATTTCATCCATCACTGGCCTACTAATCTCAGCGTTAACAAGGTAGCTCTATTCATTAGTCTTTTTTGAATGACATCTCTCCCGAATCTAGTTTTTTCAGCTTCTTTTTAATTCTGAATAGTGACTAATGACTAAATTCTTAAATGTACAAATCAAATAGGCTCTGTCTGGATGGAATTTTCCTTTCATCTATAAGGTCAAAACGTTAGAATCTCTCTTCGTTTTGGTTGATGGCATAAAATTTGTAAAAAAATTCTTATAATGTGAGACATAGTTCACTGCCCATATCTGTTTGTTAGATTGGTAAAAATTTTACATTGAAAACCAAGTTGCATACCCGCGTATCGTTTATTGGTTTACATTAAAAACTAGGTTCCATTTTTGCTGTCAAATCCAGTCTTATTTAGGGTATTTTATTGATGTTCTGTGCTGATCTTATATGCTTTGAAATTCATTCCTCGTCTAAATATGCATTTTTAATTGAAAAATTTTACAGAGCTCATGTGATGGTGAGCTAACATCTTGCATTGACTATAAAATCGTTTTGCATCCATAATTTGTTTTCTCTTACCTATTTTCTGGCATAGAAGTTAAATATGTATGGTCACCCATCCTATGATTCTTGCTGTTATATGTAGCTCCTTTTTTTTTTTTTTTGGGACACGCTTATAAACATATTGATATATTACAAGACTCAGTCCTTTTATGAGAGCTTTGGTGTGGGATGATGATCATATAAATGGTCTTATTTGCAGTTTGTTAAACTTGAATGGTTTGATTAAAATAAATTTCAAGTGGAGACGGACGATTGATAATTGATAATTGATAATTTTGATGAGGTCTAAGGGTTGCATCTGTGATGCAGTACCCAGGCTACTAGAGAAGAAGAACCTGCAGCAACATGAAAACCAGGGTTTTCTTGGTCATGCCAATGATTTGAACCAACTTTCTGGTTCAGTTCTGCTTCTGTGGTTCAGAGTTTGTTTAGTTCTGGTTAGAATCATTTTTTAGTCGCCAATGGGATATATGGTCACATGCCAAGTATTTTTGGATTTTATATTATAAAGGATCAATACCATAAGCCCAAGTATAAGGGATTGGGTGTAACTTCTACTTTCTTTTTTCTGTTTTCTTCAAGGTTTAGGCTAGCTTGAGTACATATTGAGTTTCTATTCTGAATTGTTTCTAGGTTTGTAAGAAGCTTGGGAATTTGGTTCTATAAAAATTAGAAAGTTTCTGTTCAGATTCTTTGGCTCTCAATTCTAGAAATTTAGGAAAGTTTCTAATTGACGAGTTCTGCTAGGAATAGAAAGTTTAGGATTTCTGTGAGTCTATAAATTTGTGATCTGATGTGCCATGTCATACACGATTTGATGAATGAACGAATGAAGGCTTTGAAGTTGTTAGGCTTTGTGGATTTCAGGCTTATTTTTGTGGGATTCATGAGTGTTACTTTTGTGGATTCAGAAGTGGACTACTGTGGATTCGGTAGTTGTTTCTCTGCTGTGGATACAGCAAGGGTACTGGTGAATTTCAGCCATATAGGTCAAGTGGATTGCCGGTTATATCTTTTCTTCTTTTTGGCATTTTTCCATTTGTAACTTTCTTGACATTCTAAAATGTTTTGAGTAGCTTGCCCATGTAGATTAAGAAAACGAATGGCAAAAGATGGTTCTGAGTTTGTTGTCCCTTGTGATCTGTTGGCTTCATTGATGCAGCGAAAACATATCATTTTCGCTTTGATGTATGCTTTAGAGGGAAAGTATGCCAATTTGACCGAGGAAGTTGTTGAAAGATGATATACTTTAATACCGAAAAAAAAAGAGTAGGATTCAGAATAAACTAAAAAGAAAGAAAATTATAGGCTAACAAAGGTCAAGGAGGAACACTCAACTCAAGGGTCAATGAGGAGCACTTAAACTCTAGGTCTCTAGGTGACTCGCTTACCCAAGTGTTGCACTCACTCACCACAGGAGGACCTCAAACTCATATTGGTGGTCATACGGCTCACCTTAAAGTACCAAAATAGTCATTCACTTCCTTATCTTCAAACCAAAAATACAAATATGTAAGGGGAGAGACAAGACCCTTTGGAAAAAAGAGTTGTTGAAATGGGCCCTTGGAAATTAACTGTTGGAGGGAGAGAAAAGTGGAGTTGAGCAATAAATTCTCATGATATTGTGCTGGCTTCATCATTTTCCCCTGCGTAAAATAACTCATCTGAGAGTTTGAAATTGTCGTCATTTTTCCAAGTGCTAAATTGATGCGGATAATCCTTTCGTTGTGGTTCGTCAAACCATAGAGGTTTACTCTAGTCTACTAGAGCGGTGAAACGATCTTTGGCACGTCGTTGATTTTGTTGATTTTTGGATCGATTTCAGAACTTGCTCACCACAAGAATCAGATTTTGCTTTGATACCAATTGGAATTTTTAAGCTCCTAAAAATGGGAGGATTCAAAATAAGCTTGAAAATAAAGAAAAATATAGAATAACAAAGGTTCAGGGAGGACCACTAACCACTTAATTCAAGGGTTAGAAGTTTAGTCTGCCTCTTGGGGTACTCACTCACCACAAGAGGACCTCAATCTCACATTAGGGCTTATATAGCTATACTAAAAAGTACAAAAAGTTCTCTTTTATTTATGCTTGTACAAGCCAAAAATACAAATATATGGGGGAAGAGAAAATTACCGTTGGAGTAGAGCTGTTGAGATAGAGCCGTTATAGAAGTGGAGTGATGAGCAATAAATCCTCATGATATCTTGCTAGCTTCACCATAAGCTAAAGGAAGAAGGAAGGAATAAACACTCAAGTCGTGTGGGTCTAATTTTTCCAGATCTGGTATGTTCTGTTTTGAATCTTAAGTGAAGTTCAGGGAGGAGTTAGACATTAGTTAGTTTTGTTAGTTCCTAGCATGTTGGTCATAATAGGAGTTGACATTTAGTCCAATACATGGTTTTATTTCCCCTTCTTTGTTACAGATTTGAAGTTGTGTTTGAATTAAGACTTTGAGAAGGCTCTCATGAATTCTATTAGTAGTGTAATCAGGTTCTGTTGTGCCCCACATTTTATGCGATAAAGATTTCTGGTTTTCTCTGCAACTGCTTGTGTGCAGGTTCACAGTTTTCTAAGGTGGATTCTTGGGATTATCTAGCTGGTGGGCTCCTGCTTCTTCCTTCATCTCTTCTTTTCTTAAATTCCTAGAGCACATAATGTGTCAGTTTTCTGAGTTGTATTTTGTATACCATGTTCTCTGGCTATATATTATGATCTATTCTTATTCATATATCTTGCCTGTAATCGGATTGCTTTCAAACTTTATTTCTGAGTTCCCGCTGTAGTATTTTCTTACAAATCTGATCATCAATTTTGGTCTGATAATACTCTTATACCATTTTCTCTCTACCATACTGTGTTTTTTCTATTCTAAACCATCAAAGTCACAACAGTCGTGTTCCCTGAGAAATCTGTATCTCTGTAATCAACTGAATGGTCTGGTTCCCTCACTCTATCTAAGTTTGGCTTTCATTGGATTAATATTCTTTTGAGATATCTGCTTTCTACAATATAATCTTATTTTACGCTGTTTCTGAATTATCTTATTACCCTTGTATGTCTAAATCTGATCTGCTATTATGTGTTGATCAACTAATATGTTCTCTGTTGTGTTCATTTTGGTTTTGGGCTATTCATGATTTGAACACCACTATACTAAATCGCATGCCTATTCCATAACTTGTTCTTTTTCTAGGCAACACCTGTCAAACACTTGGGAGTGATTAGTTGATTATCTCACTATTCAAAATGTTACTATCTTTGCTTTCTTATGCATCTATCATAGTATCATATACTAACTAATTTACTGTGTTACCTGCATTGTTATATTTATTCATTTACCTCATAAGCAGCTTGCTTTTGTCCAAGCCAGTTGCAATTAAATCCTATCCTCCTGTTCTACAGTACGAGTACATGGTGTTACTTGACTTGCTGAAGAAGGGTCATCTGGAGGCAGACAAGAAGCTTGGTGGAGGGGTCAATGCTTTCCAGATCCGCTACCACCCTATGTGGAAGAGCCGGTGCTTCTTTCTCATCAGGCATGATGAATCTGTTGATGACTTCAGCTTCAGGAAGTGTGTCGATCACATACTCCCCTTGCCTGAGAACATGAAAGCCAATTTAGATGCCAGTAAGGCATTGGGTGGGCCCCATCATAAGGGCAGAGGTGGACAAGGTGGTGGTGGTGGAGGTGGAAGGAGAGGTGGGCGTGGCCGTGGAAGGGGTGGTCGATCTAGATATTAGTTGGGGGAAACTACCTGTTATTACCACCGGTGGGGTATCATTGGAGTAGAAAGATATAAAGGGTAGGTATAAAATGAATGTTATGGCTTCACTTCTTCTATCATATGTAACCGTCTAAATTTTGACCGTACTGAGCTAGATAATTATTATTATTATTATTATTTTTGGTAGGAGTTTATTATTTTTCTTGGTTCAAGTTCATTTCAACCTCTTGTCACAATCTTTGATACGACTTGAATGAGCAACTACGAGTCAATCTTATACAGGGGGATAAATTTACCGAAATAAAATATACGGGGGGATAAGCCCACATCCTTGTTAACGTTCTACAGCGTCTCATTTCGATCGCAGCCCCTCCTGTTTTTAAACAACTGAACCCTGGATAGCAGCGGCAAGGTTTTAAAACTCGGTATCGGTATATCTCATAGCTGAGACAGATATGATACAGATCGGTATCGGTAAGGATTAGTCAAGGATCGGAAATGTACGGTTTTTCTGGATCGGTCATGGTATCGTGGCTAGGATCGTTTAAATAATTTTTATTTTTTAAATCAAAAACCTAAAAAATAAGTTATTGAGGGTGTTCTTTTTCGGGATTCTCTTGATGTCAATCTTAATATCTGTCAATCAGGGCCTCTCAAAATTCATTTGGCTTGTCACCATGTCAAGAGCATCAACAAGAGCCCGATTTTGGTCGATAACATCTACAATCACGACCAGCCTCCCATGATCCTTCCTGAAGTTTACGAGAGCAACTTTCCCAATCTCTACGTACTGCTTGAAAGGCATTGTTGCAACTGTGTGAGAGAAAGAAGGAAGCTTCAAGGGGGTCTAGGGCTTTTTCCCTTCTTCGATCTACTCGAGGTTCCTCACTCTCGCTAGGGCTTGTGGCTTGGCACAACCCTTATCGCCGTTGTCTTATGCAAAAAATGAAAAATGAGAAGCTATGGAAGACAGTAGCCCAGGAAGAAGGTTAATCAATTGCATGTATACTCTTGAAGGGTTCATTGGATTGCAGCAGCCCAGGAAGAAGGTTAATCAATTGCATATATAATCTTGAAGGGTTGATTGGATTGCAGCCAACTCTGCATTTGCAATCGTCGGCCGTCGTTGCAATTGCTATCTCACCAACCCTTTACAATCGCTCTCTCTCTCTCTCTCTCTCTCTTCCTTTAAGAGTTTTAGTTTTAAAAATTTTTAACGGATTGAGTTGGATCGGTCAATCTGGATTGGTATCTGATACCCAGGACAATACATACCCATCTCAGGATCGGTCAGGTATCAGGATTGGTCTCCGCTAATATCGATCCGATATAGCCAATCCGATGCCGATACTTGATTCCATGCTTAGTGGGACAACATTAAAGTACAAGAGTGGGTATTCACCAAGCAAGGTTTTAAAACTCCGGATCGATATCAATCAAAATTGATCCAGATTGGATTTAAACACTCCCCTCCGCTTTAAATTAATTTCTTGAGCCATTTCACCCTTTAGCAGTGGATCGTTCTCAGCTGATTTGAGCAATCTTGATCGAATCGAACAAGTTTTTGGACCATGCTCACCACATTCTTGGTGGTAACAAAACCAATAATTTCTATAGTAGAA
This sequence comes from Macadamia integrifolia, assembly GCF_013358625.1. Classification (NCBI taxonomy): domain Eukaryota; kingdom Viridiplantae; phylum Streptophyta; class Magnoliopsida; order Proteales; family Proteaceae; genus Macadamia; species Macadamia integrifolia. The sequence continues at coordinate 13,519,311 of NC_056560.1, forward strand.
AGTCCAAAATGTGTGGCAAGTCTTTCAGGTGTAAATGCGCAAGAATAAAAGTGTTAAGGGAGAGGGTTCCGTAAAAGGCATTGTAACTTTAACATCAATGTGGGTTAATGAGAGCATTAATAGAAGCATCAACAAGGGTGGGATCATTTCTAGTTACCCAAAATAAAAAAAAATTTGTCATTTCTCTCTCCACCCATAT
>NC_056560.1:13521820-13554738 GCF_013358625.1 Macadamia integrifolia
GTGTGGGTTTGTGCCTCTAATGAGGTACAATGATGAAGACGTCTACAAGTTATCTTTACAAGAGGCTCGACAGAATTCAAGCCAAGATGGAGATTGTTGGTGTATGATGTCTTGTATTCCGTCGCAGTTTAATCCAGGGAGTACTGGTGCAGCACCTAGACAGCCAGGACGGCGGTCCCGCTAGCCGGTTAGCGGGCCGTGGGGGTTGCAAGGGGGCAGGAGGCCCCCCTGCACAGCAGCGGGTGTAGGGGGCGCAGCCCCCCGCTCGAATTTTTTTATTTGAGGGCAATTGTAGTTTAATTCGGATTATGTTGGAAATTGTAATTTGATCCGGATTAGGGTTTTTTTCCGCTATATATTTGTAGCGAGGGTTTCTTTCTCTGTAATGCAAGCAATACGGAGAGGTGTGAGAAAGAGCATTGTAACCCTATTCTCCATTGATAGTGAAGCAGGATCTCATCTCACCGGGGACATAGGCAACCTTGCCGAACCTCGTAAAATCTGTGTGCATTGTTTGTTTTGTTTTTCCATTATCTTCTGCATCGTTTTAGGGTTGCGTTTCAACACATATGATTCCTGATCACCTACTTGTACGTATATGCCTCATGTATGGTTGGGTGATGACATCTATCTATTCTGCTTTCATAAATGCCCCATTATAACAAGGTTTCAAGAATTGGTAAATTGGATTGGAAATTTCCCAATTTAAATTGAAATCGACCGTCATCGATTATGCTTTCATAAGTGCCTCTCCATACCAAGGTTTCAAGAATTGACAAATTAGATTATGAATTTCCCAATTCAAATCGAAATCGATAGTCATCGATCCTGATTTTGTAACGATTCAATACAATCATTTTTATGAAAATTACGAGGTTTGAAACTCGAAGTTCACAGGAGTGGAATGGGATCCTGGAGATTTTATCTCTAAAAGACAAACTGAACTGTGCTAAAATTATTATTTCATGCCACATTCCAAAGAATCGGAATCGGAATCGAGTCTGTTGAATCGGAATCGGAATCGAGTCTGTTGAATCGGAATTGTTTGAGGCCGATTCTGATTTCTGTATTTTTTTAATCTTCAGGTTTGATGTTTGTTTGTTTGTTTTTGTTTGTTTTTGTTTTTTTTTTTTGTTTTTTGTTTTTGTTTTTGTTTTTGTTTTTGTTTTTGTTTTTGTTTTTGTTTTTGTTTTTTGTTTTTTGTTTTTTTGTTTTTTTGTTTTTTTTACCATGGTTTCCTCGATCAAGTCAGTAAAATAGTCGAAAATCAATGAAATTACCTTTTGTAATAAAAAAAAACATCGTAATTAATTGAATCCAAAACTCTAAAAAAAAAAAATTTAATAGATTTTAAGAATGAATTGGTTCTTCTTCCCAATTCAAATCTTTACCATTCAGGCTGATTCTACACTATAGATTTCAGTCGATTCTATTGATCCAAATTTTGATCCTCATAAAATGGAAACATTTAGGGGTTTTGATCAATTACCCGGATGGTTAGACTGTAGTCTAATCAACTTGTAATGGTAAATCACCTTTTCCCAATCTAATCCAAAAATCATATGTCATAGATTAGATGTTCTCTCTTTATTGCGGGTGAAAAAAAACTCGATCATTATTTATTAAAAACAAATATACATTGCATGTATACACAACACTCAACACATGTCTTTTTTACTTAAAAATTGCCAACTTGAAACATATATATCCAACGTGCATGTAAGTGTTGCAGAACCAAACTCTTGTATTCCATTCCAAGTAAAAATATTCTATTAAATTATCCACAAATAATGGAGGGTAAAAAGTGGTTTACAATATCCGATGACACTAACAAAGGTATCAATTATTATTATTATTTTACTACTTTAGCCTGTTTCAGATTCAGCCTCCACTAATATGAAGTTTGGCAAAATAGGGCAACACTGTTGTTATACCACATGACATGATTTATGTATCCAACAATACTAGCATAGATAAATATAATTGGGTTTGCAATAAGACATTAATTTCACGATCCAATTTGGCACTAAAATAGTAAAAAAAATAAAAAAAAAATTTAGGGTACCTTAGGGAACTAATTAAAGATCCATTTATATAACAATTATAAATATAAAGAATGTGACTGACGTATAAAAAGGAAATGGTGCATTCATGCAAGGAAACACTTGAGAAAGTAAAGGCTATAAGGGCTTATAGGCTTCTTTATGTTGGTGATGAGGCAATTAGGAAGTTGGGTGATTGACTTAGGGGTCTGGGGTGGGGGAGTGGATGAGAGATTGCCATGAAAGGTTGGTTTGTTGGTGGTGGCTGCTGAGATATATGGGCAATTAATAGATTAGGCGCAGTGGGTAGAAAAGATAGTGGGAACACAATTGTCACCACCGAGAGATACATGGCCATATGGGGTTCAAATTTTGATTACTTTCAATGAAAGAGAGAAAGTCTAGGTATCATTGTCAAGATAGAGAGAAGAGGAGGAAAGGATACCACACTTTTATATATATATATATATATATATGATATATACCAAATGCCTTGCGTACTATCAAAATTAGTATCTAAAAATAAATAAATAAATAGTGGTGTGATGTCCTCCTTTATCACTTAGGACAAGAATAACTTGATGTAATGTAGTCATGTGAGGGTCTATTAGGCCAATAAAAATAAAATACTCAATAATGAATCCCATCTCCTAAATTTGTCATGTAGTTTCTAATAATAGAATCATAATCCTGTTTTTTTTTTTAACCCAACTATTGCCAATGCCACTATCCTTTCCTTTCGTTAGGGTATCAAATTAGAACCAAAATCGAATTGAATCCTAAGTTCATATACTTTACAAGTTCTCTTGGCTCTCACGTTGATGCAAAGACTACATTATCAGGCAAAATTTTTTTGCCATAATATATAATACTACTTTGGTCTATAGATATACAGTATTAGTGGATAGAAAAATATAAGATGGACTTAATTATACGAGGTTGGATATGCAACATTCATGGATATAACTTTATAATACTTATATATTCTGATATTATATTTCAAGAGAAAAAAGAATCACATGAACCTAGTATTGGAATTGAAATCGAACCAAGTACGATCTAAAAACGAACTGAATCGATTTAATTTCAGTATCAAATTTCAGAGACGAATTGGTTCATGTTTGGTTTTGGTTCACTTTAGCACCCTTGAATCAAACCGAAATCGAATGGAATACTCTGAACCAAACCAGCTGACAAACATACCCTGCCCTGAGGGTTTTTTTTTTGGTGAAGGCGGAGATGTAATGAAATTTATGGACCCCACACATAAAAAATTATATATAATGAGAATATGCAAATGATTCATGCTATCATAGCGATTCAACACTCCCATGACTAGGGAAAGGATGGGGGGCGGGGGGGAGAGAAATAAATTCTATCACAAGAGGTAAGAGGAAGAAAAAAGCAAGGAAACAAGCATAGAAGATGAAATCTCAAGAAAAGAAAGTGTCGCCGGATTTTGGCAAATTCATCAGCAGGAAAAGTTGCTCTGATGTTGGCATTCGATAATCCAACTTTAAGATGTTCATTAACTCTCAACTGCAAGAATGAATTTATAATAAAATAATAAAATAATAATAAAATATATTATCCAAATGGATTATTCATATTTATCCAAATTATCATGTAAATCTTCTATCACTGGGGCATATACGTACACACACTCTCTCTCCTTGGATATGAATGTACATCAAATCCATATGGATTGTCTTTAATTCATGTCTCTCAATTGTCTTAGATTTTTACTTCATTTTCTAGTGTTCTAGTTGTTGAATCTTCAAGAATCAAATAGATTCTGATATGGATTATCCAAACTCGAATCTAGATATCTTTTGACCATATTAATATACCCCTAAACAGATACAGATATGAATCTTCAGCTTTTTTACTTTCTGTTTACATCTCCTTCCATCTATTAAATGATAATTATCTTAAAGAAATGGACATCCCATTTTCCCACTTACTATCTGCTTACATCATTTATGTATCCTTGATTTAATCACATTGACCACTAAAAATCTGCAAGTGATCATAATTTGCCTCCAAGTCCAAGAAGAAAAAGAGGATCACGAGATAATCCATAGGAGATCCTTTTTGAGAAAGTGGGGTTTAGTCATATCCCTGTCAAATTAACCTCCTTTTAACCCTAACCTCCTCAATATAAACCTCCCTCTTCCTTAGGAATGCAAATCGAGGCCCAATGATTGTATGAAAGAGCCTAATGGATTGAGTTAGTCTAAAGACACTACTCCAATAGATGTAGGAGCTTTGTATGCATGATTTGATCAAACCAACTTCAAATGACTTATTGCCTAGATCGATGGAGTGATTCTGTATCAGTGGTTCAGTACAGATCAAAGATAAAAAGATTTAAAAAATCATTTTTTTTAAATGAAAACCAAGGATATTTTTGTCCGATTAAGATTGATATAAAACGACTCAAATCGATATGAACTGAGACTTAGTGCCCGTTTGATTTTATTTTCAGAAACGGTTTTTCCATTTTTTTATGCTCAAAAATCGAAAAACACTCAAAAAACCATTTGATTTTTTTGTTTCGTTTCACTTGTTTTTAGAAACATAAATAGAAATTTATGTCTATTTCTGTATCTGGAAACAGGAATGGAGAAACAAGTTGGACTTGTTTTTCTGTTTCTAGAAACAAGAGCGACAAAAATTGTGAAAAACTCGATACTTCACTTGACTTACCCAAACTGCAACCCATTGTTGAAACTTCTCGCTATTTAGATGCGGCGATTCCAACTTGGTTATGCGAAGCTCATAGTTTCGGATTGCCTTCATCCTTCTGAAGCTCTTCTCCATAAAGCATATTTATAACTCCAACGCCATGCATGCCTTCACTCGTGAGTTGCATTTCTACAACATCATGCATTCACTCATGTCTTGAACTCGACTACACTATTGAAAATGTTTTGGGAAATAGAAAAATCAAAGACCTTTTTGTAATTTCAAAAGTTGTTTCTTAGCACAGAAACGGCAAAAACTCTGCTATTTCTAAACGCAGAAACAAGAAAATAAAATCAAATGAGCCCTTAAACTTTTTCAATTTCGTTGTAAAAGGATGGGATTCAAAGTTTCGATTTTGTTTTGTGAGAATTTTTGGAAGTTATATATTTTTGTGTTTAGTTTTCAAATTTATATCTCTGGTTTCCAAAGTCCAATACGGCCGGACCCTTCAAGACAATGATGTCAATTTGATGTCTACAGGTCCACGCCCGGTGATTTAGGGTTGTGGTCGTGACCGAGTGGCAAATAATTTCTTTCTTTTCCACTGCTACTTACTTCTGTTGAAGCTCAGTGATAAAAGAAGACCACAGCCGCCTACTCTCACATTCTGTCATTTCCAAGTGAACAGTTTATGATTAATCTTCTTTACCAAAAAAAAAAAATCACCCTTTCCACTCGAGAAAATCGCCTGAAATGGTAGGACCAAGAAAAGTGTACGCTCCCAGCCATAGTGTAGTCCTACACTCCTACTTCATATGCTTTAAAATACCAGAATCCAGTACCGATTCGAATTGGTATCGGCTGAAATTGGATAAGAATACCCTTTATTATCATTCAAAAAATCCGATTTTTTTCAATCTTATTACCCCTTATTATCCTTCCGTTTATACTGATCCAGTGATACGGTATGAATCAAAAATGGGGATCCAACAGGGTCAATATTGATCCGATCCGATCCAATTCCATTCATCAAACTCCTACATAATAGACCACTTAATACCTACGGCACACAAACCTTCCGTAGCCTCCTCTCTCTCTCTCTCTCTCTCTCTCTCTCTCTATATATATATATATATATATATATCTTAATCAGTAGGTGTGAAGTGATGATAATAAATTAAGAGAGGGGTAATGGCAGGAGGGATGGAGCTGTTTCAGGATAATCCCCTCCACTCAAATCATTAAATTCCACAAATATCTAATTAAGATCCGCGTAACTCCCATACGTCCATCACTAATCAGCCCCTCCCATACACATTTCACATCTGGCCGTTTTAATCCATGCGAGACGGCGCACGATTTCCAACTATAACAGATACATTTCTCACTAACTCCAGCTAGCTACACTATATAGTGATCTCTATCCTCCATTTCTGATTCATTGTTCTTCCCTTCAAATTTAGCTCCTCTCCAACCCCTAAGCCATTAATCATCTCTCTCATGGATAACCATTCTCTCAGAAGCTGGTCAGGATATGAAATGGTGGCTTATGAAGAAGACCCATTCATGTTTTTGGACCAACAACTACCCCTACCAGATTTCAGGTAAGATGACAGTCTTTAATTTCCTTCTGATCGATTACACTTCTTTACATTTTTTTTTTGTCTCAATATAAACTAATTAATAACTGTGTTAATTTCTTTGAAGTGAATACCATACTCCACCTCCACTGAGTTGGCAGTGGGAATTCCCTCTGATGGAAGCCTTCCCTACCGACCCTGATGGGTTTATGGAGGATCCCTACATTGGAGTCTGTGATGAATCAAGAATTAAATCTGAAACCCATGAAGAGATTGTGTCCTACAAAAGCAATAGTGAAGAACCTGGGGAGGATCGAGTGAAAACGAATTCGAAGAAGTTGAAGAGGTGCAGAGAAGAGAGGAGGAAGATCAGTAGTAGTAGTAGTAGTAGTCCAAATGAGTTGACTCGGAATGCCATATCCCGTTACTTCTACTTGCCAATCACCCAAGCTGCTAAGGAGCTTAACGTTGGCTTGACACTGTTGAAGAAGCGGTGTAGAGAGTTGGGCATTGGTAGATGGCCTCACAGGAAGTTAGTGAGCTTGCAAACCCTCATCGAGAACGTTCAGGTATATATGAATGCATCTCTCTCTCTCTCTCTCTCTCTCTCTCTCATTAACTTGCACATTAATCTGAGATGCGTTACGTATAGAAGGAATGGGGGCAGAAGAAAGGAGAAGAAAATGAAGCAGAGCTGAGAAATGCCATAGAGCTGCTGGAGCAAGAGAAGAAGTTAATGGAGGAGATGCCGGATAGTCAACTGGAGGAGAACACGAAGAAGCTTAGACAAGCCTGTTTTAAGGCTAACTATAAGAAGAGAAAGCTTATGGAGGTGGAAGTAGAGTCCTTGGATTCTTCTGCTACAACAACCACTAATGCATGCATGGAGACGTACTTACAATTACGGGGTGGACAAAGAGAAAAAAGAAAAGAAAAAGTAAAGCATGATTTCTTCGCTTGATTCTTACTGCTTATTGTAACTTTTACTTGCAGAAGTTTTAGCTTTAACCATATATGTATTGGTCCCCTGTCTAGTCATTTTTCGTGTTTATTCACGAGGAAATTAATCTATTTAGTTCTACAAAAAAACAAGCTATCCATTTATCACCACCTACATGCGAGTAATAAAGCCATAGCGAAGTTCCTTGCAGAATACCACAGCTGAATCAAATGCAGTGAGGAATAAAGAATGAATATGATAAGTTAGGTGTTGCCTTGTTACGGTTTTGGAAGAACTCAACCTCATAAATCGATTTACAAGGTGAGGGGACCTAAGACTATATCAATTATCATAGGAAATCGATGTAAGATCACAGCCCCCATAAATTGATATGAGATCGTAATATGCCTACTCCACACACGGGAGGTGAAAAGACGACACTGGCCTCATCTCTAGTGCAAACGTCCTCCATCTCATTGATCCATTGGCTGATGTTATCTATGGCCGGGGAAGAAAATAAAATAAGAACTCGATTTTGGAACTTAAATTGTTGAATTATCTTTCGTTTTGGAACTTAGCAGTTTGAAATTAATGAAATAAATGAGACGGTTATTGTGTATACTTAGATTCTCTTCTGGTTTAATGACAATAAATGTAGCCTCTTTTAATTCTTTTATTTGGGGCTTTCATGGATTTGATCCTCTCTAAAGAATTTTTTCTCCAACCTAGTTTTCATGTGCACGCAGCCCAACATTTGGGGGCAATGCAGTCCGGGAATAAACATGTAACTTCATGTAGCATGTGAGAGGTTGGTCATGGGATCGACCCAATCTACGGCCATGGTGCACACTGCACAGTGCAATTAATGTACATCCAACAGCCATGAGCAGCCACATGTATGCCCGAGTAGACGGGCATGCAACCATCGGATATACATCACACACCCGTCTGGTCTTCGATGCATCAAAAACCTCATCGTCGTATAAGATGGATTCCTCTCATCCAATCTCAGGTGTAATTCAATGTCGACGGGCGAGCCAAGGTAATCCTGGGAATGCTGGGATTGGTGGAGTTTGTAGATCTTCTTCCTCTCTCTTCTTGTTCGGTTTTTCGGTGGGGATTGGATGGAACTTTGCTTTGGTCGCTGAGGTTCTTGATATCCGAATGGCTTTGATTATGGTGATTCAACGAGGCTTCTCCAACATCGTCATTGAAAGTAACAATCTTCTTGTTTTGAATCTTCTTAATCAGAGTATTCTTACATCACCATGTAGAGTTCGGCCCATCATAAATGATTACTTTGCATTGAGATGTAACTTTAGTTCCATCACCTTTCTTCATTGTTATTGAGAAGCTAACAGTGTCGTTGATGCATTTGCTACTATGGGTGCGAGGTTTTGACACTCTTTGTTTTGGGAAGACACTCCCCCTCCTTTTTTGTCCCTCTCATCATTCAAGAACTTTGTTGTAATAATAAATTTCTTTCATCAAAAAAAGGGAAAGAATTTGGCTACTACCTGGGTTGTAGTTATCCCTTGCTGGCAGCCAAAGATATAGAATAATTCACTTCCCTTTAGGATTAACAAATACCCTCTTAGATTAAAGTATTTTTCAAAATACCTTTTTAGATTCCATTTCTTTGAACAACAATTAAAGCTTCGTTTGATAACGTTTCAAGAAACAGAGCAAAAAGCGTTTGATAAAACTGTTTCGTTTCACTTATTTTTAGAAATAAAAATAGAAATTTTTACTTATTTATGGTTCAAGAAACGACCCAGGCGAAACAAGTTGAAACAAGTCAACTTGTTTCGCCGTTTCTGAAAACAACTTGTGGCAATTCTTTCACTGGTTACTATCGATTTCTAAAAACATGACTTATCAAACACCTTCAATTCCGTTTCTGTTTCTAAAAACGAAATTTATGTTTCTGCCGTTTCTTGAAACAGAAACGACAGAAACGTTATCAAACAGCCCCTAGGTTTCATCTAAAAAAAACCCATGTGGGTTTGTAGGGTGGGGGTTTAATTTTTGAGGTGAAAAGTGACAATTGCTTGTTACATGAGGTGTTTTTGTCTTTGTCAAGCGTTAGGTTACATGAGCCATTTTCTAATACCCTTGTACCCTTCTGATTGTTATAATAGGAGTGGTTAAAAGTTAAAACTAGGGTAACCAACCACAAGGGAAATAACAGAGATTTTTATTATTTTTAGGGAAAGGAGAATTAGATTACTAATCAGATGATATACTGTTCGACTAGTAGCTGTGACTTGCCCTTCTAAAACCTGGTCAATTGAACGATTCAAACAATAGATATGCATGGCCATGGATACATGAATGGGTATGCTTTGCATTTGAGAGGGCATATTGAAAACGGTCAGTGACCTATCCGCCCCGCAACGGTGCTAATTGAAGAGTAAGCAATCGGATTAGGGAATGACAAATTGGTGGGAAAGAAGAGAGAATGCCTAATTCAAAAATCCTTCATTCCCTTTTCCTCTCACCAGTACTGTAATCTCCGCTTAATTGGTGTGAGCTGATAATGATCCTGAATCCTGATCGGTCTGCATCGACCTAGATCGATATTGATACCCAATACTTGGAACCCTAGGAGGGTACTTGGAAGGGTGTTTGGGAAAGTATCAAAACCTAAACCCAAGGGGAAATGAATTATTTCATTTTGTTTAGTAGCTCCAAGTTCAGGTTTACGTGATTCCTACCTTCCTCATTCAAGAATCCACTCTCATTTGCCGCTCTTTCCCATCTCGGGACATGAGCTACTCCCGCTGAATTTTCTCCCACTACATATGATGAGAGCACACTCACAGGGTGATTCACCAGGGCAGGGCCTTTGCTTCTGCAACCAAATGCGTGAGCGATGTGTCTCTCCAAACCCCTTGTCCTCTTACTTTGCCCTCAAGTCATTAACTCAGATTTGCTCGTTTAGTGGAGGTGAACAATCCATGGGAGGATATGCGAGATGGCACCAATCCGATTGTCTCCAACTCACTACTTTGATGGGTTTCTATGCAACTTGCGAAAATGATCGCGAGGCTTGTCAAATGTTCAATGAAATGCCCAACCCAGATACCATTGCTTGGAACGTTTTGATTTCCTGCTATAATTGTAATGGTCGAACCTGAGAAGCTTTGTGCCTGTGCAGTGTCCTGCAAAGTCCCCCATGTATGGTCTGAAAACTGATCATGTCACTTGCCTTCTTCTCTTCCAGGCATGTGCAAAACTTGGGTGCTTCAGATTTTGGTGAGAAGATTCATGGTTACATAGATGAACATGGCTATGGAGATGCTTTCAATACTCGAATTTACTTATTGCAATGTACTCATGATGCGGGTGAATGGACATGCCTTTTGAGTGTTTGAGGAATGTTCGAGGGGAATGGGGTTACCTTGATTGCAACAATATCGGGGATGCCAATGAGTGGTCATGAAAGACAAGCCATCTTAGCATTTGAGGAGATGAAAATAATGGAAGTTCTCCATTATGTAAAGACTCTTGTAGGGGCTCGTTCTGCTTATAGTAGTATGGTGGTTTGGTTGATGAAGGTATGAGGTTCTTTGGTTGTTTCAGGACATAGTTTGGTTTGCTGGCAAGCATCCATCATTATGGGTGCATCATCAATCTCTTGGATCGTGCAGGTAGACCACAGCGGATTCCACCATTTCCAAGAAGGATACTGCTCCTGTGGGGATTATTGGTAGTGGTCCACCATTTGGGGGTGGGGAGGGGAGAGATTATTATCATTCTATTATTCAGTTTATCATTCATGATTGTAGATTACAGTGGATCTCCATCTTTACAAGAAGTGTACAGTGGTTGGTATGCTTAAGCTGAGATCAGCTCACGGACAGAATTTTTATTGATGTTATCCAAAGGAGTGTCAGTGAACTCTGATAAGATTGCTCTGAACTCATCTCCTGTGAGGGTTTCCTTCTCTAACAGAACTTCGACTAGCTTATCAATTGCCTCCCGATTATTCCTAATGTGGGTCTTTGCAATTTCGTAAGCACTGTCAATTATTGTTCTTACTGATGTATCGATATCTTCTGCAAGTTTTTCTGACATGGCATTTCTTGCTAGCATTCTCAGTACTACATCACTGCTTTGTACCGCGGATCCGTCAATGCCCATGGCCCAATTTCAGACATTCCAAACATGGTTACCATCTGGCAGGAGAAGACATGTATCAGGTAAATTTAGAAATTCACTTAGATATGTTTTTACATAATGGATACCAAAATTTAATTTCTATGGGACCTACCTGTCTTGCTATCTGAGTGATCTGTTGCAGATCTCCAGCTGCACCAGTTGTAATCTCTGGTTCGCCAAAAATTACTTCCTCTGCTGCCCGTCCTCCAAGACCTCCTACTATTCTAGCAAAGAGTTGCTGCTTTGAGACGAGAGCTGGATCTTCACCAGGTATGAACCAAGTAAGCCCACGGGCTTGCCCCCTAGGTATCAGAGTAACTTTCTGTACTAGGTCATGCCCTGGAATTAAAGTCCTGTTTATGGCAGATAAATAGGAACATTCTTAGCAATGTGGTTACAGAATTACCATATTCAACTGCCATAGTGCCATTTTTGTTGGACTATTCAAGGTATTCTCACTTTGCTGCATACTTGTCATTCAAATTTCTATAACAATCTGATTGAATTATTATTATTGTCTACCTTTTGGGAATAATGCGTTACTTGGTATATAAATTTTTGGAAATGAACCACCCAAAGAAGGCCCTCCTATGAGGGACCTAGGAAACAGGGCCTCAAAAAAAAAGTGTCAAGCTGATAAGTGACTCTGAAATCCTAGAAGCTATGGAAATGACAGAATAAAATAATTCCAAGGACCTATAAATGAAATTCCATGTAATGTTATAGTGAACTTACGCGCAAATGGCATGCCCAATCTCGTGATAAGCCACCAGAATTTTGCTCTTCCCGTCAGTCATCATGGTTCCTTCCATTCCTGCGACGATTCTGTCAACGGAGTCATTGATCTCTTTCACCGTTATCTTCTCCTTGCCTCTCCTGCCAGCGAGAATGGCAGCTTCATTCATAAGGTTTGCCAGGTCTGCACCACTGAATCCTGGTGTCCGCATGGCTATAACACTAAGAGACACATCCTTATCAAGCTTCTTGTTATTACTATGAACCTTCAGAATTTCTTCTCTTCCTCTCACATCTGGCAATCCTACAGTCACCTGTGAAGAAAATAAAGAAAATATCACTCAATATTCTGACAAAGAATTTGAGGTCTACTAATTGGTGTGATTATAAACAAAAGAAGAGTTTTGAACATTTTTATGATTACCCATTGCAATTCATCATAAACTTTCATGTACTAATACTGGGGTCAAGGGTGGAGGGCAGGATTTGGAGTAAATAGATTTATTCGGAGTCAGTTCTATTTATCATCAGACTCAGTTTTACCAGGGGAAGCATGTAGGAGCTGCAATGTTTTACTTTATATTATGTGAATGCATTGAGTTGTTATTGGAGTTGCTAGATGTAGTCAAGACTCATTCCAGCAGAATTGTTTTGACTCTACTAAGAGAACTGACAGAATTCGATACTTCTCAGACATTATTCTAAACCTTTGGGAAATTATGATAATATAATTAAGGTCTTCTTTAGACAATTTGGACTCAGTTTCTTCATTGTTTGTTGATGATGTCTAGGAAAATCCATGTTTATGTCACTAAGCATGGGTAAGAAATCATAGTTTACCTGTCGGTCAAATCTTCCTGGCCTGAGCAAAGCTGAGTCAAGAATTTCAGGTCGATTAGTAGCAGCAATGACAATCACTCCATTGTTCTCACTGAACCCATCCATTTCAGTGAGCAACTGGTTCAGTGTCTGCTCCCTTTCATCATTTCCTCCTCCAATACCTGTTCCTCTCTGCCTTCCTACTGCATCTATCTCATCTATGAAGACCAGGCATGGTGAATTCATCTTTGCTTTGTTGAATAAGTCCCTCACTCTTGAAGCCCCTATCCCAACAAACATTTCAATGAACTCTGAACCAGAGAGAGAAAAGAAAGGGACTCTACCTTCTCCAGCAATGGCCTTAGCCAACAAGGTCTTCCCAGTCCCAGGCGGGCCAACTAGCAGAACACCTTTGGGAATTCTTGCTCCAATTGCAACAAACTTTTCTGGACTTTTTAAGAACTCAACAATCTCCTGAAAGTCTTGCTTCGCTTCATCAACTCCGGCTACATCGTCAAACGTGACTCCAGTGTTGGGTTCCATCTCGAATTTTGCTTTGGTCCTGTAGGCATATTATATAGGTAAGAAACACCTAATTTTTCTGCGATCAAAAATTGAAGTGCAGAGTCTATGGTTTCAAACATGAGGAAATCAGAAGAAATGAAAAAAGAAACAATGAACTGACTGTTTTTGCATTCTGTGAACCTTCTGAAAATTCCTAGTCCATATCCACCATCCCTCTATAGCTAAATGAAAATACAAGCTAAAATTATTAGGAACAAAATACGTGGGCTGCCAGTTGAGGTCAAGCTACTCATATGCTCTATGTGCTACAGCACTCTAGCACCGTAGAAACAGTTGGCTTTGTGCTAGCCAAATTGGTAGGGAAGGCAGATTCATTATGACATTCTCTGGATCCTCGACTATAGTAATCTGAGCCACTGATTTCATGGTTGTGTGGTTCTTGTTGTTTTGGTCAAAAGATTATTTTGAGAAGTATTAGAAGTCTTAGACCCATAGTTAGGACTTTCTGAACCCCATGGTAGAATAGGTAGTATATGCCACACACTGACACACCATGCACTCTTAACCCAAGGGGGTAGCGCAGTTGGTGAGCAACGAACTTGGTACGAGCCGTAAACTCGGACGTCCTGAGTTCAACTCTCACTAGGCACACCTTGGGCCACTCACACGGGGGTGTTTAGTGCTCTTCACTGCTTTCGGTGAAAGTTGAATGGTTCTCATTCAACCCCGGTATGACCCATTCCATGCGGTTGTGGGGTCAGTATAGGCCTGCAGGACTAGTTAGGCCAAAATCTTGGATACCTGTCGTTAGCAAAAAAAAAGACACACCATGCACTAATTCACCAGATTTCATGTTGTTCATCTGGGTTCTCAAGTCTTGGCTAATTCTGTGGCTATGAGGGTGTAGTGTTTGAATAATGGTAGGCAGTGTGTGTGAGTGTCTACTCACTAGTGTGTGTGTGTGTGTGTGCATGTGTGATATGTTTTTAAGAAATTTGTGCGGTGATATTTTGTGGCAATTTGTTTTTCGTACCTGCCCAATCCAAATGGTAAATTGGGTCCCTCAGGATTATTGCTAGGTATTCCTCTCAAAAGTAAGGATCCAAGCAAAATCAATGGGAAGGCAAAATTTCCCAACAAATCAAGAAGAACAGCTCCCATGTTGACCTCCATTGGATGGGCAGCAAAATCCACTTCCTTCTCTTTGAATTTCCTCAGCAACTCTTGAGGTAATCCAGGTAGCTGTATCTTTACTCTCTGGATTTTGTTGAGTACGGGATTAAAGATCTCAGCGATTGCAACTGTCCCATTCTCGAACAGGTCTACCTTCTTCACAGCTCCTTCTTCCAAGTACTGCAAGAATCTTGAGTATGACATCCTACTTGAAGTAGATTCTACTGGAGCCTCTGGTTCAGCTTGAGCAGGCTGAACCAGAGCAAATCCTCCCCCTACTAAACCCAAACCAGCAGATTTTAATAACTTTCTCCTATTGAATGTGGTGTCTGAAGGTCTTTTAAGACTTGGGTTTTCTTTAGTTATGCTTTTCTGGAGCTGGTTTTCCTTGGAGAGGTCAGGAAATTTGCAGATTGGGAGGTGGGAGACAGAAAGGGATAGGGCAGGAGACATTTTGATCAATGGATTGGTGAGCTTCACCTCGTGACTGAGTCTGAGATACTCCAAATACTGAAACTGGAACACTGGGTGATATGAAGTTATTGTTGTTATCTTGATCAGTTAAGACCTCTTGCCAGTTATTTATCTTTGGGGAGGAGGTGGAGTAGAGAAAAGTGGGATGTTCCAGCACTTTCATTGGCATATAGTTAGTTTGTTCTTACAGTGTTATCCATTTCATTCATGAAGGATCTAGATTCTCATGTAGTTTTCATGGTTGTTGGCAGAGAAAGAAGTCATTCCAGTCTCTCTTGGAAAAGAAGAGTATATGCCATGCTGAACACCAAGGGAGGTGTTGGGGGAGGATATCATCCTTCCTCCAATCAGCCCACTAAACAATACACGTGGACAACTATGGATGGTTAATTGGGATTTTCTGATCAGGGATAAATTTCAAAACATGTCTTAATGTGTAGCTAATATGGAAATTTAGCAATTTCCCTTCATGTAAGACTGCCAATTGGGTGGTGGGAACTCCTTGATAGCGACTTTGTGATTGTCAATTTGTGATTGCCTAGTGTAAGCAAACTGAGAAAAATGCCCAACGACACGTGAAGGGTATGAATTGAGAGTTGAGATATGGAAGTTTCAAGATCATTTTATCCAATCCAATGAGATTTGAATTATATGGACCTACTGGGCTTATGGCTTCTAAGGTTTTCCAGCCAAAACCAAAAAACAAAATCAAGCTCTACTATCTCTTTATCACATAACATTTGGTGCTAAACCATCTGATCTAATTAATTGATCATTTCTTATATAGCATCTCCTTTAAGGCGACATCCATCCTAATGGATCAGTCGCAGGGATTGCTGTCCGATTCGTCAATTTAAAAAAAAAAAAACTGACCCATATTGATATCAGTTGAGATGATCTCCCGATCGATCCTGAGTTTTAGAACCTTGATGCCACACCTATTTGCCAAGAGACCCCAAAGTTCTGGCTGTTAAGCTATTTGCCATCTCTTTTTCTATGTCACACTTTTAAATTTCAGAGAGAAAAAAAGTAATGGCAATTTAAAGCGCAAATCGTAACTTTCATTTGTGCTTCTTCCCTAACCACATCAATAAATTTGTATCTGATGTGGTCATTTTAAAAAGCTACAGAAGAAGGCAAGATGAAAATTCCCTCATTGAGGGAATTAGAAAATGAGTATTTCAAAACAGGAGTTCTGGTAAATGTAGATAAGGTTTAATGGATTGAAAGAAAGATCTCCGATATTTCATAGGAGAAAATTTTCTTGCAGTGTGGGTGCCAAAAACCAAAACTCAATTAGGGTCATTAATGTCTGCCTTTGTGGCTTCCGTGTGTCCTACAAGAGGAACAAGCTAAAGAGAGTGAACGTCGAGATCCAAACAGAAGAGAGTGAGCACCGAGATCCCTCTGCAAACAATATACTTCAAGAGTAATGAAAAAATATCGATCCCCTTTTGGGGGGTTTACCTTGGTATTTATAGGCAATGGCTGAAGAGAGGAGGTTATGGAGAGTCCGATTTTGGCAAGTAGTTTTCTTCGTAGGAGATCTCTTGGGAGAGTCCTATTAGGAAACCAGTTTTTTGTTTGGTTCAGATTCATATCCGGGTGGGTCTCTTAGAGATACCTTTCATGTGTGTCAAATGTTAAGATTTTGTTGAGCTGACAATAAGATCTGCTTGAGTTGGTAGTGGATCCCCTGTGCTTTCCTTCTTTATCTAGGATTCTTTGAGCGTTGGTAGCTCGGTCACTTGGTTGAACCTGGGAAAACGGTCGCCAGGTTGAGCGCTAGTAGCTTAGTCGCTCAGTTAAGTGCTAGTAACTCAGTCGCTCGGTTCAGTGATGGTAGCTCGGTCGCTTGATTGAGTGATAGTATGGGAGGTTGACTCTTTAGGGATGACCCATGGTTGCTCCAGGCCACGTATCGCTATCAAATTCATTAGCTGTATTTTTACCCTCATCATCCCCATATAGTACAAACTTGATATTACGCACTCTTCCAATACCCTCGTAGCACTACTTCCATGCCTAAGTCAAGGGATCATGGTTGAAGGAAAACTGCCACCTATTTCATATTAAGTAGGCCTATTTTTATCTTTTTTGTTTGGTTGCAAAGGGAATTTAAAGGGAATGGAAGTGAAATTTTCATACTTAAAAAGGAAATGTTTGTAATCATTATCCCATATGATCCAATGTGATTATATAAACTATCTAAATTTTTTTAACCATATTTAATAATGATACAAAGGGTTTTGGATGCAAAGTGAAGTGAAATTTCATAACTGAATATAGAATAATTTGAAATTAATGTTAGTCACATTGAGATAATGGTTACATACATTTCCCTTCTAGGTATAAAAATTTTTCTTCCCCTCCCTCTAATTTTCCCTACAAGCAAACACACCTCACAAGACAGAATTCTGGAGTCCTGAGAGCTTCTGCATTTACAAATAGACTAGGCCAGCCCACTGTTAGTTAAAACGCGTTTAAAACGTGGTTGTGTTTTTTTACCGTTTAAAACGCGTTTTCCCGTATGCTATTATACAATACGGAAAAAAATAGAAACGGTAAAAGAATCCGTTTTAAACGCGTTTTAAATGGCCGTTTTAAATGCGTATCTGTTTTTTAAGGGGTAAAATAGGAATTTTATTAAAAAAATTAATTAATTTAAAAAAAAAATACCTATTAGTAAAATTGGAGAGTGAAGACAATATGGTACTTGGTTTTTTGCAGGTGTGCTTTGTGGAGAAGAACTTCAGAATGATGAAGGCAATCCAAAACTGTGAACTGCGCACAATTAGGTTGGAACATAGAAATAGACATAAATTTCTATAAATTTCTATTTCTGCTTCCAAAAACAAGTGAAACGAAACAGAAAAATCAAATAGTTTTTGAGGTATTTTTCTGTTTTTGAACACAGAAAAACATGTTCTGAAAACAAAATCAAATGGACCCTTAAGTATCCATTCATATGGTGAAGAGAGAATCTCTTAATCCACAAGTTCTAATGTTGGATGGAATTTCAAAAAGAACAAAAAAAAAAACCCCAAAGATAAATTGGGGTAGAAGGGAGAATAAAGGAAAGTGAAGGAATAGGAAAAGAGAAAAGTAGACTGCCGAGTGAAATAGATATTCTGTGAGGACTCAATCGTTCTAAAGAAGAAAATAAGAATAGACTTTTCCTATCAACCATTCCACCTGTCATTAAAGGGGGCCATTTTCATCGAAAACGACGGTAGAGCGAACAATAAGCTTTACTAGGGCTATCAGTGGCCCTAACTAACGGTTATAAAAAAAAAATTCTTTTTGAATATTTATAAATTATTCCTTTTGGAATTTAAAAACACTAAATTATTGTATTTTTTTTTTTTTCCTTAGATTCATGTAGTTGATCCTATTTAGTTAGGATAAAATTGAATTATTGTCATTGTTCTGGGCTATCATTCGCCATAACTAATGCCTTAGGGCCTATTTAGTTAGGATAAAATTGAATTATTGTCATTGTTTTGGGCTATCATTCGCCCTAACTAATTGCCTTAGGGCCCATTTGTTTACAGGGGACTTGATGGGGTGGGATTTCTGACAACTTTTCCACAAAATAGTGCAAAATAGGATTGTTTGGATGAAAAGGGAGGGGGAGCTGTGGAATAATTGTCAGATGGTTAGGGTTTCCTGTTGAAGGCTTGTTTCTTCCATTTCTTTCCTTTCAAAGTCCCACCGAATAGGTGGGACTCTTGTGGGAAAGACGAAGGAAGGCGATTTGGTGGAAGAAAGACGAAGGAAGGCAATCTCTTAAGCTCTATGGCTTCTTCCTCAACTCAGTTTATTCTCTCCCAGCAGAGATAAGGCTACGATCTTCTCTGCAGCTCTGTGTCTTTTTCCTCAACCCAATTTATTCTCCTAGCAGAGGTAAGGCTACGATTTGGGGTGGAAGAACAAATGGGTGAGAAAAAATTCTGCATCTAACGCTCTTTAGTCGGCTCCTCCTTTTTTTCCAGAGAACGGAAATCAAGAGATTGAAAGAGGAAAAAATCAGAGAAACAACAAATCAAGAAAGACCAGAATCTTTCTTCGTCGTCGATTCCGATCATCTTTAGCTCGGTACCATCTCCTACTTTTCTTTTTTCTTTTTTCTTTTTTGTTAATTAGTATCTATTCTGATTATATTTCTATCATCTTCTTGTTTGATCCATATGAGATGAGATTTATGTTTCTCTTAGGTTTTCTATCATCTTCTTGTTTGATCCATATGAGATGAGATTTATGTTTCTCTTAGGTTTTATTAGCGGCTCTATTCAATTGTTGTTGTATATCTTTTTTTTTTTTTAGCTGCTCAAGCAGGTGTGTTTGATTGAGTAAATTTCAGTTCTAACACGAGTCCCCTTTAATTTTCTTTTCATGTTCCTTAATAAGCTAATGGGGTTTCTACTTTTTTCTCCTTCCCTTACGAATCATATTGAATGATTTGTTTCGTGTTTCAGTAGCTTTTGGATAACCCTTATTTAATGTCTCTTCATAGATTCTCTCCTTAGAGACAATCATGCGCTTAATTGTTTAATGCTTACTCAATTGCATAAGAATCTTTATAATCGCCAAGGAAAGGACCCATCAAATTGAAGATATGAATGAAGATCAGCCAAATAAAGAAGGAAAAGGGACAGTGGATCAAGAGTTGCCCAGAAGGAACTAAATTCGCTTTTATTAAAATGAATTTATCTTTCTCATTTTAAATAATTTTTAGATCGGTTTTAGACTTGGTGTTTGATTTGGGTAGAGATATCTCTCCTATATGACTGCTATTCCTTGATGGATTGTTGATGCAACCATTAAATTCATTGTATCAGATTGTGTTGCAGCCAGCTTTAAGAGAGGGATCACTACAATTAGCCTCTTTAGAATAATTTTTTATTATCTAATTTAAATTAATTAATTAATATTGTTGAATCCCACATTTTATTGTAACCACAAAAATAGAAAGGTCACATTAGTAGGCCTTAATGTGATGATGTTATTTAATAATAGTGTTCTTGTAATTATATTGGAATATAGCAATTTTCCCATCAATTATAAATTCTGATATCCAAACATACATGGGGTGGTAAAATTCAAATTTCCCAAGCCAACCAAACAAGCATGGGGTGGGAAAGTTATCATTTTCTACAATTTTTCCATTCTTGTCATTCACCCCAACAACATGTGGGACTCATGTCATACAATCTACAATCCTACCCCAGACTCCCCTCTAAACAAACTGGGCCTAAATGATTCCTCTTGTAATTTAAGTACCTTAATTTAGTGTAACTTTTGGGTGATGCTATCAAAACCACCTGGCTTAAATGAGAAGAATGAAACAAGATTTAGAAAGGAATATTAGGAATGTTGTTTAAACTTGAGATATGGCAAATTAATGAGACTAAATTTGATGGATATGTGTAGACCTCAATATCCTTATGTTCTTCATATGTTAAATTTCAACTCAAATGAAATTAACCATATGGCAAATAAAATCACTTTCCAAAAAAATAAATGGCAAATAAAATCATGATACCTAAAGAGTGTATATATGGGTGAGGTGGCTATATGATTGAATTAGAGTTCAAAATTGACACTTGGCTAGACCGTTTCCTAAATATCTACTGATCCTTAATCGTTTGGGTTTTAGGTGGGTTTGCAGATTTGGTCCAAGATCATTTGGTTAAGAAAAAAATATTATATTTCTTAAGACCAAAATCAATCTATTTAATAAATAATCAATTCAATTTCAATTTTATTTGGACAATCTCAGCTAGACCTATATATCGATGTGGACATGGAAATGACACCCCTATGTACTACCCACCTAAACGAGGGTGAAGGAGTAAGCATTTGGAATAATTCCACTTTGATTGACTCTTAATATTTAAATGAGTTTATTATACCAATTGAGACTATCCACTTAGTAATTAATTGAGTGTTTAATTTGAATAATTCAGCAACTCGACTATTAATAAAGAAAGAAATTCCCAGTATTTTTGTTTTGGGCCATGTTTATGTTTTTTATTGTGTTACCCTAGTCCTGTTAGTCTGGTGAGGGTGACATCATGTCACCCCTCCGGGCTTGACTTTCCGTATGGATGAGGGGAAAAGATAAAACATGTGGGACGGAGAGAGGGTTTTGAGTTTCACACTCTCCACTTTCGAATTGACCAAACAACAACACAGCTTGTTGGCCACCACGCCACTACGTACGGTGACTTGGTAATCACCGTCCCCAGAAGCTAGCGTAGGTAATGGAGATTACAGCAGTTAAGTGGGGCGATGACCCATCGCGTCTGTGATGGTAGTGGAGTCCATATTCTCAGTAGGAACTGTGAGTATCGGATGATTGAAAATATCTAAAGGGCTCCCAATTACCTAATGTTCACGTATCGATACAACGACTGTAAATGATCATCGTGTGTCATATCTAGGCGTGCACTAATGGATATGAAAGAGGCCTACTAAAATAAAACCGGATATTTGAATTGAATGTACCTTAAACCATATGGTTTTGAATTTAGAAATATTCCATAATGTTTTGTTTAATTGATCAATCTTAGTCTAACTTAATTAATTTAATAAATCCATCAATTAGGATCTAAATCTATTAATTGAAAGAGTTTGATTGAATATGCAGCAAATTAAATTCCATTAACACTATAAGTGTAGCATAGTTCCTTTCTCTACCAAGCGACGAAAGGGTATTTTGTAGTGTGGATTCCAAAAGCATTGCTTCTCACAAGAGGAAGTTAGGGCTATAAGAGCAAATCACATAATTAGGGGGGGAGATCTTACTTATCCGATTCTCTCCACCAAGGATCTGCATGGCATGTTTAATTTTGAAGGAATCCATATCTTTTCTATAAGCTGTAGTATAATAATAAGATTGCTTCATTGTGACCAAGTGATTACCAGGTTGAATTATAAAATAAATTTTATATGAAATGAGGGTAAGCCGATCAACATTATGACTCTGCCTAGACCTCATAGGTAAGAGCCTCGTGCACTGAATACCCCATTTTTTAATTTGTGCATCTTCGTCATTATCGAAAGTCTAAACCTTCAATTTCAATTCAAGAACCTAGTTACCCTTTAAAATTAAGTTAAGGAAGAAACTTAGGCTTTAAGAACTATTGAATTCATCGAAAGCCTAGCCCTCAATTGGTGTTTTGCCTTGGCACACCTCTTTATTTATTATTATTTTTATTTTAATTAAAAAATTGAATAATTCCCACATTGTTTTTTCATTTATTAGGTTCTATATAATTAAATAAATCAACACAAATTCAACTCAGTTTACTAAAAAATAAAAAAATATCCCACATCTCCTTTCATGGGTTCTAGAATTAATATATACAAAATCCTTCTTTGATTTTTAAAAAGGTTTACAAAGAAAAACCCAACCCTCTCTCTCTATTTTATACATAAATCAATAAATATATCAACATCTTACCAAAAAAAATATATATATATATATATATATATATCAACATTGAATCCTTCCCCCCTTTTGAAGGAAGTTCTATGAAACAACACGTACCTCTCTATCTCTCTCATTTTCAACTGTCACTATTCTTTAGGTTTCAAGTGGGCTGTGCTTATTTGAGGCCACAAATTATATTTCATTTATTTATTCCAATGTCTGTATGCAATATTTGTTTGTCGAGAGAACTTGAGAGAACAAGTGAAAGTGGGGTGCAATTCAATATGAAGAAATAAAGTGGTGGTAAACAGGTTATTTTCTTATTTTGATTTCTAGATGTGCAAATAAAATAAAATATAATATAGTAGGAGAGAAAAAGTTCGTTTTTAATATAGAAGAGTTTTAGTGAGTTTTGTAATATGCTTATTTAAAAAGAATTATTCCAATGTAAAAGGATCAAGAACTTAATTGTCATTGAATTGGACTCTCAGGGGTGTTTACAATTTGACCATTGATTTTTTTCATTATGGGTGAAAAGACATTTCCATAACTAGACACTAATAATGTTGGTGTTAAATCATACAAATCCTTACCAAAAAAAAAAATCATACAAATCAAGTAGGAAATGACATCAAAAGTAAAGAAATTTTTCTTTCCATTATTCACCTTTAGAAATTATATCATGCATCATCCTCTAATGTTTATTCTGTAACAATCTTTTATCCTTTTATTATGGATCTGATATTATTTTTATATATATATATATACAAAACCAAAAAAATATAAAAAAATGTAAGGTTATTTTTTATAAAGACGATTTAAGAAAGAATTTGCATCTTTCATCAATAAGGGTCTAAAATATAATATCGTTTATATGAATTCACATAATCCGAATGAACATATAAAAAAATGTATATGAGATAAAAACATGATTGCTTTTCTCAAAAGAAAAATATCAATTTTTATGATTTGATCCAAATAAGTGGTATTAGCCATTCTTGCATACCAATTCAGTCAATTCCAAGATTTCAAAGATTTAAAATCAATGTCAAATCAACAAAGAGTTTAGTTGATCATGAGTGAACCACGTGACTAGATGCAATTAAACAGAGCTCAAAATGTAACAGCCCAAGACCAAAAGCCCTATTGATGTGATTAGCAGGTTTAGGGTAGGGTCACTTTTATAATTCGATATAATCTAAAGGGCTACTTTGTAATTCTGTGAAATGCAAGCGGCGTGTCCCACATTGTCACATGGCACGAGTCACACTCACTTCTCTCACCTGGTACATTAGATGGGAAAAAAAAAAAGAGTTTGACCCTTTTCTTTCATTGACCGGTTTGTGGCCTGCAACCGTATGTGTAGAAAACACAGACGGTTAGCGTTCTATCGCCTGAAGAAATACGATACTATACATCTCATCCTAATGAAGAATAAAATATAAAAATTCAGATATTAATAAGAGAGAGAGAGAACTTACAAAGTGGCATTGCTGGTAAATCACAGGACCACGGAAGCACGGTTTTATTGACTTTCCACTCGACTTCCGCGTACGTCAAACATTTTTTTTTTTGGAGAGATTAACAGAAAGACGGAAACAGATTTCTCCCACCGCTTTGCGTAGAGTCCAAGTTCAAAAAGAAAAAAAAAAAAAAAAAAGGGAAGAAAGAGATTCAACCTACCACTATTACTACTACCTTTCACCCCTTTCCCTGAGGACTTGGGACAGTTTCAAACTCGTTCTCTCTCTCTCTCTCTCTCTCGCTCTCTGTGGTTTTGCCGAAGAGACGAGAAGGTACATTTCAGAAGTATTTTTCTACATTTCTGATCTTTAATGTCCCTTCCTTCCCTGTTTCTAGTTCAAATTCGTAGAGATTAATTGCTTTCTGTTTGCTGTTTTTGTTTTCTCTTCTAATTCTGTGATTTATTTCTGTTTTGATTGAGACATTTTTTAAGGTTTTCTTTCCTCTCTGAATTGTGTCCGATCAGTTAGTGGACTGTAATGGTTGGTTGCTTTTTACTTGATTTTGAGAGACTGGCTTTTCGTTGCTTTTGATGAGATGGAGTTAAGTTCTACAGAGTAGTACAGAAATTGAAGTTTTAGGTGATTGAATGGTTTGTACGGCTTGGTTACGCTCCTTCTCTTACCAACATTTTTTTTTCTCTTTTTTTGTTGACTGGTTAATTATGTTGATTAAACAGTCAACAAAATTGTGAAATTGTGGGACTTGATCAAGTGAAGCTTAATTATCCTGTTCGCAAGTCAGATGAGTTGTAGTTTGTGCGTTGAGATCTCAAACTTTTAGTTTTGTAAATTTAATTTAGGGTTTATAAGGTCTTTAGATGGCCGCTGGAGCAATCTTATTATTGTCTGTAGTCTGTACTTCGCTTGAAGACTCTGGAGAAGGAGAGGGAATTTCATGCTCTGCTTTAGTTATCTTTGTGAAAGTTTTATCTTATTCAATACTTCTGGTGCAAGCGATAGCATTGGTCTCTTGTTATATTTGGACAATCTAGAGATTATAGTATATATACGTTGAGAATCAGTCGTTGATTGTCAACATTTCATTTATAAGTTAACAGTCTGTCTGGAACTCCTTACACTTTTCTCCCTGGGATCAATTTTGCGTTGCTGGATTTCTCAGCCGCCCACCCAAAAAACAAAAACAATTGTATTTGGAAATTAGTTCCTTCCGACTGTTCCAACTATTTCTTGGAGAAACTAGTGTTGAGAACTTGAAAATTTGTCAGGAATCTCTAGACACGAAATTTCCAAGTTCTTAAGCTCTACTAGATTACGCACTTAAGTGGAAGAATGCATGCTTGATGTGAAAAGATTCATTTTAAATACTTTCACAAATTTTGAAGGATTCAAACCACATTATTGCTCCTTCCCTTACTCTAGATTAAGGGCTATATGAGGAATTTCTGATTGTAAATGGGGAGGATTTCAAATCCATCACCCTATCCTTTGTCTCCCCTGGGGCTGGAGGGTAGTCAAATGACTTGAAGTCTTGCAGACTTGCAAAGCTGTTGCATTCAGATTAACCTTTAAAACCTTTAATTTGGTGGTCAAATGTTTACCATTTTCCCTTTACCTCTTTGCGTAACCAGTTTATTAAATTTATATGATTATCTCTGCTATCCCTTTAACTTTAGTGCTATATTTTTTAAATGTCCAATCAACCAAGTTAAATGGACTTGCATTGTGGAGGTGGAAATTAATATATAGACATCTAGACTGCTATATGGTCTTCAGAGCAACCATCAGCAGAAGGGTGCCTTCGCTGCATTTGAACCCACCCCCCCAGTTAAGTAGAAAGAAAAAAAGGAGAAGAATGGGGTACTGACTTTCTTGACTTTTCATCCCTAAACCCTTCCATTGACTGTATTCTGACTTGAATCTGAGCTCTAATTGCTAAATCAGAAAGCTTTACCTCTCTAACTTGTGACTTGGGTGCAAGCAAGCAGCTGGGGAGCCAAAATCACTAGGGACTCTTGCAAGAGTGTTTTGTTGGTAATATCTCCAACAGGCCAGTCCAACATTTCCTGCACCATGGAGCCAATAAAGGGTAAGTACAGGAGGCCTCGGTAACAGCATAGAGGTAATAGAGCTCTTTCCGTACAGTTCTCAGTTCTCTTAGTATCCTTTCCTCTAAATTCAATCTAAATGAGGTCATTTTAGCTCCCGGGGGTGAGAATAGCCATTATTTGCTTTTAAGGCTTCGAGCGGTCTTGCCCATTTTTGACAGTTCACTTAACGCCAACCTGATTGACTATCTTGTTTTGAAACCATTCACTTATTTCTTTCCTTGCTCTAATCCGACTTTTCTCATAAGCTATGCAGATGATGGGGAGAATCTGTGTTAAGGAATTTTATATTTGTGGAGTTTGGCTATATGTACTTTACTCTTGTTCATTGCTCATAAATAAAATCTCTGTTTTTCATAATAAGGAAAAAAAAATCTGTACCTCTGATGTTTTGGACTTTACAAACAATTTTTCGTGTTTAGAATTGGTGTTTCCTGGCCATTGATTGGGAATTTCTTCTTACCTGGATATTTCTCCTTGCTTTGACACTTGTGCTTAGTTTCTCTTTCTAGGGTCGCCACAAAGAATTTGATCATTTACTAAAGGTTTTAGAGGCTGCATGCTGAGTTCTTGTAACTAAGTCTTGGATGTCCTTTTTCCTTGATGATAGTTATGATTATTAATTCAACTCAACAACTCAGCCTTATCCCAACTAAATGGGGCCGACAATACTTATGATTATTATAATGCTACATAATACCAATTTTTTGACATTTGGATTTCTTATCCTCTGCCTTCGGCATTTTACACGTGGGATCTTCTGACAGAAGCTCTTATTGCAGGTTTTACGGTACAATTGTTATAATTTTTTGGTGGAGGCTGGTTAAATTAGTTCTTCACATTCCACATGGAAGTCCTTTCTTCTAATGCTTCATGATGCTATGTTTTCGTAGATCTGTTATTATGAGACCAGAACCAAATGCAGAAGTTTAATCTTACACCTACTGGAAGTGTTTCAGTTAATGTTGTCCACCTGCTAGGCGGTTTGATGTGTCAAACGGAGACTGATGGATTGGATATCTGCAATGATTCAGAGCATCAAAAAAGTTGAATAATCCTTTGCAAGTCATGTGCTGATGTGCCACTAGAGCATAATTTTCTTCTTTATTTCCTCTCTATGCACCTATCCATTTATGATCCTGCTTTGGAAAATGATATTCTGGAGACGGGAAGACTGGAAGGCGTGCATGTGACCCAAGATACCTTATGATCCATTTTTAGTACTATATTAGATTGTTGGGAATTTCGACTTTAGACAGTTTTTGTGGAGTTGTCAGTGGGAACAGAAATGAAGAAGTGGTCTGGAGGTGTTCTAATTGTGTCATTGTTTGCATTGCTGGTTCTGAGGTATGGTGTGATGAAAAATACCCTCGGGGAAAGTATACGTTCCTATACATTCTCCACCAATAGATCTAATCCGCTTGAATGGGTGCATGGGGTCTCACCTTCTGTTCAAAATCCAGAGAATGCCTCCCAAGTAGTTTCTGCTGATAGGTTTGCTACCAGTCTCTTTCCTTGGGGAAACTTCTCCAGTGAAGAGAAAAGAAGTTTGCAGACATGGAGCCATTTGAATCACTTAATCAATTATACCGAAGGTTTACCTAATGCAATGGGCGCCATCAAAGAAGCTGCAATGGCATGGGATAGCCTTATGGCTTCCTTTGAAGCGGAAAAACTTGATTCTATTAATGAAACTTCACATCCAAAGACAAAAGAGAAACAGTGCCCCTATTTTCTGAACATAATGAATGCCACAGAACCTGGTGATAGTGGTTATAAGTTACAGATTCCTTGTGGCCTGATTCAGGGTTCTTCCATTACTATTATTGGCACTCCAATTGGCCTTCTTGGAAATTTCCGGATCGACTTAACTGGGGCACCACTTCCAGGGGAGCCAGAGCCTCCCATTGTATTGCATTACAATGTTCGCCTTCATGGTGATAAGATAACTGAGGATCCTGTGATTGTGCAGAACACGTGGACTGTAGCTCATGACTGGGGTGAAGAAGAGCGCTGTCCTTCTCCTGCTCCCAACAATAATAAGAAAGGTATATCCTCCCTCTGCATGTGCTATGACTTTTGGGTTTTCCATGTAAGTTGTTACTTGATCACTTCATCTTCAGTCTATTCCATGAATAAAGATTGAGGATTGTTTTTTTCCTTTTAGCCAACAACTTTCTCTGCTTTTGCTTTGGTGGATCCAAGCATCCAAAAGTAGCTGATGGCCTCAGTTTGGATTGCTTTGAAATTTCTGAGTTGTTCCAAAACTCATTATCATAGTTGTCAAGGCATTGCCTAGGCGCCATTATGATACCTGGTTACTTGTGCTTGTTTCATTAGCTACTGATACCAAACCTAGTTGTAGATACCGTGTGTCGTGGTTTCAATGATCAGCATAGGATTGTCCAGATAGTTCACTCCAGAACAATCTGATCTGGGATGGTAATGGATTGCCGATCTACATCACCTTAATAATTTTTTACTGGATGATCTATTTTGCAATCCAGGA
Organism: Macadamia integrifolia; assembly: GCF_013358625.1. Lineage (NCBI taxonomy): Eukaryota > Viridiplantae > Streptophyta > Magnoliopsida > Proteales > Proteaceae > Macadamia > Macadamia integrifolia. The sequence continues at coordinate 13,550,500 of NC_056560.1, forward strand.
TTGGTATTGCACAGGAATGATTTGAACTATGGTATCAGTCTTTCAAACCTTGGTTTTGCACTGGCGAGTTACAATTCTCTCTTTTAACTGTAGTAGCGCTTATAATCCATGTTGATTTCTTATTAACTCTGTCAACAAAATGTTTATAACTTTCTTCTTCAACGATGAATTGGGTTCAAGGGCTAAGAAAAACCATGAGCGCTTATTAGTTAAAGGAAGATATGACAGTAAATAAGTTGGGTGGTGATTCACCGAAAAAAAAAAAAAGTTGGGTAGTGAACGTGATTCATTTATGCTGCTGAACCTATGTAGTGGGGATAAGGCTTAGTTCTGGTGAATTGCGTCTTTTGCTAAGAGACATTTGTAAAAATTCCCAAATATTAAAATTTCCATGAATGTCAGCATTTGGGCTTTAGACGCATCAAATTCAGAGAGGATATAGGTCTGTCCATATTCCATAGTCAAATCTGTTTAAATATTCAAACTTGTTTTGCTAACTGAACTAAAATTGGTGCTGGCAATTTTTGACTGCTAACTTTCTTGTCTCTCTCTCTCTCTCTCTCTCTCTCTCACACACACACACACACACATAATGAGTACAAGATTTAAATGTGTACTTGTTAGGGCAGGTAGCAGAACTGCCTAATCCCCCTAAGCGTAGTGGAATATGCTGCAGATCTACAATGCGGCAGCTTCCTGGCACGCAAGCCTGGTGCACACTCAGGCTCCAGATTCATCTACTCTTATGTCAAGCTTTGGCACAATTGGACTCTGCCACATGGCGGAATGTAGGCTGAAAGCCTGAAACCTAATTTGATGTATGACTGATTCAGAGGGTCTTTGATTTTATCTTCTGGCCTGTGATCTCTATTAGAATTGCTTTGCATGCTGCCTTCCTTTTACAATATGTCTAACTCAACCTTTTGTCTCAGTGGATGAATTGGACCTGTGCAATTCGCAGGTGGGTAAAGATGATAAACGGAGGTTCATGGGTGTTAAACATTCCAATGGGTCAAGAGTTCAGGAGGAATCTAAACCAAGACGTTATTTTCCTTTCCAGCAAAGACATCCATTTGTTGCCACGATTAGGGTGGGAGTGGAAGGGATCCAGATGACAGTTGACGGGAAGCACATAACATCCTTCGCTTATCGTGAAGTAATGTTCTTTCTTTCTTGGGTTACTTCTGAAATCTAGGAAACAACTGCTGGGGTCATTTGGAATTAATTGCTTTCTTGGTTCCCCCCACCTCTTTCTTCCTTTTTCTCTCAGAGTCTGGAACCATGGCTTGTCAGTGAATTAAGGATTTCTGGAGACCTGAAGTTAATTTCTGTGCTAGCTAGTGGTTTACCGACTTCAGAGGATTTAGATCATATTGTCGATTTAGAAGCACTGAAATCAGCTCCTCTTCCACGCAAAAAAAAATTGGATCTCTTTATTGGTGTCTTCTCTACCGCTAACAATTTCAAGCGTAGGATGGCTGTTCGTAGAACGTGGATGCAGTATTCTGCAGTGCGGTCAGGAGCTGTTGCTGTGCGCTTTTTTGTTGGTCTGGTGAGAATCAGTCAGACACTGCTTCTACTACACCTTTTGTGATGATGATAATCATGTGCAACTACTAGTGTTGTAAGAGTTACAATTATGAGGCCTTGTGCAGTAGTGCTTTTATGCTGTACAGAACCTCTGGTAGTCTTGAATCCTACTCATTTATATTTCTTTTAGATTTGTAAAGATTCAGTAGCTCTGAACTTACGAGAAAATTATATCTCTTGAAGCAAATATTAAAATCTGCAACATGGTGCAGCATAAAAACCTTATGGTAAACGAGGAACTCTGGAACGAAGCAAGGACATATGGAGATATTCAGCTAATGCCTTTTGTTGACTACTACAGCCTCATTACCTGGAAAACTGTAGCCATATGTATATTTGGTGTAGGTTATTATCTTTTTTTATGTTCAATGTTTATTGATTTCATTTAATCTATCTTTGCTCAATAATTAGGCTTTGCTATTTGCTTTAACAGACACAGGTTGTTTCGGCAAAATATGTTATGAAAACAGATGATGATGCATTTGTTCGTGTGGATGAGGTGCTCACTTCTTTGAATAAGATCAATGTGACCCACGGGTTACTCTATGGTCTTATTAATTCAGACTCCAGACCTCATCGGAATTCTGACAGTAAATGGTATATTAGCCTGGAGGTAATTTTCTTCATCATGTCTTGTGACTCTTGTAAATTGTAGGGTTTAGGGGACTCATTGATTGGATTTGTGAGAATTAATTCTGTTGTTAGATTTGGATGAATCAACAACCATGCTCAAAACTGAAGTTGACAGCCAAGTTGACAGTCTTATCGCTATTTTAGAATCACTAGTATAAGCCCTACACATGCTTAGCTAGCTAATAATTGCTAATTAATTGATCAATTACAATCTGCTGTCCCATGACTCAATTTAAGCTAATTTTGGACACAATTATTAAAAATATAACTGAATTAATTAATGACATCCTTGGTAGACCTTATCATTATCTAAACTATGAATGCTGCTTGAGTAACACTTAAACAAGATTTTTTCTTTTCTCCCCTTCCAGTCAACGTGTTTTTGTGTGTCTGAATGCCATTTCATGTATTATGTAAAATGAGCGGAAATAAAAGTTCTTGGCTTTAACAACAACTGCTTAGTGCAGTTGGTGAGTTGTGGTGTGCAAAAAACCCATGCTCACCAGGAGGTCTCAAGTTCGAGCCTCTTGGTTGTTACCTATTTCCCTCCCTACCACCCAAAAAAAAAAAAGCTGTTGGCTTTTAAAGTTCTCCTTTTTTTTTTTTTTTGGCATGAAACTGTTGATAGATTTCACTTATTTTATGGGAATTTTTTCAATATTTTATATTGGGACAAACAGAGCTTACATTTGTACTGCATTGCTTTATCCTCTGGTTTTCATTGCTCTACTTTTTTTCTCGTCATTGGTGAAGGAATGGCCAGAAGAAACTTACCCTCCTTGGGCTCATGGTCCTGGTTATGTTGTGTCAAATGACATAGCAAAGGCAGTCAACAAGAGGCATAAAAATGGGCGGTTGAAGGTATGGAAAATATACTTTGATTTTTATTCTTTGATTATCATCCAAAGTGTTGGCTTGGGGATAGGATTTGTTCCACAATCATGTGTCCTATCTGGAAGGCTTCAGCTTGGATTAGGCATTTGCAAATTGCTTTGCTTATTAGCTATTCAATGTATTGGATGCAAATTACTCACCTTAATTACCCAAAGAAATATACACCATTAGTTTGCTACTCAATCTGAAAACTAACCATATCTAAGTGGCAGATGTTCAAGCTGGAGGATGTGGCGATGGGGATCTGGATTGCAGAGATGAAGAAGGGGGGGTTGGATGTTAGGTATGAGAAAGAGAGAGGGTTTATACTGATGGGTGCAGTCATGGTTATGTCGTTGCCCACTACCAAGGTCCTAGGGATATGCTCTGTTTGTGGCAAAAGCTGGAAGAGGGGAAAGGCGCCAAATGCTGTGGTGATCGATGAGGGCCTAGGGAGGCACTGTTTGTGGTTAAAAATGGAAGAGGGGAAGGGGCCTAAATGCTGTGGTGATCGATGAGGGAGCCAGATATGATAACTAGGGCTTTAGGGATGAGATCCAGCTCGGGCTACAGCTTTAAGAATGAGATCAGAGCTTTGGTATCCACAAAAGGGGAGATTTGACAAAGTTGAATTGTATAGACGAGCCCTATTAACCTTGGGAATTTTATGCCCTTATAGCTAGAGTTTTTCTTTTATTAGTAATACATAGGAGTTGAAGTATACAGTTAACATATGTTTTGTTCTTTCAGGGTCGGGGTGGGGGCTGGCGGTTGTGGAGTATTTAGAGAGGAGGCAGTATAAATGGTTCTGAGGAATCTGTAGCATTTGTTAGTTGAGAGAACACTCACTTGTATGACCTCCCAGTAGTACAAATGTTACTGAGTAATCTGTAGCATTTGTAGTTGAGAGAGCACACTCACGTGTATATTTTCACAGTACTCATTGTTTCATTACTCTAATAAAAGGTTAAATGCATTTTTTTCGGTTTATTATTGATAGTTCTTGCGTTTTTGGTTTTTTTTCTTCTCTCTTTTGGAGCCTTGGGGGGGGGGAGACTAGAGAGGAGGCAGCCTGGTGCTCATTTTTTCACAAAGTACATTACACTTCAATTTTTATCTTCCATTGTCGAATGTTAAATGTTG
>NC_056560.1:13555174-13561428 GCF_013358625.1 Macadamia integrifolia
AGGCTATGGCTACAAACACCATCACCGACATCACGGCATGCACGAAATCCGTCAACCCAACTTTGAATCGCTCGTCCTTTGGCACCTCCACCCCAAGATCCGACTTGAAAACTGCTAGCCCTTTTGGAGTTACAAACCCATAATATACCTTCCCGTCGGGTCCTCGGAAACTGTCGGTGAAGTGGAAGAAGAAACAAGTGAGAGCACATAGTCCCAACATGACATTGATCATGGTTGTACTCACAGGAGAACAAAGACCATCACCGGACACCGAAGGTAAGAGCATCTCGAAGGTGAGTAGTGTTCCTGTGGGAAGGAAATTCACTAGCATTGATGTCTTTGATATTGTCTTCTGCACTCCCTTTGCCACTGCACGTCGTTTACGTCCTTTTACTGGTGGCGCCGCCTCCTCCGGCGATACTGGATATGAAATCGCCTCATCGTTGGGTGCAGCATTGTAGATTTTGATTCCGATTCCTTCATTTGCTTCCTCCATTTCCCGGGCAATCTTTTCACAAGAGGTTGGGAAAACAGAGAGGGAAAGGAATTGGGAACTGGGGTAGTGGACTAGAAAAGGAGTTTGTTCGTTGCTAGAGTTGACATTTATAACCGTTTGAAATTCTGGAAGCCTTAACGGTCTCCCTTTTTTTTTTTTTTTTTCTGGTAACAGCCTCAACGGTCATTAACTGCCGACGCAAACAGGAAAGGAGTTCGTTTCTTTTTTATGTGGACAGAATTACCCTTCTCCTTCTCTCATTTACGCATACGTCTTCTACCATAACGGCATAACATGTCCCTCTCTAAAAAGACACATCTCTTAGACACGTTCTTTTAGTTAGTGAAAGAGTCGCGTCTTTTTGGGGAAGGAGATCGAAAGCTTTTTTTTTTTTTGGGGGGGGGGGGGGTGGTGGTGTAAAAGGAGATCGAAAGTAACGAACAGAGAAATGGAAAAGGAGGAAATCACGTCTCTCTCTTTGATTTTCTGCAACATTTTATTTTCCCTTCTTCAAAATGGGAGGTGAAAGGGGAATCCAAACGTCACTTTGAAAGATGGGTCATTAGCCCATCTAAGGAAGAATACTTGTAATTGAAGCTTCATGTTTGGCCCAAAATTTGTTCCTAAAATTGTTTGGGGAAACAGGTTCAGTGGAATATTAAAGGTTGGGCACATGGTTGGTCAATTAGGACCCAAAGTTTGCGTACAATTATGCCCCCATTATGCCCTAATTATTTGTGAAGAATGAAAAATCAATTTTATTCAAAACCTTTTGGAAAAGACAGATATTTTCACATCTTCTAGACCCCAACTCAAGAGAGTAAAGACTTTTTTTCTAGGGTACTCCTGTAATCAGGATTCAGGTCCAGGGTACATTTCCCTCCTTACCGACAATCTCACCTCCCTTATAACCCACAACCAGCCCTAGACAAATATCCTTTCCTTTTATCTCTAGTGTTAGGAAATCAATTTGGATACTCCACTACTGCATAATAGAGGCCGCAGTTCAAATCCAATGCCTTAAAACGTATCAGCACAAGAATCAACATACAAACACGCACCTCAAGACGTTTCAAGGTGTTGGATATGAACTACCACCTCTATTGCTCAATTGAGAAACTCCACCCAATCAATGAAAGCCTTTATTTACTATCATAGATAATCTATTTTATCTAAAAATAAAAAAAGCAAGCTATTTTAAACTGTTTGATATGGGGAACCACAGATGGTGAAAATTATACAAAAATTATCTTTCCATCGAGCTGATGATTCTCTGAGGCCACAAATCAGCTCCCAATAAGTAGCCCAGCTCTAATTTGGTCCATTTTCTTGTCTCTTTCCTTGACAAATTACAAATACAGTAGCAATTACATAAAACAAAAACAAGAACCAATAGCAAATCCGGCCAGCCAATTATCGGCCCATTCACAAACTAATCTTGTCCATCTCTCTTCTCAAGGCATTGGCCCTGACTAGACTCCCAATCGTATTGATGGCGAGCTTGATATCATCAAGTGGGTTCCCAGGCACCACCCTCTTGTACAGGTAACTATCGAATGTCATCTTCTGCACATACTCATCCGCACACATCTCCACAAAAGCTTCCCTTGCCGGATTCGATCTGTAGAACACCTTCTGCAACACATCCAACACCTTATAAGTTGGCCAATAAGTCTTGTCCCACTTTTCCAGGTACTTCCTCAAATCCCCTTCCTCCACCATCCTCTTCCCATTCTCCGACCCCTCCACTATCGCCTCTCCAGCCATTCTCCCACTCTTCGCTGCAAAGTATATGCCCTCGCCGGAACACTTGGTCACGTAACCGGCGGCATCACCCACCAGGGCCACCCTCCCTGCAAGCCTCTTGGGCCTGGGATGCTCAGGGATCGGGTGTGCCTCAACCCGGATGATCTTCCCTCCATAGATCTTTTCTTGTGCTCTGTTCCTTGTAGCCAGCTGGAACTTCTTGATGTCACCCTTGTGGGTCACAGTTCCCGTCCCCACCGCCACGTGGTCGCATTTTGGGAACACCCACCCGTAGAAATCAGGTGACACGTCATCTCCTACGTACATCTCGGCGAGGTTTTCGTAATACACCATCTTCTCGTCCGGGATTTTGATCCTCTCCTGGAACGCTATAGCGTAGTCGTATTCCCCTGCTCCAATCGCCTTCGCCACTCGCGAGTTGGCCCCGTCTGCGCCGATCACGGCGTCCACCTCTAACGTGCTCCGCTCGCCCACTCCACCTGTTTTGCCATCGTAGGCGTTGTAATGGAGGACGTAGGGTGAGTTGGCATCGCCCGGTAAGTCCATCTTGAGGAAGAGACCATTGATGACGGTGGCGCCGGCCTTGGCGGCACGGTCACGTAGGTAGGCGTCCAGCACTTCCCGGCGCACCATACCGATATACTCGTGAGGCTTTAGGGTTCTGCCCACGTCGACTGCCACGTTGGATGGGGAGATCATCTTCATCTTGGTGACTCTACGGTCGATGATGTCGAGGGGTAGATCGAACTCCCCCACCATACAGAGAGGGATGGCGCCACCGCATGGCTTACAGTTGTCCATCTTCCGTTCAATTAGGTATGTCTCGATGCCACCCTTCGCTAGGGTTTCGGCGGCTGAACCGCCAGCTGGACCACCACCAATGACGGCGACCCGGAGGTTTCGGCCGGTGATTTTGGGGCTCGATTTTGCCGCGTAGATGTGTAATCCCTTGCGTGTTGTCCGGCTTGAAAGAGATTTAGTTAGGGAGAGTGAATGGTGGTTGTATGGGGTGGATTTGCGGAGACCCACGAACATTTTGAGTGTTTCCCGGCGGGAATTGGTGGTTTTGGGGTCACAGCTGGAGGTAGAGAACCCGGAATTGAGGGCAATGGACGCCATTTTCCCGGCCCTAATTTTTCAGGCGTGGAGGGTTGTCCGTTCTTTTAAGTATTTTTGTTGATATTACTAGTACAGAGTGGATATGATATCTGATATTTCGAGCTACTGGCCGTTCGATTTTGTGAAATCGATGGTTGCTCTTTGTCATGGATAATGTGATAGATTTCTTCCCTGTCCTTTATGGTCCCATTGCGTCCCCCATGGGTGACTCACCCGATTAACCTGATAAGCAGAAAAAGAATCTACATATATTCCTATAATAATCTTGTCCACAAAATCTATTGTCGCTGCTGTGTGGCCACATGGTCCGTTTCAGAAGGGTGACAATCTTCTGAATTACTTAGACAATTTTGCCCTTACGAGCCCGGACCTGCCCTGACCCACCCTGACCAGCCTTGAACCCAAACAATCCTTAGGCGCACTGGGTTGGATTTTTCATGCCCAAGGCCAGGGTATTTCTCCCACGTTTTTTTATTTTTTTACTAACATTCTTTTTATCTCAGGATTGGTTGGACGTGGACCCCACCAGATACGATGGTCACGTCAATACATCTACAATTGAGTTGAGTGACCAAACGGTTATGAATCATATGATAGATGAGTCCCACTCCGACTAACGGTGTAGATTTCCATTCCCATGGATAGGTATATTAGGTCACCCTACGATGACAGTTTTGGCGTTGGAAGAGGAAGTTAGAAGTAGTTGCAGTTAGGTTTTGAATTTGCAACGGTTGGTCGCTTGGTACATCCAACCCCTCTACTCTTTCCCTCTCCAACGTAGTAGTGAAACCAAAATGCCAACGTCTCCAATTTCTTGTTCTATCGTTACACGTACAGAGACCCCAAATATGGTCTTCACTACAAGTTACCTCCTTCTGTTTATGTTTAAATCCCACCAATTGAGTCCCTCTTAAGAGATCAACCACAACACAACCTTCTTTACTTTGCTAATTTAGGTGCTCTAGTTAGCTTGGCATCCCACAAAATGGATTCAGCAGAAATGAGGCTCATGGGTTTGATAACAATCTTGCTCTTCCTAGGAATTGCAACTGAGCTTGGCTCTTGCAAAGTAGTACAGTTCATCTTTGGTGATTCCCTTTCCGACGTCGGTAATAACAAATACCTCTCTAGGAGTTTAGCAACAGCCAATCTACCGTGGTATGGAATCGATTTCGGAAATGGACTGCCTAATGGGAGGTTTACTAATGGCCGTACTGTGGCTGACATTATTGGTAAATTGAGTGAATCTATCAATACATTTCAGTTTCAGATGTAATCTTCTTCCATGAATGATGTCTAATTAACAAAGCTTCTTGTATTTATTAGGTGATAAAACAGGTCTCCCAAGACCACCTGCATTCATGGATCCATCCTTGGATGAGGACATGATACTGTCAAATGGAGTTAATTATGCCTCTGGAGGTGCTGGGATCTTGAATGAAACTGGTAGCCTCTTTGTAAGTTGCACTACTACTTTGATACTTTTTTATGATCAATTTAGAGAGCCAGTAGATGGCTTTGAAATTGAATCTATTTTATCATTTGCAGATTCAAAGGTTTCCATTCTTTAGGCAAATTGAGTTGTTTCAAGGAACACAAGATCTAATAAGGAATAAAATTGGTGCAAAAGAGGCTGACAAGTTCTTCCAAGAATCTCGTTATGTGGTCGCCATGGGGAGCAATGATTTCATTAACAACTACTTGATGCCTACTTATAGTGATTCATGGACATACTCTGATGATGGTTTTATCAACTACTTGATGACAACATTAGATCAACAACTAAAGGTAAGGACACAGTAGTACTGATCAAGGCTCCTCCTTCATTTTTAACTTAGACATTTAACCTTGTATGATTTGGTTTTGAATTACAGCTATTGCACAGCTTAGGTGCTCGACAATTGATAGTATTTGGGCTAGCACCCATGGGTTGTATCCCTCTACAACGCGTTCTAGGCTTAACTGGGAACTGCCAGGACAAAACTAATAAACTGGCTATCAAATTCAATGATGCTGCAGCAAAGCTTATAGAAAACTTGTCAGGCAACCTTCCAAATGCGAGCTTCATATTTGGGAATGCTTACAATGTAGTTGAAGATGTTATTAACAACCCTCATAAATATGGTAACACACCCATTCTGTAACATCCTCCTCCTCCTCCTCCTCTTCTTCTTCTTCTTCCATTAATTGGCTTTGTAGTACTTTCTTTTAATATTAAGTCCTTATATTGATGATCATAATCAATTTGTTGTTTTGTAGGTTTCAGTAATTCAGACTCCCCATGTTGCTCATTTGGAAGGATCAGACCTGCTCTGACTTGTATCCCTGCTTCAACATTGTGCTCTGATAGAAGCAAATATGTGTTTTGGGATGAGTATCATCCTTCAGATAGAGCAAATGAGATGATGGCTAATGAGATCATCACTAAACTCATAAGTCAAACAAATCCTCCTTCAAAAGCACCAACTCATGCTCCTGCTCCTGCTCATGCTCATGCTCATGCTCCTGCTCCTGCTCCTGCTCTTTCTCATGCTCTTGCCCCTGCTCCTGCCCCCCTTGGATGAATAGATATATATGATTGAGTGTGGCAGCATTTAAAGCTGCAAATTTCTGATACTCTTAAGAGGGTGTATCTTGTTTCGGTATTCCAGCGAGTTAAATATGGATTTTATTGTTATTCAGGTGTACAACATCACTTTTTTCTAATGTAATTGATAAAAATGTCTTCTTGAAATATGGTACAAAATATGGGATTATCAAGGAGAAGGCTGGTACAACATTTTGTTTCAGGGTTGCCAGACCCGCATACTTTATCTTCTCTGGGTAAGAGAGAGAGAGAGAGAGAGAGAGAGAGAGTGCTTAGAACAAGTCT
>NC_056560.1:13561448-13568530 GCF_013358625.1 Macadamia integrifolia
TTTTTTTTTTTTTTTTTTTTTATATATAAGATCTGCTTAGAACAAGTCGATAAATAAATTACCTTTTGGATTCAACTATAAATCCATTCCGTGTTCCAGTTCCCAGGAAGGAAAGGAAAAAAAAATTGAATTAATAATTCCCAGTTTATCCATTTTGAGTAGACAAAGAAAGAGAGAGAGGTACCTGCAATAGTTTGGTTAGTTAGGTAATCAGGTTTAAGTATAAAAGCAATTGACTAACTGATAAGTCATATCGGCCATGGGCCATAACGTAATCACGGAAAGAATCCTGAAGTGACATGATCGCCACGAAGAAAATGTCAAGATTGGCCACTGAGATTTTCTCCCAGCAACTGAGTACACAGTTCAGGCTCATCGATTTCAATTCGAATTGGATTGGAATGAAGGAATCAGCCAGAGAATGGAATCGAGAAGAAACAAAGATTTCCACAAATCTGTGTTTTTCTTTTTGGGGTTCAAAAGACTAATCTTTGAACCTAGATTAATGGAGGGGGGCGGGGATTTCCACATAAAGAATATTAACCAATAATCAACCTAGGTCCACAGAAGATAGAATCCTCTATCCTCTCTCTCAAGGTGTGGAGGAATGTGAGAAGGAGGTGAGAGAGGTCTACAGTTTTAAAAGATACAAAATCCAAACAATTGGTTTTTTGGGACATGAATCTTCCTATGAAGGGTTTTTCAGATATTTTCCCTAACAATAATAATGCAACCAAAGTAGGCTTTGAATTTTGAGAGATTAAATGATGTCAAATCCCCCAATTTGGGTTGAAGTTGGGATGTTAGACAAGGCTTATCTAGTCAAAGATGTTCAAAATGTATATTATAAGCCAAGCTTTGTCTGTCTTGGAGATTAAGTGTGCAAGTGTAATTAATTACTTAATGACCCACTACCAAATATCAATTTCTTATGATGGGGGACTAATTTCCTACTCATTTCTTTCTTAACAAGCATTGAAGACTATATGATACTAAGAGAAAGGAGCCAAATCCTGGCTACATGTAAAAGTCTAGATTCCCCAAGTGGTTAGAAGATGATAATGAAGCTTTGAGTTTAGATGGGTTTGCTTTTCTCTTGTTGGTTTCTTATTGAGTATGTTCTCAGCCCTGTTGGAGATGAGAAGTGGATTCGTTTGAGCTTTTTCATCCATCGTCATATCTTCATACTCTGTCAAGCTTTCTCATGGATTGGAGTATTTGGAGGAAAGATGTTGGCTGTATTATTTTTTCCTTTCAGAATTGTTTGGTTTCTGAGTTCCCAAGTGTCTAAATTTTTAACGTATCTCAGAATACTTTTGCTTTCAATCAACTACAGGGCTGCAGAAGTGGTTATTAGGTGTGAAATTCCTGAAAATTCTAACCCAATTCAAACAATCATCTTGCGTAATTGTTATCCAGGTGTTCTACCCACTTCACGCAAGATGAAGAGTGTAGAAGTAGAGAGAAATTGGTTTGAATTGAAAGAAAGTATCAAGGAAGAATTAATTGTTCATGTGGATGGGGATATGAGTGAGAATGAGTCCTCAATTTCTCTTCAAAGCTATGCATCACAAATTACAGGAGTAGATGCTGAGAATGAAAGAGATGGATCAGATGTCAATATAGATGAAGATGTAGACATGGATGAATCTTTCTCAGATATTAATAGCCCCGAGCCAATTTTAGCAGAAGCAGCACAAAATGAAAGAGAACTAGGAGTCAACATGTATGAAGAAGATATGGACATGAACAAGTTTTCATCCAGTGTTTTGATCTCTGAATCGAATGATATGGAAGCAGAAACAGAGAATGAAAAAGAAAACAATCAATCAGATCCATTCTATGCTAAGTACATTGAAAGGATGAAATGGTTTGATCTACTCAATTATGAAAGAACCTGTGGAATAAGTATGTCATCATTATGAGGCATTTTTTCTTCCTTGTAGTGAGTATGTTTTGATCTCCAACTAACCATCCACTTGTTCAGTGTAGGTTCAATCTTAAACAAGCAATTGGGAACTCCAAGTTCGTTTGAGAGCATAGAGCCTATAGATTTCTCTGCTCCATTTCTCTCATGGAGCAAAATGGATAGAAGAAAACTTTTAAGAAGCCTAGAAAATGATTTTGAGATGGTCTATGTGGGTCAATCATGCTTGTGTTGGGAGGCCCTGCATCATCAATACAGAAAGGTTGAGGCACTTGCATGTACTGGTCTCCAAAAGGGTGTCTTTTATGAAAATGTAGCAGGAGAATTCCAAAATTTTCAAGTTTTGTTAGAGAGGTTCATGGAATATGAAAGTATACAAGGCAAAAGGTTTTGGAATTATGTGCAGGGAAGGTTCTCACTGAAAAGTCTTCTCCAAGTTCCAGAGGTTTCAGGTATTTAACTCTATATTTTCCTTGGTCCATACTCCAATACTAAATCTTATATAGTTCCAAAAGAGATTATTTTGGTTATCCCTTGGATGATATTTCAATTTTCCATCTCAAATGTTGTCCTTAAAGGCTGTTCCGAGGGAGAAGAAGAATCAAGGGAAGGGGAAGCCATGGGAGCAAGTGATGTGCTAGAAACCATAGAGAAGTCCATTATGACATTTTCAAATTTTATAGCACAGACAATAAGAAATCATGGTGGAAATTTAGAAGTTATCTGTGGAGTCATCAACCAGTGGAAGATCCAAAAGACTTGGAGCTTTTATTTGAACTCACAAAGCTACTTCAAAAAGTAAGCCTCAACTGATTGTTAATATCAAATCCCCATGGCTTTTTAAAAAATTGCCATCATATTAACATTTCTTTATTTTTGAAGAAGGAATTATACCTGAAGGATCTGCAGAGGAAAAAGAAATGCTGGTTGAAAAGAGCTAAGCTAGTTGAACATAATCAAAGAAGGGAGACTCTTTTTAGCATGATAGACATGAAACTCATATCAAGAGTGCTTCAAATGTCCATCATTTCCACTGCTCAACTTAAATGGTGCCAAGAGAAGCTGAACAGTATAGACTTCACAGAAGGAAAAGTTATAAGAGCTTGGACTAATTGCTTTTTCCCACCTTCTTAAGGACTCCTAATTGAAATTTTCTAGTTTTTAGCTTGTAGAAACTGCATGTATTCTCATTAAGTTGTTTCTTGAATCAGGAAGTGATGTCTACTTTGAACAATTGGATAAGAATTTGACAGATTTGTATAAATAATTGCAGTTGATGATGTGAGAATCTTACAGTCAGGGGCTTTGATAGCAACTGCCAACTTTCTTTTCCCTTTTTTTTTTTTTTTTTTTTTTTTTTTCCTAATCATTTCCCAAATTATTAATTTGAATTGATATCGATCTCAATATTATATTACTCGTTAGGGTTGCCACACGTAGTTTCAGAGATTAAAAAGATAATAAAAGTATGAATTGGTATCGTTATCAACCAATATTAATACGGATAACTGAATTGAACAATTCAATACCAGCTACTAAATCAGGGCTTTCATTTGTGCCATTTTTCCACATTGCCATTTTTTAATCAATCAATTTGAAAAAAGTTTAATAAGATCTAGGTAAAGAAAGGATAATTTGGGAAGAACGAGATGTAAAAATCCAAAAACAGGAGAGTATCCAAAAATAAATAAAAATATAAAATATAAAAGATACAAAAAATAGGGAAACTTTTGTAAATATAAGCCAATGTGTAGGGCAGTGATAGTAAATTCCCATACAACTTCAATCTCGTATTTTAAAAACCCCAAATTACCCTTATCCCCTCTCCCGTGTATTCTTCTTCCACCAGCCCACCGTCTTCCCCACCAGGCCACCACCACCCTTACCTTGCCCTCTGCATCTCCGCCTACCCCGTCCTACCCTGCTCCGCAACAAAAAAAACTACCCGAGTTAAGATGGTTGAGTCGTGATTTGCTCCGTCTTGCACTGGAGAGGAAGAAAGAGCCCTATGCGATCCGATCATGGCATACAGTAGCTTAGGTGTCAACCCACATCAACGAATCAACCACCAACCACCATTTACTTGGTCCGATATAGTAACTGCCTGATGTTCGCCGAGCGAATTAGCCACACAGGACCCCTGAGGTTAGGGTTTACAAAGGGAAGAAAGGGACTGAACCAGAGATTGTTCCGACGGACGAAGGAATCCAGCCGCTGAGTTGATTGTAACTACGATCAAGGGTTTCGAGGCCCCCGAGTTCGGCGAGAGCAGTGGGGTATGTCGCCTCAAATGAAGTTCTTGCTTATGGCGAAGAACCCTCTTCAGCTGAGATAACGTCCATGGAGAGTTGAGAGTTTGCCGATTGGAAGCTCTCCATTGGTGAACAATGGAGAGTTGACAGCTTGCCAATTGCAGGATCGATTCGGCCCCTGTTGAAGATTCCAATTTACCAAACTCACATAATAAATAGTCGGGTCCACATTGATATTCTCTCCCCGATTGTGATCATGTAGGACTCATATGGAGACCATATGGATTTTCTAAATTCAATGTATAGATGGATTCCTTCTTACCCTGACATCGTGAAACCCTCCAACATTTTATAAAATCCCAATTAGTTATATTTTTCTTTAAGATGATGCGCAATTGACAATTTCTTTCTCGCACTTGAGTATTCGGAATATTCTCTCATATTTTGTAGGTATCTGATTAATAAAAACTTTTCCTTTGGGACAGATCTTGTTCACAAACATATCAAAATTTGGTTGATCTCTAATTGGCCCAACATTCTAAATGCACCAAACTTCTGAAGACATTATTTTGCCTTGAATGGCATGAGTTGATAGCGGATCAATAATAGTTTCAAAAAAAAAGAAGATAAATACAAGTTTAGTTTTTAATTGAAAAATTAAGAGATTATTTAATAATGGGTTCCAATGTGTCAAAGTATAATAATGGGTTTCATTATATCAAATTATTCACCTAATTTTTTGTTTAATCAAGTTACTTAAATTAAAATTTTTACTATAAATCTACCCAAAATAGTATTCCTTCCTCATCATATGCTTTTTACATTGTTGTATTTCAAAAGCATTTTAAGATTCAAAATACTTTATCTATGGTTGATTTTATCCAAATTGTTATACACCACAAGTTTGTGTGCATGGTTTTATCTTTCATGCATCTTTTTGAGATAGCATAAAATATTGGTGTACAATGTCTTTTATTCCGTCACAGTTTCATCCAAGGAGTATTGGTCCCGCTAATGCAAGCAATACTGAGAGGTGTAAGGGACGAGCGTTGTAATCTTATTCTTCATTAATAATGAAGCAGGATTTCATCTCACTAGGGAAGTAGCCAATCTTGTCGAACCTCGTAAATTTGTGTGCATTATTTATTCTTGTTTTTCCATTATCTTCTGTATCATTTTAGGATTGCGTTTCTACGATAAAATAGGAGAATGGTCCAACGGTTTATCAGACATGTATGACTAAAATCCAGATAAAGTTATCTAAAAGCATGTGTTTTTTTGCTCTTATAACCATTTGGAGGAATCGGTTGACTAGTAATGGCCAAGGTCTGAAAAATTAATGTGAAAGTTGACTCCTTTGGGGGATTTTATGCAAGCATGTCCAAAAAATGCTTTCCTTCTATAAAATAGAGGATGAAATGGCTATTGGAAGAGCCTTTTTTTTTAGGTGCTCTCTTTCTTGCCCATGCTCCCTAGTCCTTACTCTTGTTGTGTTTCTTCCCTTTGTTGTTTCCACAAGTTTCGGGAATCTTCTTTTTGATTTGTTAAGTACGATCATGGTTTTAAGTATCAGTGTGTATCGTGTCGTATCGGCCGATACGTATCCGTATCGATAGGCATCGACACGATACATATCGATACGCTACAGGAAATTTTGGGCATCTTTTTGTGTATCGACGTATCGTACGCATCGTATCATGCCGTACCGTATCGATACCGATACGTACTATACTCTACGATACGAACTTTTGAAAATCTGAAAATTCCGAGAGTATCGGTACGTATCGGTGCCGTATCGATACGTATCGAAGGTATCGTGCAGTATCGAGCCGTATCGTACTGTATCGGTACGATACAACTACTTAAGTGTGAATTTTTTGTTGTTTGAAAGAAACACTTCACACTCTCACCAACAATTTTCTAGATTTTTTATATGTTATGTAAAAACAAGTGTTCTACAACTTCCATGGAAATTTTTTACTTTTTTCAAAAAAAAATATATTTTTTAATTTTTTTATTCTGAAATTAATTTAAAAAAAAAATCCCCACAAAAAATTTTTTTTAAAGAAAATTTAGTTCATTTAACTCTTAAAAATAATATCATAACTTATAATTACTAAATACATGATTTCAAATAAAACCCACATTTTTTCCCCAAAAAAGTGAGGGTTTCATTTTTTTTTTATTTCTCATATCTACTCAAATATATTGGTCCATGGAGACCCACTACCATAAATATTTCGACTAAGGTAAATATTGTGCCTATATTCGACAATTGCAGAATATCATCGTAGTTGCTCCTATTGAATAAGAAGGTCCTAGCCAAGGATTTGAACCACCACGACACTCATCACAGTGGCAATGGCAATGAGGAAAGAAAAAACTGTAAGAAACTCAAACCTCATCATTTTGAACATTTTCAACTCAATATATTTGTCTATCAATACGATACCCTCTACTTAAGTATTTATGCATTCTACATGTTATATATAGTTTTTTTTTTAACTATTTTTTTTATGCAAAAGTGTATAAAAAAGTGTTCCCTATCCATTTATGTGCATATCTTTAGCGTATCTCCGATATGATACGATACCCTCCGATACGTATCTTAATTTTGACCGATCGATACGATGACCGATATCGATACTTTAATCCTTGAGTACGACTCCTAAATTTCGAGTGTGACCCGCTATCTAATATTCCTTTCTATCCACAACTTTCAAAAAGGTGACCTACCATGCCGAGTCTCTCCGATCACCTTTGTATATATTTCTGATTTCTTCTCTTTGATGGTCAGTTAAAGGATCATTAACTTGAATTCTATAAAGCTTTCCCTATCAAATTGAAAGTCATAATAGAAGAGATGCATTGGTTGAATAATCTCAACCTTGGTTTTTTTTTTT
>NC_056560.1:13568550-13586201 GCF_013358625.1 Macadamia integrifolia
CGGTTTGGATTTATCAGGTTCATTTCGGTTTGGATCGGTTTTTTAAACCGGTATGGACCATTAGCTTGGGCAGTTGGGCTTGGGCGCTTGGGCACTTGGGCTTGGGCAGTTGGGCTTGGGCACTTGGGTTTTGACAGGTTGAACTTGAATAGTTGATAAATGTTGGGCTTGGGCACTTGGGCTACTGTTGGTCCAGTTGGACACTTGGGGCCTTGGGCTTCTCCCACTTGAGAGTTGGCCCAGTTAGATTAATGAGTTTTAACTTTTAAGTCCGGTTTTATATCGGGCCGGTTTGGATCGGTTCCGGTTTCAGTGCACATTTCCGGTGTTTCCGGTGGCCCAATGGTCTAACCCGAACCAAACCGAGACCGGATTCAATTTTAAATACAAACCGAAACCGGCCCGATAAGCCACCGGTTCGGTTTGGATCGGGCTTAATCAGTTCGGTCCGGTCCGGTTTAGATATTGACACCCCTAATCATAGGTAATGACTATGATATTAAGAAGAGTAAACAGTGGCCCGACTAAGCCCCCCCTTTAATCTCATTTGTGTGAAATATATTGATTGTAATAGACGATGTACAAATTCGTGTGTTAATGGTGAAACCGTTTGTAGTTGGAACCACTAAAGATGATATTGTCTCGTATTATACTATCAATTCTAACAACCACAACAAGTGATCTGCAACAACTTCGGGCAATGTGAGAAAAATAATATGATATAAATATTACATAAAATTAAGAAAATCATATATTATTTTTTTTGGCCCAAATGCTCTCGGCCATTCGATACTCACAACATTGCTACACTCACTATAGAGAATAACAGCTCCCATAAAAGAATCAAAGGACCAATGGAAGAGTGAGGTTGCACATTCCTTGAAAAATTAGAAAGAATTCATTAAAAAAAAAAAAAAAAAACATAGTGAGCTAATAGAGATATCCATTTAGATGCCACATTGGACTTGGTCATCCATGAGATCCAATCGAATAGAAACATGCAATCTATCAGAAAGAATATCAACCACCTGAGCAATAATTCACCTACTAAAAAAATGCCACTACTTAAAATCTAGAAGTTTCGTACTATTTGGATTTATATCAAAGTTTGGCGTTATTTGGCCTAACCCCATCATGTAAGTTTATGAAAAAACAGAATCATGTCCATTTGGGTGACTTTACACTCAGACACAGGCATAAGCTAGAAGAAGGTGGGTGCTACATGTCTCCATGCGACCTCTTGTTAACCTGCATGCACTCACACAATCACCTCACAAACGGACAGGATTATCTTGCCCTAAGTATTAGCCAAATTGTCTTTCTGATTCCTTTTTCTGTTGGCCATCCAAATTTCTTATCTTTTATTAATCAAAATAATTTTCCTTTTCTGATAGATGGGGCTGTTCCGTTCTTGTAACCATTATATATGGTAGGTCCCCACAATTATCTTCTCTCCACGTTTTTGTTACCGAGAATCTGCCATTCTGTTTGTTTCAAGACATTGCTGGCAGTCGCTCGTTCCATTGATCCAAGTCTCTGGCCTTAATTGTCTGCTGCAAATTTCAATTAACCTAGACCTCAAAAGCTCCCCTATGATTTCCCCATCTGTGGGTCCCTTTACGACGGAACTCAAGGTAGGAGAGTTGGCCTTACGTTTCGACCTGCCTCCATAAAATCAGAGTGACACTCCCCACCTACTCGAGTGTGTTCTCTTCAGTCTTCTTTGTTTTGATCAACTGGGTCTCATCCAATCTCAACAACATCCTCAGTTTGGTAGTCTTGATTCTTGATTCTCCGATTTGCTTAACTGGGTTTTCTTCTCCCTACATTTGATCATCTGGGTTGCCTCCAACCCATGAAATCTTGTTAGTTTGCTTGCAGGAATAAAGTCAAACAGAACAGAGTCATCTTTCGGCTATCGTTCCTTCTACATTGAGATGGCAATGGAAAATTCTATTCTTCTTCATGGTGTAAACTATCTTCTTCCTAGACCAGCTGTTCCAGTTCCTAGAGGTAGAAATTCCCTTGATTCTCACCGGAATGGTTCAAGAATCTGGTGTCTTAGGGCTCTTGAAAAAGATAGAATTTCCGGTTTGTATTCGAAATCTGGAGAAGTGCTAAATGTGTATAGTAGAGGGCAGCCTTGGAAGAAGTGTCCCAAAGCGGTGGGCAGGAACCCTGTAGGAGAAGAGGATGATGGCGAAGAATGGGAAGAAGATGTACTTCAGGCCACTCTCGAAAAAAGCAAGAAAGTTTTAGCTATGCAAAAGGAACTACTTCAACAGGTGATTCGATTCATTCTTTCTTCTTCTTTTTTCTCCGTCCATCTTTTTCCCTGAGCCAAATGCTTCTACAAGTTGTTCTTGTACATGTGAATGTTACTCATGTTTGTGTTCTTGATCTTTTTTTGATAGGTATGTTCTTGATTTTGATTTGGCGCCTCAGCAGTTTTATAGAACTGGTTCCGATGGAAATTTTTTCTTTCCAATGCTAGAACTTATTAGATCGTCTTCTGTTTTATACTTCCATTCCTTGTAATCAAGATTTAAGAACTCTTGCAAATTGTTTGTAATTCACACAATGAGAGGACGGGAATCCTGTTGTGGAGTCTGCTACTGTAAATCTGAAACCATTCTCACCTGGCTACACCTGGAGGCCATATCAGGGGAGGAATCCCGCATGGCTAAGGAGGTATGTCTATAAGTACAAGTCATAGGAATTAGGGTACCAGGCCCTTGCCCGTTGAGCAGAGAGGGCTTAAGGATATTGTTGAAGGCTTGCTCATTGAAGCAGGAGCGTTTCCCTGTCAAGGCTTGAGGAATCACCTCGCAAATTGAGAGGAATGCCTACTTAGTAGACATTAAGATCTTGCATTTGTAAAGAGGCTAACCTACAACGCAGTAGCCTTTCCTTTCAGGGGTTGAGGACTTTTCCCTTTAAGGCTAAAGTCTCATCTACCAAGGAAAGTATGTGAGTCTATCAAT
Source organism: Macadamia integrifolia (assembly GCF_013358625.1). Taxonomy (NCBI): domain Eukaryota; kingdom Viridiplantae; phylum Streptophyta; class Magnoliopsida; order Proteales; family Proteaceae; genus Macadamia; species Macadamia integrifolia. The sequence continues at coordinate 13,571,535 of NC_056560.1, forward strand.
GCTTAAGGAGTTGATCCTCCAAGGAGTAACGTTCTTACTCTTCCTCCTGATCCTGTGGAGGTTCTAATACAAGGCTATGCTATGATCGGATGAGCCTCATGTGGAATATATCCTCCTATATGAATTTAATGATAGAGAGGTAGAAAGTCAACTAGCAATTGTGATGCAAATAATCTTGCTATTACTTACTCAGACTCAGTAACTCAAAACAGTTTCTTCTCCGGTACTTCTGCATGGTAAGTTGTGAATTTTGATAATTGCCTCATGCATGGTTGGTAATACATTCCTCCTACACTTGTTAAATGTTATCATATTATACCCCACTATTTTATGTTAATGGGTTGTATTGGTTGAATGAATTTCTCTCCTTTCATGTTCTGATGTCAAGTATTTATATTATCTATCTCCTTTTGATGCTTGTACTCCATTACCCATAAGTACGGTATTGACTTCATCACTTCAAATTCCTCATTTTTGTGCAGATTGCAGAAAGGAGAAAACTTGTATCGTCCATACAAGAGACGATTATCAACACAGAAGACAATTTAGTTTCTCATAAAGAGTCTGAAAACTCTTTTCCTAATCTTGATCATGCTTCGGGTGATGCTGAAAGTACTCATGGAGAATATGCTAATGAAAATGAATTTCTTCCCGGCAGCTATGATCACGCAACCACTGTTGGGATTTCAGACAACCCACCAATCAGTGTTAGTGGAGGGTTTGAAGCAGAGAAGAACCCAGGGAACACTTTACCCCTTGAAAAGGTTTCCTACGACATGGATTCCTCAAATGAACTTCAAGAAATTAATTCATCGACAGTTCAGTCTTACATTCCATCTTTTCTTTCAAACTTTTCGGAATCACGTGATCTGGAAGATGAAAAGGTTGAGAGGATAACAGAAGCAGTTTTAGAGGATGTAATTTCAGAGGATGAAAATGCAAAACCCCCTCCTTTGGCTGGGGTTAACGTCATGAACATCATATTGGTATCTGCTGAATGTGCTCCTTGGTCTAAGACAGGTATGTTGATGCTTTTAAACATTAGCTGACTTTCTAGTTATGGGATAATTTCATTTTTTGGAAGATTTCTCCATTGGTTCTGGCTAAATACCAATTTAATGCCTTTCTCATTCTCCAACATTAATTATGGCAATTATTTAATTTTAAGTACATATTCTCTTCAGCTTCCTCTAACCTCATACCAGGGTTGACTTTCTCAGTGTCCCATTGTTTCTGTTTTTGTCCCCCACCCCTCCCACATATTTGGAATTTCATATTTCAGTCTAAAAAAAATTAGAAGACCGCAAATCCTCTTCCACTTCATAAGATGAACACATTCTTTAAATAAAGGAGGTAGCCATTGGGTGGACAGTAAGACAGCATCTAAAGGCACAACAGTTCAGGGGGCTCACATTCTGGGGGTCTGCAGCCATCATTCAATTGATTGATCCTAAATATCTTCGTGGAAAAAAAATTCCTGATCAATATGTTACATATGTTACTTGTGAAAAGATGTGGAAGCAGCCCGGGGGAATAAAGAAACGGAAAAACTAATATATGGAATTAGTTACTAGGTCCGATTTTGTTAAAACCATCCAGATCAGGTCAGGATATTGTGTGGAGTTATCCCATAGGCGATCTGTGGAGTATTAAGTCTCTGCCAAATCTCTTCTCTCTCTCTCTGTGCAGGTGGTGGGGGGGTGTTCTGTGCTGTCAAATTGGTCTTGTTGGGGTCAGCATCTCAGACCATATCTCATAACTGTGCTTAATGCTAACAAGCAACTTTGACTTAGTTGGGCACATATCACTTAGATTATGTACAATCTAATCTGTTTCTTGTTACCTAACTAACGTGGATCCTGATACTCTCGCTGTCTTATTGGGGGCCAGCATCTCTGACTCATCATTCTGTGCTCTCTGCTGCGAAATCTGCTAGTTAATTGAGCAAATTTCACTAATGTAGCTCTATTTTAAAATATCGTTTCACTTGTGGGTCTTTCTAGATCTTCTCTGTTGTTTACAACCTACATGACAGGATACTAATATGGTGATGCACTTTTTGTGAAAATTATAAGATGTACTGAAAAGATTGTAATGTTACTGTTAATCAGGCGTGGAAAGGAAAAAAAGCTTGAAAAGTGAAGTGCCTATGTTGCATAGATTTATACATTGTGATACATACTTAGTAGACCTAAACAAGACAAAGCATGAACAAAACCATGAAACTTTTGTGTTTGATCCAGAGACTGATTTTTATAAGTTACTGTAGGTGGGCTCGGAGATGTTGCTGGAGCTTTACCAAAGGCTTTAGCTCGGCGTGGGCATAGGGTTATGGTAAATGAGATTAATTTTACATTTTTGACTAACTGAATTTGAAGATTCTTTCTGAAACCAATTATATGTGAATTATGTGGTGCAATAAAACCTGCAAGCTTGAGCAATGAAATGACTGAACTAGGCTATCCATATTATTCAATATGCTCATCCATGCACTGGCACCACAAATACATTGCAGAATGTCATTTTTGTGCATCCCAATTGCTAGTTTCTTTGAAATTGTGACTAACTGATGCAAGCCAACCAGACATTCCAGATTAAGAACCATAGATCAGATCGTATGCTCCACAGGTCCAGATCTAAACTATTTTCTTGATGAAACAGGTTGAAAAAGGCTTGCTGATTGCTAGTTTCAATAGCCTGCATTGGGGAAAGAAAGAAGAGAACAAAGAGAAGGAATAGGGGCTGTTATGGAACTTTGAACTGTAACCATGCATAGTAACTGAAGAAAAGGAAGAGAGGGAGATGGGAGAAGAAAGAGAAAAGAGGAAGTCTGCGTGGCTACACAATTCACATCCAAATTCTGTATTCTATTCCATTCGCCATCATTATGAGGGGTAGTTACATATTTATAGGAAAAAAACAATGAAAGTTCCCTAAATCTAGAACTCTTAGGTAGCTAGACTAACTTAACTAACAAGGACTCTAAAACACTTTAACTAATTAGAATGGATGAAGCTTAAGTCTTCTAAATTACTTGGGCTCTGTCCAAAAAAAAAAAAAATTGCTTGGACCCCATATAACAACCAAAATAGGACTCTTTAATGACTAAACTAAAGCCAACTACATTGCCTTATGGACCCCAGTACTAATTATATATCTATTTTCATACACCCCTTTAGACCCCCACTTTTGGACCTTCTCATTCAGCAAGCCCATACCCCATAATATTAAAATAAAACCAATTTTTGGATTGGGCCTGCATTATTCCCACTCGATCGAAAAAAACTTATCCTTGAGTTTTGTAGAGGTTTAGGAATAAAAACACTTTGATGGGTGATTGTAGCTCCTTATCTTCAACTTGAACAAAATCCAGAATTTTAAGCTTTAACTGCATTTCCTTGTTTTAAAATGTGTGAGGAAGAACGACCTCATGATCTGGAACGACTTTTGCAGTAGGATCTTCCAGAAGGTTGTTTTTTGCTTGAAGGGCTGAACTTCCGCGGTTAGTGATGTAGTTGCATTAGATATTAATCCTATATGGAGGCCCATAGGGTGCTGGTGGTCATCCAATAAGCTGAAATTGACCTTTGGGTATTTATATATAGGTTGGGCCTTATTATTATTAATTTTTTTTGGGTTGTATTGTAATGAGCCTTATTTATAAGCACGATAAAATGGGGATAAAGCGAGTACACGGGATTAGTAGTTAATTGCTTGAGTTATATTATGACACTTAATATTTAGAGTTCTGTTTTGAGTCTATTTACTTGATTGAGTGTGTTGAGTGATTAGGAATCCTTTTATGAGTTAAATTAGGAATTTTAGGTCTTTGTATACGTAATACACCCCCCCCCCAATTAATTGGAGCTGATTTGAATGAAGAATATGAGTTTTTTTTTTCTGGGAAGAGTTTTGGTGCTGTTAAGCAGTGCGTACGAGATTGTTATCCCAACTTGATTTCTTCTTCTCTCTTCTTCCTTCCAAATAGATTGATCTCATCTCTCTTCTCTCCCCTTCCATCGATCTGAGTTCTTCCCTTAACAACGCAGTTACTCCCTTTATCTCATATCTGATCACAAATTTGATCATTGGGCCTGCTTGCATTTGACATACATAGTCTGAATTTTCATATTGCATTCGTTAGGCTTAGTAAAAGTTCTTTTCATCTTGTTTATCCCTTTTTAACTCCTTTAGTGGCTGAACTGTTATTCTTGCTTCAACTAGCTTTAAAAAGCAATTACACTGCAACACTTTCAAGACAATAATTTGTTGTAGATGTAACGGACATGAGTTTCCTTCACAATCAAGGACAATCTTCTATTCTTCCATTTATGATTGACAAATTGTGATGACATGTTTGGAAGAAGGAAATACATGACATCTAGCACCATCAAAGTAAGAAGAAATTAAAGTTCAATAAAATCATTATCATTAGATTCAACGATGATTTCAACTGTCCTAGGCAACATCTCCACCATGGATTGCAAGACGAGATTCTCATTCCTCCCTTTACCTATGAGTAGGGAAGAAGTCTTTCCAGCTGTCCTAGGCAACATCTCCACCATGGACTGCGAGATGAGATTCTCATTCTACCCTTTATACCTATGAGTAGGGAAGAAGTCTTTCCATTGGGCAAACAAACTCTAGTATTGAAAATAAAGGTATCAATGACTAGGTTAGGCTTTGATACCAAGTTGATGCAATCATCCAATGTAAATTCCAGATTAGGAATCAAAGATGAGATCATTCACTCCATAGGTCCAGATCTAAACTATTTCCTGATAAAACAAGGTTGAAATTGCTAGTTGCTGGTTTCAATAGCCTGCGTTGGGGAAATAAAGATGAAAACAAAGAGAAGAGATAGGGGAATAGTAACTGAAGAAAAAGGAAGAGATGGAAGAAAGGGATATGGGAGAAGAGAGAGAAAAAAGAAGAAGCCTTCCTGGCTACACAATTCAAATCCAATTCTGTATTCTATTCCATTCGCCATCATTATGGGAGGTGATTACATATTTAAAAGAAAATAGAAGAAAGTTTCCAAAATCTAAAACTCTTAGGCAGCTAGACTAACTTAAGTACATAACTAACAAGGTCTCTAAATTACCTAACTAATTAAAATTGTTGAAGCCTAAGTATTCTAAACAACTCGGGCCCCGCATAACAACCCCAATTTTTGATGACTAAACTAAAGCCTACTACATTACCTAATGAACCCAGGACTAATTAAATGTCTATTTTCATACACTCCTTTAACCCCACTTTTTGGAGCTTATAATTCAGCCCATTACCAATAAAACCCATACCCCATAGATATTAAAATAGGACCATTTTTTTTTGGATTGGACTTGCATTACTAACACTCGTGTTCCCTCTTCTATTTTACTTTATTTAGGTCGTGGCACCACGGTACGGTGGCTATGCTGAAGCCCAAGATACAGGTGTGCGCAAGAGGTATAAAGTGGCAGGCCAGGTATGCACCAGCATCATTTTTCAGCAATTTGGATTTCTTCTGGATTTTGGGATATATTTTTAATTTTTAAAAATTTTGGTGTAATTGTGTAGGATATGGAGGTTTTATACTTCCAAGCCTTTATTGATGGTGTGGATTTTGTCTTCATAGAAAGTCCTATTTTTCGCCATATTGAAAACAATATATATGGTGGAACACGAGTGGTAAGTATTTTACCTTATGTTATAGTCTCGTCTCTGTTCGACTCAACATGCCTCAACTTTTTTGACCTTGTATTTGGAGGTTCAGATAAGTGTATAATTATCATCAGGATGGATAATGTATTCTGAATCTTAATCTATGTTAGTTTGGGAAATATCGAAGTTCACGTATCATGCTTATGGAGGAGAGAATTTACCATATAATGAGTGCAGTCAGAATGTCTTTTAAGGAAATTTATGGTGCCCTTATCAGCTGACCTGTTTTTCTCCATAATTGTGTGTGTGGGTATTGTTTCGGTGTGAGTGAGAGTGACATTATTTGCTGTACTGATGGTTAATATTTGTGAGAGATTTCATGGTTATAATAAAATGGTTTAATAGACATGGGAAATCTCTTATTTACAGCTAGCTATCAACTAGTGGGCCTCCACCTCTTCCACATGCCTTAGTATTACATTTGTAACGTTGCTACGATTTTTATATATGCATACTTCTTTTTAATTATCCTGTAATTATATGCTATTATGTTGTCAGTGTTGTTTATGAGCTGTATCAGTTAGTTAAGTCCTTGATTTCTTATGGATGCAGGAGATTCTAAAGCGCATGGTTTTATTTTGCAAGGCTGCTGTTGAGGTATCATCTCGGCCCACTCAAAAAAAGCATGATTTATTGAGTTTTCAATACCAGCTCTCAAACATATTTACATGTCACTCATAGCAAAACCTGTTCTGCTAAACCAAGTATTTATTGGTTAGTCTACTCAAATCTGCAGAAATTGTGCATCTTAATAAGTTATAGTACATCATGTAAACCTAAATTAGGTTATTTTATTCTAAGATCCTAGAGTATAGCTTCATTTATACTGCTATTCATCTAGCAGATCATTTCTGTCATAGCGATAGGCGACCAAGGCGCCCATCCAAGTGAAAAAGGGAGCCTGGACACCAAGGCAATGCTACATCTATGATGTTTTGTGCATCAGATCAAGGATCTGGAGCAACTAGAAAGTAGTTTAGGCCAGAAGCATAGATTTTTTTTATTTTTAATTTCTTATTCTTCTAAGAAAATTGGCAAACATGCTGCTTAAAGTCTTCGCAGACTAAAGCAAGAACTAGTATGTTTTAGGTGAGAAATTATGCCCTTTAGGACTTCATAAACATGACATTTAATCTTCCCATATGGAAACTAAAGTGTAGGAGCTAGCCTTTTTCAGGTTCCTTGGTATGTCCCGTGTGGTGGAGTCTGCTATGGAGATGGAAATTTGGTTTTCATTGCAAATGACTGGCACACTGCATTGCTTCCAGTGTATCTCAAGGCTTACTATCGTGACAATGGCCTAATGACATTTACACGTTCTGTTCTCGTGATCCACAATATAGCACACCAGGTTTGTTCCTATCCTTTCTCTGATTAGTTTATACTGTGGAACCATAGTGGAGATGTGCATTGATCTCATCTAAACAAGTACATTAATGAAGTCAATTGTCTTTTGTAACTGTAGCTGGTATGCTTTCATTTGCCTCACTGTCATGCTTAAATGATAGAGACCACCTAACCAGGGGGAAATTGATAGTGACCAATTTTTCAAGTCAAATTATAAAATATAACATCGGTCTGCACTTTGCACTCTGCACTCTGCACTCTGCACTCTGCACTCTGCACTCTGCACTCTGCATTCTGGATGTCATTGGGCTGATTCAGGTTTGGGTTTGGCTCTGTGAACTTGACCATTGAGAAATTGGTTTGAGAAATGATGACTTGAGTCCATGAGTAGTTCAACTGTATCATTCAATTATTAACTAGATCAAGCAATTTCAGGTTGAGGAATTCCAAGTTCAGACTAAGGGGCAATGAAGTTGCTTTGACCTTTAGTTTTTTATAACCTCAGGAGGTACTTAGTACATTTGCTCGCTATATGATGAGTTGCCTACACTGTTTCTGCTATGAGCAAAGGAGGTCTAATTGTCTCTAATTTTTGTTTACTAATGATTGCATAATACTACATGGAATGGGATTGATTCTAAGTAAGTTCGTAGATGTAGTCTTTCAAAACAATGCTGTCTTCTGACAGGTTATTGTATCATCATTGGATCCTTTCATGCTGACATGCATAAATAAGTGTATTAGGCACTTCAAAGCTGGACTTGGACCCAAGTTACAACCTATTAAAAGTTTATTGATTAGGTTTCTCTAGCATAAACAGAATCACTTAATTTCTTAGCATCAGCTTATCCTTTTCATGTACTGGATCCTGATTCTGAAGTAAATGCTTAAAAAATTTTGAGTAGTTATTTAATGTTTTGCCCTTGAAAAATAAATACTGAGTACCCATTTTCCCTGCCAAGTGCCATCAAGTTGTAGAATAATTTGTGTGAGCTTCAGTCAGTAGCAACATGACAGAAATTTTTTTTCATCAAATCTGAGGTCGAGTTGAGGAGGGACTTGGGTGTCTAAATATGATGAAATTTGTTGGATAGTTAAAGTAATTGGTTGGGAAATTCAGAGAACACAATTAAGTTCCTGATAACGCCAGTATGTTCTGTGTTGTGTTTATCGATATGTAGGATTCTTAATGTTTGAAACCTCAACTGTATGCATACCTTAATTATGAGTCCATTCAAACCTGAGGCCTGCATACAAGCTTGCTCCAGTTGGATATTAATCAATATTTTACTTGCAGGGTCGTGGTCCAGTGGATGATTTCGCTTGTGTGGATCTTCCAGGACAGTACTTGGATCTTTTCAAATTATATGACCCAGTCGGTGGTGACCACTTCAACATCTTTGCAGCCGGCCTGAAAACAGCGGATCGCATAGTTACCGTGAGCCATGGTTATGCAAGGGAGCTGAAAACTTCAGAAGGTGGTTGGGGCCTGCATGGGATCATAAATGAGAATGATTGGAAACTGAGGGGCATTGTTAACGGGATTGACGCAAAGGAGTGGGACCCAGAATTGGATGTTCACCTTACCTCTGATGGTTACACTAATTATTCATTGGATACCCTTAAGACTGGCAAATCTCAATGCAAAACGGCTCTACAGAAGGAGCTTGGTCTGCCCATTCAGGAGAATGTCCCTCTGATTGGTTTTATTGGGCGACTGGACAACCAGAAAGGTGTTGATATTATTGCTGAGGCAATTCCCTGGATTGTAGGTCAGGATGCGCAGCTGGTCATGTTGGGCACTGGCAGACCTGACCTTGAACAATTGCTCAGGCAATTTGAGCACCAACACAATGACAAGGTCAGGGGATGGGTTGGTTTCTCTGTTAAAACAGCTCATCGGATAACTGCAGGTGCAGACATCCTACTCATGCCATCAAGATTTGAACCCTGTGGATTGAACCAGCTCTATGCAATGAAATATGGGACCATACCTGTCGTCCATGCTGTTGGTGGACTCAGGGATACCGTGCAGCAATTTGATCCGTACAATGAATCAGGGTTTGGGTGGACTTTTGACAGGGCCGAATCAAATAGGTTGATAGATGCATTGGGTAACTGCTTACTCACTTACAGGGAATACAAGAACAGTTGGGAGGGTCTCCAGAGCCGTGGTATGGTGCAAGATCTCAGTTGGGACAATGCTGCTCAAAATTATGAGGAAGTCCTTGTCACTGCCAAGTATCAGTGGTGAGTCTGGAAACATGAGAAATGTGAAGTTGAAAGTTCAAACTTCTAGATACTTTTAGGTTGGATGATATGTTTGGATACTTCAATCCGTGGAAGCCTCCAATGATTCAGCTTAGAGAGGCGGTGATATTATTCAGCATTCTCCTTTTGAACTCCTTATCGTATCTTGGTCAGATAGGAGGGGATATGATCTCCACTGCTAGAAATAGAAGACAATTAACTGTCTACCTTTCTCTGTAGTCTGTACTCTGTACTCAATTCACTTTCTAGTGGGTTTCTCCTGTTGTTTCTGGTGCGAGGATGGGCTGTAGATAGCAACAGAAACCTCAGCTGACCCTCACTAATTTTTGAAACTAGTTATTGTAAAGTTGAAATGTGGATTACCTGCATTTTGTTGCCCTTATTCCTTTTGACTCTTTTGACTCTTTTTTGTTCTTTGTTGGGTTGGGGGGTGGGGGGTATTTTGCATTCTTCTTTCCAGCGCTTTTCAAGATTCAAAACCATCAACTTCATTCGCTAGCTGACTACCTATGGTGCATGTGTTATTATTTGATGCTGCTTGCATCATTTTATAATCTTCTTCATTGATCCATTAGGCTATAGCAGAGGTAGATTACTTCAATCACCTAATTACATGACCTAATTAATTGCATATAATGAAGAGTATTTTCACTCAGAGTTCCCTAAAGAACCTAGAAACAGTTAGAATTTCGGGAAAAGGTTGTTATAGGTATTGCAAATGTTGGTGAAGTTTCATTTGGACATCATAAGACAGATCTGGACAATCCATTTTCATGGTTTTATCTGTTTAATTTGCTTGCTCAGAGTTGGGAGAGTACCTAGTAATGGCCAGAGTATTAGACATACAGGGAATGCTTGCCAATATATAAGTGGTATCTGATTGAAATAGATTCTAAAATTTGAAACAAGTTCAATTTAGACTAAATCCTCTCTATCCAATGGCAGGAATGAACACATCATTATCTGTCAATGACGAGAGGTGGATTGCCAACTCGCATGGTATGATAGGCATTGGCATCCAACTGGTGGGATGACTTGTCCTTGCATCCCCAAGTGTTGGGACAAGTGTCCAAATCATCCCAGCCATTGGATGGGTGAAATATAATGATTGGACGTCCAAGTCATTTGAGAGGAGTCGGTTCCCTATGGCACATTGATCGGGAGGGATCCCTGGGTATTGGATTTGGAAATTTCAAAGGTTATTTTAGTAAAGTTAATGATTTTGTTATTAATGGTGAATAGAATGATTTGTTGATTCGATCTATTTTCTTTAATTCCTCTCCCAACTCATCCTAGAATGGCCTCATGGCATTATACAACAAGAAATCTAAAATAGAATTTTTCCAATAGTAACAAAAGGTGCCTCCACAAGTTGATATCTGATCCAACCTAGTACTAAGCGATCCACCAAAAGCAACCAAAATATTCTTTGATGAATCAAGCGGAAACTTGAACTATATATATATATATATATATATATATACTTTTTAGAAAAGGTAAAGTCAATAGACCAAAAAATCCCGATGCTATTGTGGTTACACCTTCATATCACTCACACAAAAATACAGACTTACATCTCTTCTTATCTTGTGATTGGTTAAGACGTAGTTTGTTTAACGGAGAAAATAGGAAAGGGAAAAAAAAGGGTGGAAGAGTGAAAGAACTTTTCCACATGACACCAAAAACATTGGTTGATTGCTTGTTGGATGTGAGAAATTTATCATACAAGGTCATTTGAGCCAATAGCTGTGTTGATGTGATCGTTAATTTTTCCCATTTCATTCGCTATCAAAATTTGGTAGGATTTATAGGAAAAGTTATTTTGTATATATCTCTCTTCTCCTATTTCCTCTCTTTTTTGTAGCATTTTATCTCATTTTCCTTTTTTTGCATTCCCATAGAGGTGGACCCCACTAAATATTACATATTTCAATATTTTTTTTCCTTCTATTTCTGTACCTTATCAACCCAACCCACAACATATTAGATTCACTTCATAAGTTTTTCACCCCTTTTTTATCCGTAAACAAACATGTGTTAAGTGAATCTATTGTTACTGGACTATTGAGTATTACCATAACTGATTTTTTTTTTCTTAGCAATCATTCGGAAAGAGGGGAAATTTTGAGATTTTTTCTCTCCTCCTCCTCCAGTCCTCCTCCTTCTATTTCCTCTATTTTCTATAATATTCTACTTATTTTTTATTTCTCCTTTCCATTGAGGTGGACCTCACTAAAAGTTGTATATTTCAATATTTTTTTTCTTTTGTCAACTTAATCCACATATATAACTTAATCCAAAATGTATAACTTAACTCATTTCATAAGTTTTACACCCCTTTTTATTTGTCAAATGAATGACAAGACGTATGTATCTATTGTTACTGGACTATAAGGTATTACCATTAAAAAAAAAAAAAAAAATTGAACGTTTTTTTACTAGCGATCAGTCTGAAAGATAGGGGAAAAACCAGTTTTTGGACCATTCACCTTTAGTACTGGATCAGATATCAGTATTAGATGCTAACAAATATTGATACGTAACAGCCGTACGATACTGATACCTTAAACGGTGATTCCAACGTGACCGTTTGAAATATATTCGTTACATGGCCGCGTTGGTTGTTCCAATTAACACTCTCTCTCTCTCTCTCTCTCTCTCCTGAAAACAAATTAAACTCAGTTCGCCAGAATAAGGAAAGGAGAGGAGATATTTATCTTAATTTCTTCCTTAGGGTTCCACCTATGAAATCTGAGAATTACATTCAGTTTCGAAATCATAGGTCGCTGCAGCTGAGGTTTTCATTGGAGGATGGATTCTTCTGACTTGAACCGGTTCGATATCTTTGAGATTTACCAGAGATACTGCGGTAAGCAAACTTCCACTTCTTGTTCCTGGTTCTGCTGTTTCTTTCGTTCTCTTTGAGTTCTTTCGGAAATCGTGCCTCTTTATCGATCGATTCTATCTTTTTAACGGCCAAGAAAGTTTGGAATCTTGAATTTCTTCTCTAAGCATGTTGTCTATGTTCTTGAGATCGATGTGAACTGGAATGCCATTTGTTGTTGGAGAAATTTAGTGTAACACATTATTTTTTATTTTCTTGTAATTCTTCTTAGCTTGCAAAGTTGTATTGATGGCTCTTGTATTGGGTTTTTCCGTAGTTCCATTTTAGATTGCAAGGGCATTTTTGTTTTTGTGCCTCCTCCCCTCTGTAATATCTGTTTAATGAGTAGTCTGGAAGATTTTGTTGTCAATTGTAGCTCATAATTCCAATTTGATAGAATTGTTAAAGCTTTGGTGGTGCATTTGGAAAGTTTAATTAATAAGAAGGAAGTTTTGAGTTCACTCTCTTTATCTTTTTCTAGGATCTTTCACATTTCATTTTCTTGGGCGCCGTTTGAGTTTATGTTTTATTGTCATCTTTTCACAGCTTCTGTTGAAGTTGTTCATACATGCTTTTGTGGTGGGGGTGCAACTTTTACGTTCATGGACATGATTGTATTTCTCTTTATTGTACTCTTGTCAGTCGTAATTAAGGAAAATTTTCTGGTTTTCTGAAGTAGATATTACATCAGGAAATAAACATGCTAGCTCAAGGGAGGAACTAGCTCAGCTCTTGAAATTGGTGGAGTCTGGGGTGCAGAGAAGGTATATTTTTATGAGCAAGTTTTGTATAATCTGTTAAACTCTATTAGACTTTAGCATATTTTGAACAAGGAATAAACTAATGTTATGAAATTTATGCAGAAATTATTTAAACCTTGTTTCATGCTTAACACATTCCAGATCTACACAAAATTAGATTGGTCAATTTACAACTTCATTCATTTCTAGTTCCATTTATAAAAATTACAGAACAAAAGAAATGCGTTTGGTCACTTCCTCAAACGCAGTAGCACGTTCGATGAGTTTGGTGAAGGTAGTAATCTCGATCAGAACGAGGGCACATCTGAGATTCAAATATCACCCTGAAACTTGATAGCTTCAATTTTTCTTCAGAAGATGGCTTTTAATTTCAATTTGGGGATTCTTTGTAATTTTTATCATCTTTTTTATTGGAGTTAGAGTTAGATACGTAGGATTTCAAGTTTCCTAGTTGCTTAGTTTCCTTGTTGAGTTAGTTTCCTAGCTTTATAATAATTTCTACTTGTAGGAATATTTATTTTCTTTAAATATGTTTGTAACCGAATGCATTAGACGGATTTTGATAATGGAATAAAATTGGAAGTTTTCGAAGAATCCTGCGTGGCTTGTGCGACTCCTCCCCCCTCTCTCTCATTTCTTCTTCCCTCCCTTCTCCCTTCTCCAGTGAGTGCCTCTTTCCTTCTTCCTTATTTCTTCTCCCTATTATGCCTTTCTATTTCAGTTCTTAGGATTGCTTAACCCGTGCTCTGTTTGAGCGATACTTGCAGCCCTCAACAATTGAATCGAGGTCCCTCAATCCTCAACTTTTCTTGCTGAAACTTGGAACACATAATCCTTACCTGAGGGAGGTGTCAACCTTAGGAGTCCAGATCCAAACTTTTTTCCCTGTTTGCTCCGTTTGGTTGCAAGGAAAATTATAGGGGAGGAAAGTGAAATTTTCAAACTTGGAAAAGAAACTTTAGTAATCATTACCCATGTGATGGTAGCACTAAGTCCAAATCATTCCATGCTTGGTTATTAAATTTCACTTTCTTTGCATTCAAAACCCTTTTCTATAAAATGTAAAATAAAAATTACATGTAAAATGTATCATTACTAAATGTGGTAAGAAATGTAATTAGTTTATACAATCACATGGGGTTTCAAGAAACTTTAGTAATCATTACCCCATGTGATAGTAGCACTAAGTCCAAATCATTCCATACTTGGTTATTAAAATACACTTTCTTTGCATTCAAAACCCTTTGCTATAAAATGTAAAATAAAATTTACATGTAAAATTTATCATTACTAAATGTGGTAAGAAATGTAATTAGTTTATACAATCACATGGGGTAATCATTACAAAAGTTTCACTTCCCTTCCCTTTAAATTTCCCTTGCAACCAAACATAGCCGTTGAGAGATCTCACGTTGGAACTGTGACTGAACCTGCAACCACCACTGGTTCATGTTGCAGAGATCTTTAGTTCAATCTCAAGCTTCTGGTTCAAGATCTTGTGGGCTAGAATTAACAGACCATTGGGATTTCAATCCCTACCTGATATTTCGAGCCAATACAAGCCTATTTGTTTGAGATTGAAGACCTGTTCCTAGGCTAGCTTTTCCGCCTTCCTTATTGTCGAGAGTTGAAGATGGCTTCTCCTTCCCATCCATGTTATATCTCTTTTTTTTATTTTATTCATTCAACTTCAATTAA
>NC_056560.1:13586221-13614762 GCF_013358625.1 Macadamia integrifolia
CCCCCCCCCCCCGCTTTTTCTTTATCCCCACATATCCCTTTAATTTATTTCCTTCCAAGTCTATCCTCCATCTATAATTCTAATCACTTTTATATCTCTCTCCTATTTAACTACCAATCCGTTCTTTAAGATTCTGTTTTATTACAAGATTGCCACTCACCTTTTGTAACTTTGAGATATATGTGTACTTGAGTGGCCCCATAGCGAACCCAATCGGGTATCCTAGGATCGCATCAGCTACTTTCAAAATGGTAGCATCCCTGTTAGTGTTCACTTTATGAGTTTATTGCTTGATGCCGACCTTGATCATCTCCCTTTGGATCATTGCTTCAGCTACATGTATCAACTATGTATTTTCTGATGATCTATCTTGACCTGTATCTACATATCTAAGAAGTAGAAGGCTGCATTTGGACACCTAGTTATATCTTTACCTGCTGGCAGTTATAGCATTACACAAACTGACACTTGGAGATGCAAACATGCCAGTCCTTACTTTTTTTTTTTTTAATTTATAAATAATAATTTTATAGAGGGAAGAGAATAATGTACAAGGAGAGGAGGCAAACCTACCTCACAAAACAAATAACATTGAAACCAGAAAAATAACAACTCTACATCCTCACGGCGGGAGACTATCCCAAATGCATAATCTTTGCTGCATGAACCAATGCTTTGCCAATCATTTGCTATGTCGTTTGCAGACTTCTGCTTCCACTGGATTGAGGTATTCAGTCGGGAGCCGAGGTGAATGATTTATCTAATTAAATTTAACCTCCACAGCCACTAGCTTTCCAGCTCATCTATTCAATAGCCTAGCATAATCGCCTTCCATGATCAGGTCATTTGGACCAAAGGATAGCAGTATCTAGTCGGAAATGAAGAGCCAAAAACTCAGCTGTAAAGGAGTTTCTCTCCGGAATCCGACAAAACTTTGATTATCCAACCACTTGTTAATATTGTTATCATAGTTTAAAGAATCTCCGATATCGATACGATACCCTTCGATACATATCTTAAATTTAGCCGACCAATACGATACACACCAATACGATACATAGAATTTTTAAAATCCTTTCGTATCGATATATATCCTACGATACATACCGATATGCACCAATACACTATCGATATGTACTGATACTCTATGAAAAATATAAAATTGAGGTGAAATATACGTTTCGGTATGCATCGGTGAGTATCGGTATGTATCGATACAGTGTGCTACGGTCATATAATGGCCAAGATGGGTATTTTTTTAGAAAAAATGATTTTTTTAGGGGTTTTTGTTCCAAAGTTGCTGCCAACCATATTTCTCTCTAACTAAAGTGGAAATCAAGGTTGGGAACAAGGATTTTACATTTATGGGACAACTACAAACCTTGAATTCTTAGTGCGATACCCTCAATTTAGTGTTTATGCATAATACATGTTATCAATAGCTTTTTTTAACAAATTTTTTATGTAAAAGTGTTTAAAAGGTGTTTCATATCCATTTATGTGTGTATCTTTAGTGTATCTCCGACACGATACGATACCCTCCAATACGTATCTTAATTTTGGTTGACGGATACGGCGACCGATACCGATACTTTAATCCTTGATTGTTATGCAATTCTGATCTCTTTAAGGTTATACAAAATTTGAAAGGGGATGTCTTCATCCGGGTTCAGTATATTTGCTTTCTCTAAAGCTGAGGATCATCTTAATTTGCAATTTTCTTCTGTAACCGTAGCATAAACTCTAAGCCACTTCACATGAACTCTTGTTAGAACAAACACTACAAATACAAATAAAACGAACAGATTCAAACAAGATGGCACAAAGATATAATGAAGTTCACACACCACTGTGATGTCCTACGTCCTTGGGCGAAGAAGATGATTCACTAGATGATGGAGGAAAGGTTACAAAGGAGATACCCAAACTCACACCCAGAAACCCTAACCCAAAAAATCGCTAAATCTCACTTGCTTTCTAAACAAGATGATAGTACATATATATACTCCTTCAAGTCAGGTTGATCCAACGGGTCACGGCTGATCGGGTTGCACTGTACCACTGGGGCTACACCCCTAGCACCCCATACGGTATTAGTGCTAGGCTTTGGGGCTTGAGCCGTCTACTACCATCACAGACTTGGGAAAAAAAAAAATCCCCCATTCGGGTGACAAACCAAAATATGTCGGAGAGGGTCAAGAATTCGAGACAAACATAACAACTCTGCATTTCCCAACCCATTAACCTAACCGAGCCATATGTGCTAGTTGTTGGTTGTGGATAGAATGACGTTAGTGCATTACCTTTTCATGCATGCAATTTCACCTGTTACAGAATTAGGTATTACCTGATTATGATTGGTAGCATTTACTTATACTCTCTGCCACATTGAATATGTTCCATTTTTCTAGTGGCAGGAATCTGATTTTTGTTGACCTCTCCAAGCTCATGGCCCAGCTAAACTTCATGGTGAGGTTCATTCTCTTAACCTATATGAACTCTTTAGGTGCAAATCTTTTCATTCTTAATTATTCTTCTTTATTACATTGTTGGCTCATTAACCCCTTCTTTGTTGTCTTTTATGTACTGTGTTTCCCTGTTAGTTTGGATAGAAGGCTTAGTTTGGTTGAGTAGTATTGCCCACCATGGTTAAATTTTATCTATTATCATCCAAAATATCCTATCTTTGTTTTTGATAAGTTTTCAATCCTGAAATTTCTTTGTAGGTAGATTCCTGTGAATTCACTCGTTTCTATGATTTTGTGTTTTTTGTTTGTCGTCAGAATGGTCAGAAGAACATCAGTGAGTCATCTCCTTTTTGTGCTAATCAACATGCCTTTGTCATAATATCTGGGAAGAATTGTTTTGTGCTGTTTGCTAATGTGACTTCTTTAATTTCTTCTAAATATTTTCAGCTGTATGCCGTGCCTTAGCTGCTTGGAGGTTAGTTTTGGATGGAAGATTTAGATTACTAAATCAATGGTGTGAATTTGTTGAGGTATAATTTTCCTCCCTACATGACTGCACATTATAGATAATGGTTGTTGCAATCTAGGTAACTGTGCGTGCATTATATATGTTAAACTTGTTTCAGACCTTTCCCTAAAATGGCTAGTCAGGATCCTGATAAATCTTATCTAGTTATATATCACGTTTCATTTTGAGATTTGTTCAATGCAGCAACTCTGTACTATCATAAATAGTATTTCTAATATTTTCGTTGTCGAAAATTCTCTGATGAGCGTATCACCTTGGAGTTCACTGCGTGCTTCTTGTTCTCTGCTCCCTCTCCCCAACCCCCTGGTTGGGTGGGGGAAATAAATGATATGCGAAAGCAGCAAAAAACTAATCTAGTTTTGACCTGACCAATGCAAGAGTGACATGCCCATGTTACAGAATATGAGAAGCAACAAATTCTGGGTGAGGGTAAAATTATTTGTTAGACTGTTACAGGGATCTGTTGGGGGTGTCTATCAAAATGTGTAAATCAACAATCAAAGTGAAGCACTCTTGTGGTTGAATTTTCTTTTGCAAAATTCCTATTGCGTTTTTGGCTTTGAAGTATTCTCTGAATGGTGATCTGTTGCTTCTTATTCAACTTCTGTCATGGTAACTGACTTGTTAAATTGGGCTTAGAAAAATCAAAGGCATAATATCTCTGAAGATACTTGGCAACAAGTTCTGGCCTTCAGCCGATGTGTACATGAAGATCTTGAAGGTTATGATCCTAAAGGTAAAATCTCCAAGTTCATGCATTAGATGGCTTAGACTATAATGAAGCTATCCTTTTGTAATTGTTTTGTGTTCTAGTACATTTCTAGTAAATAATATGACATTACTACAAGAAACAGTGTGCATGTGCATGTGCATGTGTGTGTATATATCTCTTCTTTTTTTTTGGGGGTGGGGTGGGGGGAGAGGGGGAGGGCTGGCTGGGGGAATCTGCATGCATTGGTGCTTTTTAGTTATTTGTCATGTTGACTGAACAGATTTAACATTCTAGTTTCACATCATGATGGTATGTTACTGAGCGATAGATGTGAATCCCAATGCTCCTGTCTACTTTGCACTGGAGGAAGCACAAGGAATGCTCTCACTGATAATGGGAAGTTCCCAGTCATAATAATAAACCATGGTTGCCTAAGTGACCCCTTGACGCCTTATTGGTGTTGCCTCGAGTTTTTCCCTCCAATGCAGAGGGTTGCCTAGATGCTGTGACAACTATGACCATGGCACCCTCATTGATGACACCTTATTCAGAAATTGGACCATTGAACTGCTTAAGATGTGGAAAAACTCAGAGTAGTAAAGCTCATAACCATTCATAGCTCTGAGAGAACCAAACCCTCTTCATTCTTGAGGATACTGTTGTAGCACTCTTTAAATTTTCTCCAGCATATACTGAATGGGTTCATCTTTTGAACAATTGGTCTCTTTGGGCTATATGTTTCAAAATGCCATCCTTAAATGTCTGTCCATCTATTTTGTTGTCTGTTTATGCCATGTGGTTTGTGATGGTTGCTTTGGCCAAAACCTTGCAAGGCATGAAAACCAACTGGATAGACTGTTACTGAAGTGAAATGGCCTGGTCTGGGGTGCCTGATACAAAACCTTATTTCTTGCCAGAAAACAAATGAAGTTTTGGGCTTCTTCCATTTAATCAATCAGAATTTATTGCCTCAGCCTTCTTAAAAAGCCCATTTCTTGCTGCAAGGTGCTTACCCTAGCCATGATTCTACAAAAATTTTAACTGAAATTATAGAGATCCCACATTATTTTATTTTTAGAGCAAACAGTCTTGGACTTTGAAACAAATTACATAACATAGATATTTCTTTTGCTCCATCCAGTTTTATAGATGTTGTATTGAGGTTTGCTTATCCAAAGTAAGTATAGGATCATCAAGAAAAAATGGTCTTGAAGCTATTTTGTTGATGAGTCCAGTGTTAGATGTGAGCAATTAGCAAAGCTGCTTGATAATGCTGGATTGATACTTCTGGATAGACCAGTGTAGGAAATTTATACTCTAATTTTTGGATTCTCAAACCAATACACATTTCCATTGTTAAATCTGTTCAATACCCTGTAGAAAATTGTTTGGCAAGATGACTTGTAGGTCATATAGGTCAAAAAAGCAATCACAGAATGGCCTGGAGCGTTGATTTCCCCTGAATTAGATCACTGCATTCAATGGGTAGATATGAAAGACATCCTGGGGTTGTTCTGAGGTGCAAAACTACCAGTTCGTTTAGTTTCTCAAAAATTTCCTGTGTTATATAATCATCCTACAAGTCTACAACTCCCCCCCCCCCCCAATAGAATTTTGTTGTTAGAAAAAATAATTTCAATCTATGAGGGAACGCTACTGGCCTGGAGCTATGCATACTACATAAACTTTAATCTGATGTCTGTGATGGAAAATCAAGCCATAGAATGCAAAGATACTTTTCCATAATTTCCTTTAGTATGCCATGTACGTATTGGTATCAGTTCCATCTTAATTAGGTCTGAACATTCTTTTGAGCATACTTTTCAGTCTTCACTTTGCCTCTATGTATTGATAGGAAATGTCATGAGGATTTGTGTTCTGAAAGTTTTGGTTTTTATTTATTTGCCTCACCTACCAAGGCTAGAGATCTTGGTTGGTACAAAAAACCTTTACGTAAACTTGAAGATTGTGACTTTTTTATTCCCCTTGGCAATTTTACATTTACTAGCCCACCTTCTACAAGGTGAAGGAGCTTTCCATTCTCAACAAGTATACATAAAGAATTGGTTTAGGATGGCATAAATTTGGTTCCAAATGTTATTATGTGTAGCAAGACCATATACCATGGGAAAAAAGCGACAAATAAGGCAAAAATAAAAATAGGCTCAAGTCATTTTGCGAGGACAATAACTTTGCTTTGCTTTGAGAGAGAGAGAGAGAGCTCCCATGGTTGTTACGCTGCCAAAGTGAACCAAGGCGTTGGAGGGCTGCCTAAGCGCTTAGCTGTGCCTTAAGGCGACCAAATTTTATTTTTTATTTTTTCTCTTTTCTAACATTATTTAATATGCTATATACACCTTGTGTCATAAAAAATCAATATTAAGCCACATCAAGTCATAAAAAATCAACATTAAGTCATAAAAAATCAACATTATTTAGAAGAAATGTTCTTGTTCTATAATAATTTTGACTAGGATTTTGTGTTTCATGAGATTTTTTTGTATTAAGTATATGACACAAAACCAACTCTCCAACTAGTGTGAGATTACTTAAATCTAAGTTGTAATGACAAAGTTATGTTCCGGTTAAATTAATTTTAAAGTGCGCAGATAATGTTAAAATCGCATGAATGAAAATAATTTTATGGACATCAAAACAAAAGATTATTTTACTGGACTTTTGGTTTTTAGCAAAGTTTTACCATGATAAGATTTATAAAATTTTCAGAATTGAGAAAAACCCGAACATTTTAAAGTTGAAAATCACCCCTACAGCCAAAAATCTAGTTTTTGTTTTTGGACTAGAGAGTTGACTTTTTATCCTTTTGGAATTTGACTTTTAAACTATTTTTATTATATTTAAATAAGGGGTGTTTACTTCAATGATATTTGGTATGTATAAGTGCCAAAATATAAGGCATGCAGTGCAATAAGGCGACACCTTGACAATTATATGCCCTGCATGACAAGAACTACCTCTCTGGGCTTTCCGCACAAAACCCCTCCCATAAATAATCCTGTTATACAAATAATAGGATGCATGATGCATGTAGATATGTTGATGTATGCTTTGGCTAGCCCATGTGCTTAGAAAGGGTTAAGCTTGAAGCCATTTTGGGGCTATAATTGATCTTGGATTTATCCAGCTTACTGAAACCCCTCAGACTGGCCTGCTCATGTTGCAAGGTTATCATCATCATGGTTTAACATCAATCTGGTTGTTATATTGGAACTTTATGGTGAGACACAAATGGCTTGACACACTTGCCCCTCCCAGACCTTGCAATAGCAAGAACCTTGTGGACTGGGTTGCTCTTTTTTACACGAATGGCTTGACAGTGTAAAGAGTTATATTCTTTTATATGTAAAAAGTGCAAAAAATAAATTCGAGTTTTGTATTTTTCCAAAAGTGAGACTTCAATTGCTTTGATCCGCCTTGCAGGTGCTTGGCCGGTCCTTATCGACGACTTTGTTGAACATATGTACAGGTTGATATCGTACTGTTTCATTTGTATAAAAGATGCTTTATTGTGCCCTTTTATTTTGCATGTTATGCTGCTAAGAGCCTAGTTTAGATTCTTTCATGTTGCATTAATTGCCTACCTGGGATTGTTTCCCTTATTAAAACTGAGGATATAGTTGAGTGACTATTCTATTGGTGCTGAGCTCTTGATTATTTAGAGAATTAGAGATTAGTAAATAACTAAATATTAACTTTTTACTGTGGATTCTGTAAGTAATATTATTGTTATCTGTTTGGTTCGCCAAATTTGCGAGGTTCAATCTTTCAGAAGCTCTTGATGCTAACATATTCTTTTATGTGCATAATCAGCAAGGAAGGTCATCTTTTTATCTGACGGTTGTGCAATTTTTTTTTCTCGGTGACCTTGATAAAATGTTTTTATTTTGGTATTTTAGATCTGGAATCTTGACGGAGAAAATATGATAGCTGACAACTAACTATTTCCTGTATTTATCCATCACCTTTTGATTTCCAGGACGTATGACTGTCTTGTGATCTCACTTTATTCTTTTGTGTTGCAACTCTGGCCAAGTTTGTTTCGTACTCGTTTCTGTTTCTAGTCTGTCTCCTTGTTTCTAGCAACTTTCTGAAAACTTAAAACCACATTTTTCAAGCACTGACCTGGGCTCCAGCAATCCATTTTTCTCTACTATATGCCCTTGACAGAAAACATTCCAAGTGCAAATCAAATCATCTTAAGCATATGTATTTGTTCTTAGATTTGCTGGAGTATCTGCTTCCGGGATGGAACTGCTCTAGTTTAGGGGTTCTTTAGTTCGAAGTGTTCCCATGAGTCTCTGCTTATCCGAATAGATTTTATTTCATTACTTGTATGAACAGAGTGGGATGCCTTGAAATGCTATTCTGCCCACTTTTTCATGATTTATGGTTATTAAGGCTCAATTGTTTTTTTTTTTTCCTGGTAAAGACCACATAAAAGGAAGATCGGGTATAATCTCTGTACGAAACCCTTTTTTTTTAGGCTCAATCTATTTCCAAAGTAAAAAACCACAAAAAAGGAAGGTTTTCACTTAAAATCTTCTTTACTTGTGCAGATTATATTAGAATTGTTCCATTTTCAGGGTTTTACCTGGAAACAAATAGAGAAAAAAAATATAAGATGCCCTCCCAAGCGTCAAATAAAGAATGACATCATGGTCAGTAGAATGACAGGAGATATCCAGGTCCACTGCTGTGTAACTGAAGAGAAGGTGGGTGGGTTTGAGGAGTTTGAAAAGTTCAGGGATTTTGGGCCCTTTATGAGGAGATTCAGATGAATGTTGATGAGCATTCATAATTTTACTAGCTGGATGAATTTGGTGATGATAGGGGCTCAAGAAGGGGGATTCATCTTTGGTCTCATTTACCTTTACCAGCTGCTGTAGTTTTCAAGCTCATGCTTAGAATGGAATAAAAAGGTTTTTGAGTGTCACAGTGAACTGGGATGCTGCATAGCTGCCAAAAAGCTAATTTTTTCCTTGGCTTGCACTTTTCAAGAAATTTTGAATATGTCTATAGCTAACAATGGAAGAGACTTCACAATGTGTTTTGTGTGGACTCTGGTCAGGTTGTACACCGTCTTTGCTGTCTTGTGTGATGTATAGTGGGCTCATCTGTTTTAATAAAATAGTCCTATCAAGGAGAAAGTTTTAGTACTTACTAGTTTTAAAGATAAAGATGAATGGTATATTTTTGACTTGTCATTTCTTTGAATAAGGCTGTAGCAAAAAGTCTGATCATTCTTTTGTTTTTAAAACTCAAATATTAGGCAGTGTATCTTGCTATTAGCTTAAAAGCATCAAGCATCAAGTATTAACTTTTATGTTATGGTATATGAATGCTTGGATGTGACCAGGTGAATGCTGGTAGTTAATTTCAATGTGGAAGTTCTCCGTTTCATCCCCCCCCCCCCCTTCGAAATTAGGTTTTAAGCTTGACAGTTTATCATTGCTTGATTGTAGAATCACTCGATCAAAGAGTTACAGCTATCTCAGCTGTGGTTGTAACTGTGAACCAGAAGCTGGACCATGTGTATCTGATGATTCTCTACCAGGTATGATGGTTTTCATCCCTTGCATTTTCTCCCAAGTAGCCGTATTTGTAACCAGTTTTATTGCTTTGTATGGCAGGACTTAATGTCTTTTCCGGGTTGAAGAGGAAATCAATTATAGAGTTCAGTCAGCAGGAAGAAGATTTATCAAAATACCTCTACTCAAAAACTAATATTTCGAAACATTCATTGAATTGTAAGAAAGGTAGGAATTCCTTCATCGATAAACCTACAAACTGGGAGGGCATTATACGAGAAAATGATGCAGATGACTGCATGGAAATTGTCAATAGTAATTGCCCAGTGGAATTCTGTAGCAACTGTCAATGTGCCGTTGAAGGTAGCTTATCCAAGGGCTTTGCAGGACTCCTCACAACAGGGTTTGATAAGAAAAGTAGTGTATCCTCTACATAGTTGCTTTGGCATCAATATAGCAATTTAAAAAAGGAAAAAATCAGCTGAGCGAGTATTGATTTAAAGGTTTTGCTTCATTGATGAGTGTTGTAAAATTTTGTCAAATTCAATTAGTCAGATTAAAGTGTGATTTGATTCATTTTCTTTTTTTTTTTTTTTCATGTTAATAGTTTATTGAAAACCTTAGGCCTAAAATGATTGCAAACAGTGGTGGCATCATCGTTATTCATAAGAGCGAGGACTCTTTTGTCATTGTGTGTTTTTGTGTTTTCCCAATGCTAAACCTGCATCATCTGGGCTGCTTGGGGCCTGTTGAAGAATTGGGACTAAGGATTTAGTAATCGGTATCCGATACAGTATCCATCTCGGTCGGTACTGATAATATGATACCAATTTGGATCAGCCTGTATTGATCCTGGATTTGCCCCTGTTTTTGAATAAAAAATGATTTTTTATTTAATTATTACACTTTTCGGTTCATATCAGTGGATTGGTATGTGATCGACGAGGAATTGGTATCGGTCTCTGCCAATATCTATATAAATCGGCTGATTCGTTGCCGATTCTTAAAACCATGCTTGGAACAGAAAAATGCCAGGGTAGATGATTATCCATCCGGTTGACAGGGATTCTCTTTGGGATGGCGTCCAAGAACAAGAGGCTACCCTGCATGATAAGGGCTCATAGCCTGATATTGCCAAAAGATGATGGGTGATGCGGATAAGGTTAAGCATAAAAGTAACTAGATTACCATCCAGGCGTCAAAAATCCACGACCTTGATGTCATGCAGGCGAAGGGCTACGGAGGTATGAATTAGGGGTGTCAACGGTTCGGGTTGGTGCGGTTTCGGTCCGGTTCCACCGGTTTCGGTGTGAGTTTGGAAGTGACCGAAACCGACCCATTAAGGATTTATCGGTTTCGGTCCGGTGTCGGCTTTGGTGCGGTTTGGGTTCGGGTTGGTACCGGTTTGGATTTATTAGGTTCATTTCGGTTTGGATCAGTTTTTTAAACCGGTATGGAGCCATTAGGAAACAACCAAATGATGAATTGTTGAACTTCGGTTTCTTAAATCGATTTGTAACCGGGTTGGTTTTGGTTTTTGGTCTAGTTTGGATTCGATTTTCCATACAAATGTATACAAAACTATTCAAATTTTGATTTTTTTTAATGAATTTTGAAGTGTTTCGGTTTCTTACCGGTTTGGTTTCGGTTTCGGTCCGGGTTTTGAGCCGGTTTCGGTTTGGTTTCGGGTTCATCCGGTTTTCGGTGCGGTTCGGTTTGGTTTTGGGGTTACAATACTCGAAACCGAACCGAACCAATAAGGCTTCGGTTCGGTTCGGTCCGGGTTGTTATCGGTTCGGTCCGGCCGGTTTTACCGGTTCGGTTTAGGAATTGACACCCCTAGTATGAATCGCCATGTGTAGGTTCTCACCACAAAAAAATAAATAAATAAACAAAAAAAAAAATGCTCATGTGTAGGTTATGGTCAATTGGCCGGTAGGCCCGGTACCACTCCACCCCTTGGATGAATTAAAATAAGTGGATGGTTATCCTCCTAAGGGTGGAGCCCCCTTTTCTCCCCCGCACCTTTTTTTTTTTCTCTCTTTGGGTGGGTCTTTGTTTGAGAACAACAGGCCAGGCCAGCCCGGCTTTAGGAGCCTACCACAATTATTGCCTTGGTGACAAAGGGTGTTAATTGGTTTGGTTTCAGTTTAAATGATGCGGATTGGTTTGGTTTATATTTATTTGACTAAAATCATAACTGTACCATCTATTAAACGGTTTCACTTTTTGAAACCGTGATCGTGTAGTAAATGATTTCAATTTTCACGGTTTCTAAACGGTGTCGGTTTCACGGTTTTAAACGGTTTCGGTTTCAATTTATTCTATACGGTTTGTAAAACGGTTCATAATCGATTTGTTATAACTTGCAACCATTTCTAAACTGAAGATCATAAGCTTATCAAAAAATAATTGGCAACCACAAATAAGAGATTCTATATTAACGATGATATGTCTTAATTTGATAATCTAGTGCTATTTCTTTGCATGGCGATTCTCAAACATTTATAACTAACATCATACAACATCCAAATCCTGCCTTCTACTGCATAAAATATTAAAATGACAGGTGGTTCAGCCAAAACACCCCATCTATGATAACATAATAATATAGTAACATATATGGATTATAAATTCATGATCTAAAGCCTAAACTTGAACTGAATTGTAATAAATCATACCAAAGCAGGATGGACACTTAATTTAATTATTAATTGTTATACGGACTATTGCCTCTTCTTTATTTAATTGTTATACGGATTAATCGGATCGATTTAAATGATTTGAACGGTTTTAAACGGTTTGATTTAAACAGTTTAAATTCGGTTTGAAATCAACGGATTCCGCAGTTAAAACTGACCCAACCCGTTTAGCTAATCGGCCTGAAACTTGAAATCATAACCGCACCATTTACTAAACAGTTTTGCAATTTTAATGTAAATGGATCGATTCAATTTTGATAAACGGTTTCAATTACAGATTCACATCCTTTCTTGATGTAGCCAATCATTGTAATAATGGAGCTTTGGTTTGATCACATTATTTGATGGTTTAACCATTTGATCAAAAGTTCAACTGCAAATTTGTTTTTATTTCTTCCCTTTAATGGAAAAGCAAAGGCTAAAGGGACAGAGGACGAAAGGGTCCACTTAATTAATAGTTTTCAGAAGATCTCTAGCCATTTGGCCTTTGAAGTTTGAACATTCTAATCGCAATGTGTTTTGTTAGGTAAAAATCACAATCTGTTACCTACTACAAGCAGTCGATGGAAACATAATAATGTAACTAGGATTTTCTTTTCAGAGTATCGTTTCTAAATATTTGAGTGTTCGACGAAATGAAAGCTCTTAGGAAATTAGGGATCACTTTCTTACATTGTGATTGATAGTTTGATCGGCTATCTCAACCATCTCAACCGTATGGTTTTTATACATTGTTCTATCCCTTAGATATTTTACTGTTCTGGTTGAGTTCACTTCATAGACTTTTCAAGTTCCCTTCAAACATTTGCAACGTAAAGGGTAGTGTTGGAAGTGTCATGGTAAGGGTAAGTTGGGTGTTGAAGGAGTTGCAGCAACTATGGTGGAGGATCTGCAGATGGTTCTCAAGTTTATATCAAGTAGAGAGAAGAAATTTTGTATGTAAATAATTTTACAAAATTATACTATGATATAAATTATATATATGTATATATATATTTTTTTTTTTCAAGCTCAAGGATCTATTGATCATTAGTTAGTAGACCTACATATGAATCAAATATAGACGCACAGAGGAGTCAATAAGGGGCTATGGCCACATTTCTTGGAAAGCAAATAATGGTGTCAATCAAGCACCGAGGTACTTGAGAGGAGTTGATCAAGTGATCAACCCTCAAGCAGTACAAACAGTCAGGCCAAGGGTCAAGTGTGCTAGATGGAAAGACAAAAAATGATAAGAAATACATTAGAAAAAAAAAAAATCACAGATTTGAAGGAGAGACAATTGGAGAATGTAATGGCCATACCATACTTATTAAGGTATGTTTAATTTAGGAACTCAAATCTTCTGTGACTAATCGTGAGTGACAATAAAGATTCAATGGCAGGCACATGCACCTCAAACGTGGGATGCTCAATGCCACTCATTACCCTCTCATGGAGAAATTTTGTGTTTAACACAATCTCACATTTTATTTTGCCATTCATTAATAATAATTAAAAATCTACACGTGGGTATGATAGTCTTTTTACGCATCCTATGTCCAGACGTGACGAATTAGAGTTATTTTCCCCTTAAATTAATTAGTTTTCAGAGTTTAGCAGAGAATGAGTACAGGCCCACCGAAAATATCTTCTTCAGTTTTAACCGGCGCAGAGCGTAATCGGTTTTTTTTTTTTTGAGAGCATAATCTGTAGATAATCACAGAGCAGCACAAAATTCTAGAAGTTTCTACAATCTTCCTAAACCCTTTCCTGTGGACGCTTTCTGTGTATATAAATGTATATCTGCTCCGTTCTCCCATCCTTTATTCCTTAAAAATATATAGCAATTATTATCTAGTGTGTTTATCCTTCCCCCTCTCTCTCTCGTTCTCTCTGTGGATCTCTCTTTCTCGTGTTTCATTCGATTTCTATAGTTACAGTAGCAGATCAGCAGGAAAAAAAGTGGATGGCAGCCAACCCAGATGCGCCTGAGGCATCATCACTCTTGGAGCAACTGGAAAGTGTGAGGAGCAGGGATCTATCTCTGCTTCTTCCCATCATACTGGGTTTATCGAGTAGCTCTCCGACGAGAGAACCCAGTAGCGATTCAGATCAAGAAAGTCAGGGAAGGAGTGTGGAGCGTATCATACTCATAAACCCCATCACCCAGGGTATGATCGTGATCGAAGGGGGCAGGAGCTTGGAATCTCTGCTTCGAGATGCCTTGAGCAAAGAAGGGTTGCCACCGGCAACGAAAGCATCCATCGAGGCGATGCCGACGGTAGAAATTACCCAAGAGGATTTGGGTAAAGAGTGTTCGATCTGTTTGGATGGATGGGAGATTGGTGGGGAGGCGAAGGAGATGCCCTGTAAGCATAGGTACCATGCGGGTTGTATAGAGAAGTGGTTGAGGATGCATGGGTCTTGCCCTGTTTGCAGATTTGAGATGCCGACTGACGAAGGGGAGTGTAGGAAGAGAGGCCGTGGTGATCATGATGTCGATGGTGAAGATGAGGAAGGGAGAGAGAGGAGGGCTGAGAGGGGAGAGATTTGGGTCTCTCTCTCTTTTTCTAGCAGTAGCGGTGGCAACAGGGATTCTGCAACTGAGTCTGGAACATCAAATAATTCTAACAGCGAGGAGAATTAAGCTTTTTGGGACTTTTTTTTTTTTTTTCCTTCCATCTTTTTATGGGGAAAGTGTACAGGAATAAGCTGGCTTGTTAAGAAAGCAATAAATTTTTTTTTGAGATTCTTCTTTTATGTTTTTGTGGTCTGTTCACACTTCACACGCTGTATAGAAGGGAACATAGTTGGATTCCTCAGAAGAAATTTCTCCTTGCGTTTGTATTATTTTGCTGTGTCTTCTGTTTTCTAAAGGATAATGCAATTTTTTTGCTGCAAATTGACATTGTATTGGAGTTTTTATGGGCAGATTTGGATTGTATTTTTTATCAATATGTAGCTGAATAGCTGATACTGTTACTCTGGTGGGTCCATGGGAAGTGCAAGGCAAGATTCTTCAATACATTGCACTAATTGCAATTGTCTTTTTAAGGTGCTGTTCTTGGGATCATCCAACACCATTAACATGAAAGCTTGGCAATCATCATTCAATGGGTCATTGGTAGTTGCAACTTTTTAATTCTGTAAAAAGGCCGTTTGATGGCTACTATAGAATGGTGGCATTTATGTGATTGGGTTAATGGAAACATTGGCAGTGGAAAGAGGGCCCCAACCCACATGGTCACATGTGCAGTCCAGTGAAAGGAAGAAACAAATCCTTGATGTTTAAAATGCCTATTTTCTATCAAAAAACATAATCTCCCCTTCTTTAAGAATCAGAACTCAAAAGCCCCTTGATCGCAAGAGAGGTTGATTTGATTGACTTGGATCTGGTTTATGGTGGTGGTGTAGCTCACAGTAACTACAGAAAATCCCCACTAGATATTGAACCGTTGCAGGAGTAATCCTTTGAACAGAGAAGACAAAAGACCAGATTTAGAACTGATTTCTAGTTCACTGTTGAGATTCCATCTCCCTTTGGACAATTTAAAGCATAAACAATAAAATTCTGCAGCTATGGTTGTAGTCGGGGATTCCGAGATAGAGGAAAAGCTCTGCTTAGAATTCAATGGCATTAAAGTAGAGTCGAAAAAGTACTATATTCTACTCCCCAGAAATCTGGTTTATTCTCCGCCTCAGGTGTGACATCTCCTTTCCTCTGTAATCCCCTCCCCCTCCCCTCTTCCCCTGCAACCCTATCATTTCGCTTGTGAACAAACTCTACTCTGCTCTACCTTTCGGCCATGGACCCTCCTCCCCAATCACTGCCTCCACCGCTTCCCCGGCCTTACCTGCCTCCACGAGAGACCCCCTTTTCAGAATCTCGCAGCCCAGAAGAGGAAGACGTCTTTGTAGTCGACAATGATCTCGAGGACCGCCTCTCGCACTCTGAGCATCTCTCCTTAGTTGGCTTCATCCTTGCAGGAAAACCATATCGCTTGCTTGCGATATGCCTAATCACTGCTTAGATTACCCAACATCAACATGCTTTGGACCAAAGAGATTAGTAAATAACCCCGGGCTAGAGAATGAGAGGGAGAGAGCTACGGAATGAGAGGGAGGGGACAGAGACAGAAGAGAGAGAGGGAGGGGAGAGAGATGGGGGCCTGGATTTGCAGGGAGAGGGAAGGAGAAGGGAGGCGAAGCGAGAATGAGAGGGTTTGCAACAGTGAGAGCAGTGACTGGCATGGGTAGAGAGAATGAGATTGCAACAATAGACAGGTTGGTTGAATGGTTGAGATGTACAGAGGGGATCCAATAATCATGAAGATGCTTACATATAGATTCAATTACAAGGTGCTAGCGTATATATCCCTCTACCTAAAGATGGTGATGCTGATGACAAAATAAAAGAAACGTAATTCCCATGATTTAATAAGTACATAAACAACAAGACAAGGCATTGTTTGGCGCTAAACCTCAGTTGTAGCTTGAATTATTGTTGTCGTTATTGTTATCTCATTTTCACTATTACATATTAATTATTATGGCAATGAGGCTTTAAAGTAAGGATATGAATTTGAAATCGAAATCGTTTACTAAAATCGAATCAAGCCGTTTACATCAAAATCGTAAAATCATTTAGTAAATGGTTTGGTTCTGATTTTAAGTTTCAGATCAGTTAGCTAAACAGGTCGGTTCGATTTTAATCGTTCAACCTGTCGGTTTAAACCAAATTGACACCGTGAAAATCGAATTGTTTACATCAGCAAAGCCAACCCGTTTAACCCGTATAACTATTTAATAGAATAAGGAGTTAACTGATGTGTTTTTAGTGCCTCATGCTCTTTAATTTTAGAACACTAACGATAAGTTGTGTTCATTAGCAATTTTGTTTGTATTTCACTTTCTTCATATAATATTTTCTTTTGCTTAGTTGTGTGGTTGTTATAACAAAACAGGTGAGTTTATTTTAGGGAAGAATTAAGAATCATAGAGGTTGTTCAATAGTCTATTCAATAATTTACTTCTATTATGTAGTTATGTAGTTAAATCCTTGTTTGTTCGATGCCTCAATTAATTTGATATAAGATTGAAGTGTTTATCAACATAAGCAAATTTTAGTAAGCATACAAATAAACTAGTAAACCAATTGCTAACCATTTAGAAACCGTATGAATTAAACTGCGATCAAAACCGTTTAAAACCATGAAATCGACACCGTTTAAAAATCGTGAAACTGAAACCGGATGTTTCAAAAAGTATAACCGTTTAGTAAATGATTTAGTTTTGGTTTCAGCCAAATAAAGGTGAACCAAACGGTAACATAATATATACACCGAAACTGAACCGATTAACACCCTTACTTTAAAGCATCTATTTATAAGTCCAAATTGTCTAAAGTGAGCAGTGAGGTATGGTGAACATCCATCAACTAGCAGCCCGACCATGCATCTCAGCCATTGGATACTCACTCCACCTCACCACCTCCTGTAGAGGATTTTGACCCATCTATCTGAGTGGCAAATATTTTTTGGACTAACATGATTTTCTTTTTCATGGGTGAATATATTTTCAATAACCAAGGAAAAGAAGAGTTCTTGGGGTGCCATTACACCATCAACCCCTATACTACAACTGGCCCTTGTATATACACACACTGACACACACATAATGTCTTAATAGGATCTACTTTCAGACGTATTTGGGATATATTATGCATAGTTATAAGAACTTGCCATAGTCTATGGTGTATAAATTATAATCTATATGAGCTCACAGCACCATCAATAATCAATATATATCTTCACTCTTCAGAAAATCTGTTAAGCGCCAAAATGCTTCAAATACTCAGACTTGGATCTGGTTCCTTGCAGTTGAGGTCCAGCTCATGGCAGCTTGAATTCATCTCGCTTTGGTACTGGCTGTTCAGATCAAGCTCCTCTGCCAGTCCGAACTCCCTCAAACCGTTAGCAGGTCTTTCTTTATGGGTTGATGATCTCTTACTTGCTGTCTGATCAACACAAGTACCATCAGAAATGGTGCTCCCGCTTCCCTTTTGATCGACAAGCTGATAACTTGATCCTGTCTCGCGCATGTTGCTTTTATCTGGGTTCATCTCGGTTGATGGAAGAAGAACAGAATGTTCTATGGATACAGGGATGTCTCCATCCCCTACGTTTTGTACTTTCTCATCCTTTCTAAATGAGCTTCCAGAGGATGTTAATGAACTCTCCACCGAACAGTCTATGCATCTCATTGGTCTCTTCCTTAGTTCTGTGAGCTTAAACCCAATGTTTCTGTTAATACTGATAATGGAGGACTCGAGTCTGGGGAATCCACCATGGAGACCAATTGGGAGAGTTCGGCTTTCGCAGCTTCTATTCCCACAGAAGAACTATATCCTGCAAGTGTTTCCTGAGCTTTCGTTAGTACCGATTGTAAGTACTTCCCCTGAGCCTCAATCCTCAGCTGCAAATGTCTCTGCACCTGAAAGAGAGCAATTGTGGTTTAATGGGTTAAATGGGTACCAGTGAGTAATAAAATACAATCAACGGTTTAAAATGGAGGGGGGTATAATCAATGTCCTACCTCCATCTGTTCATGAAGTTTCTTCTGCACTTCCATTTGCATCTTCAGAGCCTGCGCTATCTGCGAACTCCTGAGAAACACATTCCTAATCAACTGAAAGATTTTCTACAAAAATTTCCCAACCAAATTGACAGAAAGGATGTATGGAAGCTATTTCAACTCTTACTCATTCATCTGATTGTTGTTTCTACTAATGGTTTCCCCACTGGTCCAGCCACCTCGAATCTCAGCCTCTCTGCATTCTACCTCTGCCATATCTGTTATGCAAGCCCATAAAGACTCCAATGAGAGACAAGTTGAGGAGATTTATCTTTTCTAGATCAGTAATCTCACCTTCTTGATTATTGTCACCACTTGTTTCTGATAGCTGATTCTTCCCAAGCCTGTATTTCTGCAATAACCAACAGGAATATACTTTATGATTCTCTTTATTTTATGGGTTTCAAGTAACAATAATCATAGACAAAACCAGAAAGAGAGAGTGCCTGTAGGTGACTCTTTAGATGGTACAATGTAAGCCCAGGGATACCCATCACCCTCATCAGAGCCTTAGGTGTTGCCTCTGCCCTCACGAGAACAAAAAAGGTTAAACCTGCACGTAGTTGTTACACGATTCTAAAGAAAATGAGTTGAACCTAAAATTTTATACGTACTATCTGCTCCACCAAGTTGAGTAACAGCTGCTTTAAATCGTTGATGAAGTTCTGGAGTCCATTTTAGCCTAGGCTTTGCATCAGTAGACAGAACCAGACCCATATCCTGGTTTTGAGTTATCTGCAGACCCATTTCGGTTTTGCGAATCAGAACCACTCTGAAGACCGACACAAAAACATGGGTCTTTGATTCCTGTAACTTTGCTTCAACGTATGGCAGCTGTAGTTCTCTTTATAATTGGCTTGGATGTCCTGTCTCTGTTTTTACTCCATATCCGGAAATATAAGTGGGGATATGTAGGAAAGAATATATGCAATGAGCTGGGACTCTTCCTTTCCTCTCATCTTCCACTCCATATCTTTTTTCCCTCTTAATTTTTCCTTTCTTCTTTGACTTGAAAGAGGAGGAGAGAATCTATGAGGCATCAAGAGACAGAGAAAGTAGCACAGTTTCAATTGAGTCTCAAAAGGAGAGAAAAGAGGAAAAGTGTCTGGATCAGTTTTCTCTTGCTGATTTCCCACTTCTCTCTTGTAGTATTTGCTTGATTCTCTGCTGCTTCGTTATGTAGCCCCACCATGATGAATAATGGGCTCTACTTTTTCCCCAGTGAGAAGCATTGAAGGGAATTAATGGGAATGCTTTATTTGGTTTTCTTTCCTTCTGATTTTTTCTCTTTCAAGTGACTAAAAGATAAAAATCCTCCAGATGTTTTATTTTTTTCTCCTTTCTTCACACCTCTTCCCCTTCTTTCCAAGGAAGATGTGGAGTGGGTGGATTCTTTTTGTTCTTTCTAGGGGGAGGGAACCAAAGAATCGATCTTAGATCTTAATGACAGAAACTTATCTCACTTATATTAATGAATAATGGATCAGATAAGTGAAACATTATCTGATGGGGAGCTTTTTAAAATATTAGAATGGAATTTCCAATCAATACTCTACCCCACTCTGTATTGGCATGAAAGTAATCAGACAGCGATAGTAAAATTGCCCCATTCCTGTGAGAAGGCTCATTGAATCAAGATCCATGAACCTTCATGAAAAATATGATTTGTAAGGTCTCAACAACTCTTGCAGGAAGGGATCCTCTTCTGAGCCAATCCGCAACAGAACTGAAAAAGGCAAAGCAACAACATGTTTTCTAATAATAAGCAACCAATTATCAGAACTAGAAAAATGCTTGTTTTCATCCTCACTGATAGAAATAGGTGAACTTTATGATTACAAATTGATCCATCTCTTTCTATTCTCTGCAACTTTCTGTGAAGGAAACAAAAGAAATTTATTTTGTTATTCTCAGAAAATTGGTGACTGCTAATCTGTATTAGCTATAGAATCACTTTATCCTTCCATTGCTTGAAACGATTTAACAGTTTAGTTAGAATGGGTCTTTCTAATGGCCCAAGCATTAAAGTTCCAATATTAGTAATAAAGGTGAAAGATGTAACATATTCCAAAGGGAGTCTTACTTTAACCTGAAATCCCTATTTTAACTGACCAATAGAAAAGAAGGCAACAATGGCAAACAACAGATCAGAAAAGTTGATTACATCAGGATCAATCTTTGCACTCCTTGGAGGTTGCCGACATCATTTTGATGGCTGAAATCAAACTCAATGATTGATCTCCAAAGTGCTGCCATCTCAGTGCCATACATACTACTGCATTAAGGAAAACCTTTCAAGGGTTGGGCCACATCCATCAGATAATTTCATCCATCCGATCCATCAAATTCTTATTCATGGTCAGAATAAAATTGAGAGCAGCCAGATGAAAATGTCTGCAGATCATGGGGACAAGCTTCATTGCATCAGGTCAACCATGTACCTATAAAATTTTGATTTGTTGTCACACCGGAAGTAAGCTCTATCTGTTTGAAGTTGAGAAATAAGTCAGCAGGGTTGAGGGATTTGACTGATGTAGGGTAATTACCTTGTGGTTTTTGTTAGTCCTTATGGGTTGCCCATAATTCAAATCATTAAGGGAATCTGAAGAAAAGAAGAGAGTATATAGCTGTGGCCCTCAATTTTTTTTTTTTTAGAAAAGGAAAAAATGGAAAAGAA
Source organism: Macadamia integrifolia (assembly GCF_013358625.1). Classification (NCBI taxonomy): domain Eukaryota; kingdom Viridiplantae; phylum Streptophyta; class Magnoliopsida; order Proteales; family Proteaceae; genus Macadamia; species Macadamia integrifolia. The sequence continues at coordinate 13,607,474 of NC_056560.1, forward strand.
GAGTTAATTGAAGTACCTTTCTCTTTAACCAGCTGATGTACTTGCAGCTGCTTTCTCACTTTAATATATTCCAAAAACAAGTAAAAGTTGATTCTGGGACAATGCCGAATGACCTTGGGGAATTTTTCGGTTAGCAGGAGAAGGTCCGGTGGATCAAGAGTCATCTCAGCAATCCAATGAATCAAAAACCATTAAGTAAAGTAAAGGTATTCCATCCATCAATTATTATTCTCCAAGGGGCCCATGCCCATTAGGGATCTTTAAAAATCCAAAAGCATGGAAAGAGGATGAGAAGAAAATGGCTTCAGGAATCAGGAAAAGAGGAAAAAAAGGAGCTAGTCAGTCACCAAAACATAATTAAAACATATCATTGCAATCTAATAGATGGAAGACAGCCACCAACCTAAAAATGACATAACCAATACGTCACTCCAAACAGTAGAAGACTGTATATATTTTATGCGTGTATATTCTTAAGAGGGAAGAAGAATGGGTTGGGGGATAAAACATGTACTGCCTACAGATGAAACAGGATTGATGAACCAAGGAACCACCACTTTAAGGATATGAACTTCCAATAGAGAGCCAAATGGAAGATCTAAGAAAAACAATATAGGTTGTGAGTGGAGAGTCGGTTAAACGACCAGAATTTCTAACTGTCAAGTCTGTTTGGAATATGGGTTATGTTCTATCCGCGTGGTCTGGGTTCCATACCAACTAAAAATAGATTGAAGTTTCCATACAAATTTGTATGGAGCAAAGCTGGTACAGTCCCAAATAATGGCTTTCAGGTTCATGATACATGGTCCATACATATTATATATAACCAATTTGGGAAGAAGGATTTGTGGTCCCTCACACAAACATGCATGCATATGCAGTCTGCAAGTAGATTTAATTTCTCCTTCAACAGACGGAGGATATCACAGTTTGCCTCATGGAAAAGCCTTACCATCAGTGTGAATTCATGGTGCTTGTTCTAGAACAACAATTTGATTGGGAGAGAAGGACAAAGTAAAATAATGCAGGAATATTCCCTCAAATTATAAGGGCAAGAATCAATCTTCTCTGCTAAAAAAAGTGTAGCCAAACCTAGATTCCTATTGGCTGGCAAGACTCAAATCCAGGAAAGGGACCATGCCAGAATTGGACGAAAGGGATCTGTGAACAAATAGTTTGCAAGAAATTCAAAACATAGTTCCATGGAGAATTGAGTACAAAGAACTGCATAAAGAATATAAGTTTTAGCAGAACCAAATGATTTACGATCAAAGTACAGTATAAAGAATGTAAGTTTTAGCAGAACCAAATGATTTACAGATCGTATTCATGTCATTTCTATGGTGTATAAAAACAGAAAATGGATAAAAGAACTAGAAACAAAACAACATTAATCAGGTTATAAACAGTCTTGATCGGCACTTGTATCGGTATCGGATGTGCAGAGCACAAGAAGTGGACTGGAAGTGCAGTAGATATAGTGAATTAAGCGCTTAGGTGAATAGCACCCTAACAAGACATTGCAACAAGTTTGGTTCCTCCAGCTCCCTAAAAAATTATGATGTGGTATGATTTCCCCCAACTCCAACATGAAATGATTTTTTGTCTTTGCAGGAATAACAGTTGAGAATATCTGTTATTAAAAAAAAAAATGTTGAGAGCAAGAACTCAAAGAGTACAATTTGTTAAAAGTACATCAGAAGCTCATCTCATGTAGGGACATAGAAGTTCTATTCTGTAATTGTATTTTTATCCATCTACTTAATGTAGGAATATATACTATTGCTTTCTCAAGTCAATCGTGTGACACTTTCACAAACCTTGGACCTTGTTCTCCCTGTTCACTTCAATAATATAAACAAATCTCTCTTCTTCAGTTCAATGGTGGAAATTAGTTATCTGACCAACCAATAATCATACAGAATAAATAAAGCTTTACTGTTAATGATCTCTAAAGCAGGCCATTACTCCAACATAAGGAAAAGGGGTCACTTTTAACCTGTACAAAGACCACCAAAGCCAAGACAAATACACATAAGGGTGCACTCGAACATGCACACAAACATGAAAGAGAGAGAGAGAGAGTCAGTCCATGCCAACCAGTATGAAAAACCACCAAAGTTAAACACACGGAGGCAGACACAAGGATTGCTTTAGAAGGGTATATGAACTAGGAATGTCCTGGGGATTCTTAAGATAGATAAGCACATCATACAGCACAGGCCCTGATCCATTATTAGATTGATTTTGATCAGTTCCAAATGCATAGTTTGCAATGACTGTCAAATGAAATATTTAAGATTGTTTGAATCTGATACCAGAAGACTATGCAAAATTAAATATACTCTTCTGCATAAAAAGAATCTGTCTTTGTAAAGTGTAAAACTCACCTTCCCAACAATCAACACCCCCCCAACCAAAAAAAAAAAAGGGACACAAAAGATAACTTAGAATTTGTAGTGGGAAAATAAGGAAGAAAACAAATGATTGCTTAGAAGTGTAGGAATTCACAAGATAAGGATAGTCTACCGCCCAACAGAGGCCCAATCCTGTATAATATTGACTTGATCAGTACAAAAGACATAGTTTCCTCATGATTGTTGACTGAAGTATTTAAGATGGTTCCAATATGATATCAGAAGACTGAGAAAAAAATCTGCATTAATCAGCATAAAAAGAAAGTGCCATCTTCATTCAAATATACCTCTGAAACACTCCCCCGCCCCCACCCCCTCCAAAAAAAAGTTAAGTTTTGGGAATAAAAAGAGACAGTAAACGAAAAAGAAAACAAAACTAGTCTTTCACTTTCCATGGGATTTTGTTACATCAATTACTTATATTTTAGTGTGCATTTCAATAAATCCTACCTCCACACGAGTGAGTAAAATTTGTAAGAGTGATTCAAGATTAAATAAATAACTTCACACCCAAAAGAAACTGAAAAACCAGTTATCAGTCCGCCTAACACAAACTGCAGCAACCATGAAGAGCCTAATGAAGTTCAAATGGAATCAAGAATTTGGACAAATGCATCATAAAAAGACTAAAGATATTGAAAGAAGCTAGTGCTTAATTTCACTAATAGAGACAATCCTTACAAGCTTATTTTGATGACTTATTGAAATACAGTATAGTGCAGGGAAGCTTGAGTTCCTCCCTATCAATTACCTATAATTCTCCCCACCCCCCACCCCCCACCCCCTCTCTTACTTCTTGATCTTTCGGAGCTTCTTTGGCCCCGGAACTTCCATCCTACCAATAGGACACCCGCATCTGGCCCGGAACACAATAATAGCCCTCCCATTTGCAGGTGCCATCTTCTTTAACTCATTTTCCAATTCCTTATGGCGTTCTTGTACAAATTTAAGAAGGCCCTGCACACCACCATCTTTGCTCACAGGAGAACTTGAATTCTTCACACTCTCCTCAGTCTCAATCTGTATATCAAACTCCACAGAGTTACGGAGGCCACGGCAGTTTGGGATTCCACATTTTTTACCAGTGCGGGTGCATTTAGAAATGCCCCAAACGCCTAAAGCTGCGAAGAAAATGCTAAGCCCCATCGATACATAGACCATTGGAGCTCGACATATCTCATCTTTCAATACAGAAAGAATCGCCCCGACAATCCCAGAAACACCATAGCAGAATAGCTTAATATATGGAAATACCAAAAACCCAGAAGCACCAATGACCGCGATGAAGATTACCACATCTACCGCTGCGGCTCGAGATTGACCGCATGGAGGGATCTTTAAGGGGTTTAGAGAATTGGGCTGCCGTCTGGTTCTTTGGAGTTGCCTCGAGTTAGTCGGGGATGGATCAGCAAACGTAAAAGGAGTCGTAGCCATGTTTCTGGGGCGACCGAAGGACTTGCACAATGAATCAATTGACGAGAACAGATCATTGGGAGAGAACCCAAATAACAGAACAGATCTCTGATCAAAGCCTACGGACCCTGACCGAAGACAGATTAAAACCACGAATCTATAGGAAATTGGATCAAATCGATCATAGAAAAGACGAAATTTGTGGCAAATTCGAGTGCACCTGAAGGCCGGTATCGGACTTTCGATGAAATCGAGGCGTTTCTACTTCTGTTTCTATTGATCCTTTCTTTGAGCAAGCATCGTTTCTGAGACCTCACCTGATGCAACTAAGATGGGCGATAAGAAGGGTAAGCGCGTCGGTAGAAGGTCTTGTACTCAATCAAGAACATTGTCTTCCATTGACACGTGGAGATTCATCACTGCTCATCTCGTTTCACCTCGTAAGCTCATTTGTCATCTCAATTCTAATTCACTGTTTTGTGTTTGCGGGTCACTCACACTCGATGACCTAATAACATAATATAATATAATGGGAGAAAGAACGCTGTCAGCCTGCACAGCTTACATACTCCCTCGCCTGTCCTCTCTTCTCTTATGAAATGACGTATGTACCCCTCAAAATGAAGGAAATCAGGGTATGAGAAGATAGAATCAGGGTTGGGATCGGTTAAGAGTGATATAGCAATATGGTTTAGGCCAATAATCGGACAAGAATACCCTTGAATTCAATTGAAAAAAATAATTTTTTTTATTGTCTTATTGTTTCTCTATAGCAATCCATCGATATGGTATAGGCTAAGAATCAGGATCGATCAAAGTTGATGTTGATACTATCCAACCTAGCTGGGTAACACAACATCTGATAATATTCAATATGGGTTTGGTTGCTCATGCTTGTAGCGATCTTTGCAACATTTCCAAAGAATTTTTTTCTGAATTTAGGTGTACACATAGCTTCCAAATAATAATAATGCAGACCTGAAAGGTGGGAATTCAGGTAGACCATAAGAACGTAATTAACAAATATATTTAGCAACAGTCTTGGAGTATGTACAAACAGTGCATTAGAGTATTTATTTATTTTTATTTTCTTCGTTGATTTTTTTTTAATTATTGTTTTTTAATTTAAACCATCATCTGGATTAGGGTTTACGACACATAAAACACGAATGGACTCCAAGACCATCCAAAGGAGCATTGATCGAACTATTGATTTGAATATAAGTTTAAATTATGATTAGAGAAGGTGTTAGACAACCTACTCCCAAAACTAACACCACCCCCTAGACAACCTAGTCCGCCTAGATAAACCTATGCCATGGGTGTAAGGGCCCTATTTTGCAACCATCTCCCTTTTTTTTTTTTTTTTTTTTTTGCCTCCCTCTTACCCTATCATTAGTACATTATCCTCAAATGTCAATGTGCTAGCTAAAGCACTGTTTGACAATGTTTCTATTGTTTCTGTGTGTAAAAATGACTTTTTATGTTTCTGAAAACAAAAACAGATTTTTTTTGGGCCCATTTGATAACGTTTCTACCGTTTATGTTTCAAGAAAAGACAGAAACATAAATTTTCGTTTCTAGAAACAGAAACTGAATTGAAGGTGTTTGATAAATCATGTTTCTGGAAGTCGATAGTAACCAGCGAAAGAATAGCCACGAGTCGTTTCTAGAAACGGCGAAGTTTGGGTCGTTTCTTGAACCATAAATAGGTAGAAATTTCAATTTCAATTTCTGAAAACAAGTGAAACGAAACAGTTATACCAAACTCTTTTTGTTCCGTTTCTGGACAGAGAAACAACAGAAATGCGTTTCTTGAAACAATTATCAAACGGACCCGGTGTTTGATAAATCTGTTTCTTGAAACGTTTTTTGCAGACATAATGCCAATAAAAACCCCAATAATATCATCGGATGCCCAAAAGGGAGAGAGGGTTCGGTTGCCTCTTTTTAGGTTTAAATAGTTGAGATATTTATCGGGCACAACAACCTTTTTTTTTTTCTCTCTGAAATTCGTTTATAGAAACGATACTTGTTTCGTAAAAATCATTTCTAGAATTGTAAATAGGCATAAATTTTGATTTATGTTTCTAGCAACGGATGAAACGGAACAACTTTATCAAACGTTTTTTAGGTTGTTTATCCATTTCTAAGAACAAGAAAATGCAGAAACGGCAAAAATAGAACGTTGTCAAACGGTGCATAAGTACATAGAGAAAAGGGAGAGAAAAGGGAGTCTCCATAACACTAGCTGACCCAACACCGACTACAAAAGAGTAAACACAAAAACAACACAAACCCCCATAGAGAGACTACATTATATATTTGTATTAAAGCTAAACTCCGTTCTCCATAGAACACTAACCCCATCATTGTTGGCTCTCCACAATGCTCCTCTCCTTCCTTACTCCATTTCCCACTAATCTAGGAGCAAAGCTTGAATCAACATAGGATTCGAGGTTATGAATTTTACCACAAGGTTACCCTGTCACCCAGAGGGGGTTAGTTTAGTATTTAGAGGGATTTAAAATGGACCCAGAAAAAAGTCCCTCTTATAGTCTGTTTCCAAATGTCATATCGTTAGTGGTTGTCCTGCAACTTTGTGTCAAAAGAAATTGTTTTTGTGTATCAAATTTTTCACTGAACTAAATATTCTGATGATAGGTTCAGATCTTTTCTTCAAAACCGTCACTATACGTTTGTGGGGTGGGCATAAGAAATACCGTTGCAAAGTTGCGACAGGAATATAACCCAACCATGTTATTTAGGACATAGGCATCATAGCACTTGAACCGTAGAGTAGATCAGCTGAAAGTAAAGATAAAGCCCTCAAGAAAAGTCAGACTTGGAGATTGGGAAGTTATAACATTGAACAATGCACAGGTAGTGCAAGCGGCGATTGAAGGTTTGTCTGTTTCCGGATGGGGCTGACCCTGATCACAGTTCACCTTGGTTTCGAGGGTAAGGCTTGGAATGGCATGACAATTAGATTAGCCTTCAATTGGTCTCAGATTTTTTTTTTCCCATTGGTTTGTTTTCTGAATTTTTTTCTTTGTTAGAGAGGATAATAAATCAAATTCCATCATATAAAATTTCCATCGTATCTTAGAGAATTGGGTAAAAGTAAGGATCTTTTTCTGTGTAAGAAGGGTGGTATGCTATCTGGGTGTGATCTCTTGGTCCTCTTCTTGTTCTTCTCTTCTCTTTTATGCCTTGCTGTTGTCCTCATGTGGCTGTTTTTGTGGTCTCATATATCTTCTCTTGTTCAAGAATGTGATTTTTTGTTGTTCCTGTATGTTTCTTTCATTTTTCAGTTTTTCTATTCTTTATGTATCAGAAATCTCTAATTTTTAAGATTTACTATTTTATTCGTCTATGAAAAAGGAAAATAACCAATGCCATGGCTTCTTCTAATAAGCTTCCAAATAAAATCATCTAAATACGTTTTTTTTTTTTTTT
>NC_056560.1:13614782-13617175 GCF_013358625.1 Macadamia integrifolia
ACCGGTTTATTTACAAATGTAAGTCCTTTTTTTTTCTTTCTTTTTTTAAACGTGAAGATACAGCATGAAATGCTAGACATTATCATCACTAAAAGCTTCTACCATCGGTTCCAAGTATGATCATATTAGTTCAATTGGGATCAATACAAATACTTAAGTGATTAGGATCAGTTTCAGTTTTCTTTCAAGTGATACTGAAAAAGGATAAAAGTGATCGATTCACATCGTTTCGGTTCAATTCAAATCAATATCAAAGTTATCGATATCAATAAATAAATTCTTGATCACACCTATATCTAAGGGTGTGAATTTGAAACAGGAACTGTTCACCGAAATCAAACCAATCCATTTAGATCAAAACTGCAAAACTGTTTAGTAATTTTTCGATTCTGGTTTTAAATTTAAGATCGATTAGTTAAATGGGTTGAGTCAATTTTAGCCGTTTAATCCTTTGGTTTCAAATCAAATTGACATCGTGAAAATCGAACCGTTTAAACCATCAAAACCGATCCGATTAACCCATATAACGATTAAATATTTAATTGTTTTAACAAAACATAATGGTTTAATTTAGAGAAGAATTAAGGACCATAGAGACTGTCCAACAGTCTATTCAATAATTTACTTCTATTATGTAATTATGTAGTTAAATCTTTACTTGTTTAATGTCTTATTTAATTTGATACAAGATTGAAGTATTTATCAATAAAAGCAAATTTTAGTAAGCATGCAAATAAACTAGCAAACCATTGCTAACTATTTAGAAACCGTATGGAATAAACCACGATCAAAACCGTTTGAAACCGTAAAACTGACTAAACGTTTAAAAACCATGACATCGAAACTGTTACTAAACGGTTGTGGTTTCAGAAAGTGCAACCATTTAGAAAATGGTGCGGTTTTGATTTCGGCCAAGTAAATATGAACCAAACCGAACTACATCGTTTACATCGAAATCGAACCAATTAACACCCTCAGGCCATACCCAAGGGCCGAGAAGAAGAAGAAGAAGAAGTATCCATGGTATTGGGTCATCTCTATACGGATTTGTAATCGATAGATTCTGATACAGTAATTATAGCAAGAATGGGTAAGAAGAATTAAAGAATAGAAAAAATAAAACAACTGGAGTAAGGGTTGTTCAAACCATAGCATACCCTACATCTACACACATTTAAATTTTTATTTATATTCCTTTTTAAGGAATAAAACAATGGGGCAAGGGTTTTAACCACAACATACCTACCCTACACCTAGATATTTGAATTTTTATTCATTATTAAGAAAATAGAAAGAAAAATCATGTTTATAAGTGTAGGGTATGTTGTTTATTCAACGAGACTATTTCAAACAAATGTTAATTAAAGAAATTAGTGGATAATCAAGACATAATTAATTTGGAAAAAAGAAAAATATAATCAAAATATATTTCTAATTAAAAGCATTTATGGCTATGGCTGAAAAATTATCTCTGGATTGATGTGAAAATTTTGACCGCATGAATTACTATGCATAAATATTTTTGACATTCTAAAGATACCATCAAATTATAAATACTTCTCCCAAGGTTTACAAAAATGCATCAAGAAAAATATTTCTTTTTCCCACTCTCGTTTTTTATACTCCCAATACTTAAACGAATGGCTAACTCCCACTCAAATCATTTCAAGTAGTCTCCGTATTTATTCCTTTGTATTGAAAATAGCAATGAATTTCAGTCTAATAAAACCAGCTCATGTTTGAACATTCAAAACTCAATTGTTTAGCCTTTAGAAAAAAACTAGAAACTACATAGTATACTCTTTAATAAACATTGCATATGATGAGGACTTGATCTCTAGTAATTTGGTTGGGGAATCATATTCCAAGATACGGCATATTCAATATGACTAACTAAGCACTAGGAAAGGACTAGAAAATGTGTAATTGAACTCAATTAAGCTACTAACCATTATCAAGGAAGACCCTTTCGATATCAATCATGGATGTTAACCTGTATGCAATTGTTATGACAGTCGACCCTAAGAAGTGTTCTTTAAGCATTTGTTGAATTCGATAATTTGTTGTAGTATCCACCGATGACATAGCTTCATTGAGTACTAACACTTTGCGTCTCTTGAGCAATGCACACCCTAGACAGACTAGTTGTCTTTTACCCATACTATAATTATCTCCATTCTGAGTAACTATGACAACCACTGTATGAAAATGGGTTAACTATTCAAGAAATAATCTTCTTTAATTTTTCTTCCCACACTTCTGTTGGAAAAGGAGTTGGGAGTTTGGGTTTCGCACTTGAAGTTAGATTAATCATATAATAAGAATTTTGGAAGTATTGTACATTTGTATATGGATAAACTAAAGTTCAAAAAAAAAAAAAAAAAAAAAAAAAA
>NC_056560.1:13617235-13671145 GCF_013358625.1 Macadamia integrifolia
CGGTATCGAGGGAATATGAGAAAAATCAAGGAAAAATTACATGATTACCCACTTTTGGGTTTCTTTTTACAAAATTACCCATCAAAAGTTTCAGTTAACAAAAATACCCAAAATTAGGTTCCCTTTACAAAATTACCCACTTAAAGTTTAAGTTAACAAAAAAATCCAAAATTGAGTTTAGATTTACAAAACTACCCACTCAAAGTTTTAGTAACAAAAAAATACACATTATATGTGGAAGATGAAGAATCACTATTTTGGGTAGTTTTGTAAACCCAAACCTGATTTTGGGTATTTTTGTTAACTAAAACTTTGGGTGGGTAGTTTTATAAACTCAAACATAATTTTGGATATTTTTGTTAACCAAAATTTTTTGTGGGTAATTTTGTAAAGAAAAACCTAAAAATAGATAATCATGTAATTTTCCCAAAAATTTACTCATAAAATCTTTCTCTTCTATTCTTTCTTTTTAATTTCATCACGAAGTTGATTCGTTTTAATTCATTTCATACATTTTTTATTTTTCTTGCGTAGAATACGATCCTGGGTTCGGAACCCTACTTTTGGCGCGACATGGGCCCAATAGATTATAAGGTAACTCGATTTAACAACATAGTGACAAAACAATTAATATGTCTAGAATTATAAACGGGTGAGTATCTTCTTATTATAAAGACTAGCAAAGCCCTTATTTGTAAGATATCATAATTGAAAATTTGGAATCATGCAGAAATTAATTGTAAAGACTAAAGAGTGAGCGTAATCTTGGAAAAGGGAAATAACTAAAACAAACTTAAAACTAAAGGGGTTTTCTTGTAATTAAAATAAAAGAAGACTTTAATAGCTATAAGAAAAACAATTATTCTTCTTCAATCTTACGTAATAGATAATGATTCCAAAAACTTAAGGGGAAATTTACTATCACTCTCCTACACTTGATCTATATTTACTAAAATTTTCCTATCTTTTACTCTTTTTTTTTTTTCTGATAATCTCTTGTTTTTTTATTTTTAAATCTCTTTCTCCCTACTCTTTTTAAATACTCAGATTGCCCCTCCTTTTCACTTGAAACATATTACACATTTTTCAAATTGATTGGTTCAAAACATGATTTGAACCAAACCACTTACTTTAGCGAAACAAAATAAACAAAGGGTCATATGTTCCAATCGGGTAGTTGCATTGCTGATCCAATACTTTTATCAATTCTATATCAATATCGGTATCAAATGTTCCAATCGGGTACTGCATGTTTTTTTATTTTTTTTCAATCCCTAAAACCATGTGTCGCAACCCTAACGGGAATGTAACATTGAGATTACTGATCCGAATTAGTATCGATTGAGACTGATACCAATCCAATACCAATAACAAAAAAGTTGATTGCTATACTGGTGATGATGGATGAGACAAATAATAATAATAATAATAATAATAATAATAATAATAATAATAATAATAATAATAATAATGAATAAAAAGTATCCTTGATGATTGGATGAGTCAAAATAAAAGAAATAATAATAGATAAACAATATCTTTAAGTGACTCAATATTAATGCATTTAAAAAAAAAAAAAGCTAAAATAAAAAAATAATGATATGAAAGTCAGTCAATGAGGGGTTTGAGTTTCAGCCAACAAAGCAACATTTGAACTAAGTAAAAATGGAAGGACAAGTCGGTTGGCTGTTTTTTTAGGTTAGTAAATCCATGTTTTGAACCAATCAATTTGAAAAAAGTGTAATTGTTTACAAATGAAAAAGAGGGGTAATTTGGGTATTTAAAAAGAGCATGGGAGAAATATTGTTTTATGGTTGTCCTTGTTGGCAACTCGGCCACGTGGCGGTGATGACATGGTCAGTTTGGGTGACGTGGATGAAAATGATGACATGGCAGTGTCTAGTGTCACCGATGAGATAATAGAGCAGCTTGATATGCATGGAGTGGTTTAATACATCATTAATAGGTGGTGCGAGTTTCTGGGTCAAAACTGGTAAAATTGGCCTATTTACGATCGAGGGCATTTTTGGCAGTGAAAATGATATTTTTGAAAGATCAGTTCTTCATGAAAAAGATATATTGTAATTTAACTAGTCCAGTGCATTTGATTTCGTCACATTCCGATACCGTATGAAGAAGTTACGGTATTTGTGGCAGTCGAGGGCAGTTTCGGCATTGAAGATGAATTTTTTAAAGGAAGTGTTCTACATGTAACAATAAGACAAAAATACAATCTTTCCAACGGTTCTGATTTCATCGTATTTCGATTCCGTATGAGAAAGATACGTCATTGGAAATGTGTAGGGGTATTTTGATCTTTTTACATGGATGATTCAGATGATTGAGTCTTATGAAAAGTCGTAGAGCATCCAGTTACGATTCCAACGCACTTTGTTTCATCTCAATCGGATATCGTATGAAAAAGTTATAAGTGTTTCCGTAAAGTCGGTTCGAAAATCCAAACCGAAAATCCATCAGTTGCTCTCGGTGTTGGGTGGATTTTTTGGAATTTATTTTTGAAATTTGAAGGGCTTTTGTGAATTTAAAGATTTTTCAGGTCTGAGTTGCAAGGGGTCTTTAAGCACTGAAACATATGGAGGCAGGGGCTTGATTGTAATAAAGATGAGTAAATGGAAGTGAAATGGCCAAGATTCGACCACGTAGGCTTGATGCCCATCCAAAGGCTGCTGAGATTTTGCGTTGACATGGACAAGATAGATGCTTACGCGTAGAATTTGATTGGTTAGGTGCATAATTCTTGATGTACTGGCGCTACACCTTATCAAGGTATGTTGTGGTATTTCGCGCGTGTATAGAAGGTATAAAAAAGATTCTGATCTTAATGATCTCATGAAATCTGATTAGAGCATCATGGAGGATTCGGATCCAACGGTCAATATGCATTTCTTTTTTGTGAGTGGGAGACAAGCTCCCTTAAAATCCGGAAAAGTAACCAATCATTGATCGACAACACTTCTGACGATGTCAGCGATTACGTCATGATGACGTCATCGAGATTCAAATTTAATGGTTTGGATCTATTGTCCGTTGATTTAATCCGACGGCTTAGATTACAAGATCTTTTATATGTTGCGCGCGCCGCCGGTGTAGCCTACGCCAACCATACGAAGATTTCATTTCAGGCTATCTCATTGCTCCAACTTCAAATTGTCATATCTCCCTCATTTTAACTCGGATTTGGGTGAACCAAGTTGCAGCTTCTTCGTTTTTTCAAGCCCTACACCATGGAAGCAAGAAATATGAGGTTTGAGTAAAGAAAGGCTATGATTTTGGTAATAGAAGCTTCCCCCTCTTTGTTGGTCCTTGAATGAACATACATTCTTGATGATAAATGTTCTTAGGCCATTAAAGGAGGTAAAAGAGGTGGTTGAAGTGTGTTAATGGTACATTAACTCAAAGCCAAGGAAGAAGAGAAGAAAACATGGATGTGTTTGCTTTGAAGAGCAAGAAGCTAAGAGAGAGAAGGTGTGAACACCAAACTTGTCAGTACAAGTTTCCAGTCATCCCAAGCAATCGGGACAGGTATATCAGGTTTTTCTTGGCCAGACATCAGACAGGTTTTTGGGGATCGGAATTGGACTCACTGATTCACCCCCCCTCTCAGTGACTGCCGGGTTACAACAAGAAAGAAATGTAAAAATAAAAAAAGCAAGGGAGTATCGAAAAAGATGTAAAAAGTAGGAAGATTTTAGTAAATATAGGCCAAGTATAGGGGAGTGATAGTCAATTTCCAAACTTAAATACCAAATTTTAGAGTTAATTTACAAGTAATAATGAAGTTATAATTTGGGATTGATTTTTGTCAAGAATTTCATATTGTAAATACGCTAAGGGTGTGTTTGGAAGTCTGAGAAAAGAGCATCATACATATTTTGTAAGGTTTTCTTGATCTCGCTAGTTTCTAGGTGTTTGGCTTAGACATCTTGAAATGAAGTTTCCGATTTGAATTTTAAAATTGCCTCGGAATTACGCTATTTCCTATCACCAACACACAAAAAAATCTCGACTATACCAAATGAGAACGAGAAAATATCTTGTTTTTCGAGGGAGGGAATGGAGCTGCCGTAGACGATGGAGATGGAGGTTCCCGGTAATTGAAGCAAGGTGATCTACGATTGTTTGATAGAGAGTTATGGGAAAAAGAAGCGAAAAGCTGAGACCCAAAACACAACCTGCATCTTAAGAGCACTTGCACGTTTCAGGGAGGGGGCATGAGATCGGATGATCTTTGAATGTTCTTCAAGGTTGCAGATCGATCTACTGTTTTGCGTTTAGCTATAATACAATGTGATAAATAAAATTACAATAACTCCAAATCATCTTGCATTCCATGTATTCTTGGATTGATCTGGTCGTCATCGAGAGGAGAGGCTAAAACACATATATTTCTGTTTTAGGAGATGAGGGTTCTCCACGACACCAATCGCAATGTAGGAGATTGGATCAGGTTCTCACGGTGTCTAATCAACACTTGGAATCTATGTAATGTAAAAGCCTAAGAGAAATTAAGTGGATTCTAAGTGTGGATCAAACACAGTAGAGAATGCTTTTCATACAAGGACCAAATCTGAACTCAAGAAAAGAGATATTATCCACATGGGTAGGGCCAACATGATCAAGGTAGGAGAGAGATCGAGAATAATAAGAATCATATATGATAGTGAAATAGTAGCATGGTGTCGTGGAAACTTATGAAGCCCGATGGATATGCAAAGGGAAAAAATACAGTGGCACCTCCAGGTAAAGGTGTATATAAGATGGCGAAGACGCTTTGTATTTTGACTTTTCTTTTGTAGAAACTTTGTACTTTAATTGGCAGCTACAAAGTAACATCTCATGCATGGAGCTTCCTAAGAAGAGGGGTGGGTTTCCCATGGCAGTTACCAAATACTGTAGTAGAACCCAAACCCATGCTCATGTGAGAAGCAACAACCTAAAAAAGCAAGAGACTGGATCAAGTCTTTGTATGAGAATATATGCTTCGAAGGTGCCTGATCTCCATATGGAATCTACTCAATATGAAAACCTATTACAATAAGAGAGAGAATAAGAGGGGAAGACATGGGGAGAGAGAGATCGAGAGGTTTTAGTTTCTTTTGAGATAAAATTATATAGTCTAGAGATGAATAGGACATTTTTTTTTTAATGAAAATTTTGGTATATATATGGTTTTCAAATAAGAAGGGGTACCTGATAAGAAAGAAGTTGGAATATACATGGTTTCCTAGTGAGAGGACGGGTGTTATGAGAGGGTTGATCATTTACCACGAGCATGAGGGAATAGAAAGATACTTTACCGAAAAAAAGAAAAGAATATGTAATAGTGTGATAGGTATATATATGTAGAAAAAATATTTGATGTCTGAGAACAAAAATAAGACTATGCATAATTGTGTTGACATGATCTTGTGCTAGAACCTAAGATATCCTAAACTAGGGGTGTCAATCGATTAATTCAGTTCGATTTTGATCCATATTGAGCCCATTACAATGAGGGGAGTGGTGAAAGCGAAACCAAAACAATAAGGAAAAATCAGTTTTGATTTGATTTCAATTTTAGGTTGGCTTCAGTTTCTTATAAAGTTTGTAATCAAATTGATTTCGATTTTGGCCCAGTTTGTATTTAGTTTACAATGCATGCAAAAACGTGATTCTATTTCTGAGTTTTGGTTTTAAGTTTTGTACCGATTTTGATTTGATTTTGAGGTCATAATATCTCGAACCTAAACCAATTAAATAAGACTTCAACTTGATCCAATCCAATCGATTTTACCGATTCGCTCTAAGTTTTGACACCCGTATCCTATACCAACCTAAAATTGGCCGGTTGCACCTAGAATTGGAGAAGGATAAATATCCAACAGAGATAACTGTTTGTGGGCCATGCTGGGTTTCCTTCGACAAGTTACAACCACCACGCAAAACCAAACCTGTGCTTCCAAAAGGGCAAGGGGGAAAAGACTAAAAACGAGTTGAAGTAGAGAGAGAGAGAGTAGCTGGGGAGTAGAAGAAGCGATTAATCGGGAGGGGATATGCTGACTTGGACGAAGAGTGCATCCGGACGCCCACTTTCTTTGCAATGGGAATCAAAGAAATGAAGTCAGCAAGGCCACAAGAACTTGTGGCTGAGAATCATCCTTCTCGCTGACATGGCGTCCACAGCTTCGTTAAAACTACTGAGCCCAACCGAAGACGACGACGACGCCATCATCCCCTCCCTCAACTCCCAAGTCAGAGTTGCCCCCGCCCGCCCCTCTAAACCAAACGACGACACCTGAGACCCAAACACACCCCATTATCACCTCATCAACTGTCTCCTTCTTCGTCGGCCCTTGCCGCCTGGACTTCTCCCTCGCGTCTTTTCGTTCTTTTCTAGAGAACAGAAATGTCGGAAGCTAAAGACCCGGCGATTAAGCTATTTGGGAAAACAATCCCTCTCACTGCCCACGACGAAGATACTCCTGCTATTTCCGGCGATTCAGGCTCTGCTACTGATGCTGTTCCTGTTACTTTCCCTTTTCCACATGAAGCCAACATCGATCAAGATCTTCCTTCGACCACTTCTTCCGACAACAAGAAGTCGAACAAAGTAGAAGAAGATCAACAACAACAACAAGAGAAGGTATTGAGAATGCACAGTTTTACTTACACTCTTGCAAATCTAGAACCCCTATGTCAGAGAACAGATCAATACTGGTTCCATCTTGTTTTCTCTCGGTTTCTGTTCTTTCTTTTCAAATTTTACTGATGGATGTGGTTTTTTAAGGTATTCTGAGCCCTCCTTGTTTAGGATTTTTGGCGGTTGTTTTTGTTTTCGATTGCTTCTTTTCAGTGTTTTAGGCTTCGCTCTGCTTAAAAAGGAGTAACCCTTAACCTGCTTTACTCAAAGTAAATATACATTTGTATTCTGGGTTTGTGTATTCTAAATTTCACAAGGGGAGTAGCTCCAGTTGGTATTATTTCATGAACAAGTTGTGACTTTGCTCTTAGTTACAACTGTTAACTCTTCAAAATTTTCAGGTTGTCCTGCTGGATTGACGATTTCTGTATTAGTTCAGTGACTGGAGAAATTCTAGAGATATATGTGAAAGTTCTAGGGTTTACTTCCCTGAAAACTCAGTTCGATTGTCCCAAACCATCTTAAATATTGTTCAAGATTCGTTTGTTTTATTTGTTTTCTAACTTTTCACAGCAAATCATAGGGTCTCAAGATAAGATAATTTTGGATAAAACGAACTTTTCTTCCAACAGTTCCTGGTTTCAGTTCTGTTTTCCCCTCAATCATATTTGGGGTTTTCTCTTATTTACTGCTTCATCAAGCTTTTCTACTACTACTTTTTTCACTGTTATCTGACTCTCAATGAAAAACATCTAAAAAAAAAAAAACACTTTTATGTGATGCTTCATAACATTTCTATTATTAATAAAGTAATGAAAACTCTTGCCGACTTCTTCATCCTTTCCTCTTATATTACTTCTAGTGAAGCCGATTCAGTGTAAAAAGTAGTATGATGATCTCGTGGGAAGTCCTCAGATAAGCCCTTTTTGTATGTAAAGCAGCACAAAAAACATATGCTACATTAATTATTAAGGACGGTAGTAGATTCGTGCATAAATTTGAAGCATATTAGTTTCCCTCTGTTACTACTAAAGCTAGGCATGTTATTATTCCTGTTTCTTACTCAAAATATGGTTTGGAATATCAGGATATATTGGAAGAGAAACCCATTGAAAATAAAGAAGATGATGCAACTCCTTCAAGTTCCGACCAATTGAAAAATCCAGCTACATTGTCAGGAACTAATGAGAACCCTAGAACACCCTCTGTTGACGAAGAAACTGCAATTCCAAATGCTTCCAAGACTGAAGAGGAACAGGCTGATACAAATAATTCACAAGATAAGACACTGAAGAAGCCAGACAAGATCCTTCCATGCCCCCGCTGTAATAGCATGGACACCAAGTTCTGTTACTATAACAATTATAATGTCAACCAGCCCAGGCATTTCTGCAAGAACTGCCAGAGATACTGGACAGCTGGTGGGACCATGAGAAATGTGCCTGTGGGTGCTGGTCGTCGCAAGAGCAAGAGCTCTGCTTCACATTACCGGCACATTAATGTCTCTGAGGCCCTCCAAACGTCTCGATCAGATGCACTGGATGGAATACACCACCCATTGAAACCCAATGCCACTGTACTCACCTTTGGCTCTGATACATCACTTTGTGAATCGATGGCTTCTGTGTTGAAACTTGCAGAGAAAACAATGCAGAATTGCACAAGTAATGGATTTCATAGACCCTCAGAACAGAGAATTTCAGTTTCTTGTGGAGGGGGAGAAAACGGTGATGACCACTCCTGTGGATCTTCTGTTGCAGCTTCAAACACTACAGAGGAGGGAAGCATGGTCAGTTTGCAAGATGCAATGATGCAGAATTGTCATAGTTTTCCTCCTCAGATACCATGCTTTCCAGGGGCTCCCTGGTCATATCCATGGAACTCAACTCAATGGAGTACCGCAGTGCCCCCAAGCTTTCCAGGGGCTCCCCCGCCTGGTTTCTGCCCTCCAAGCTTTCCTGTATCGTTCTACCCCCCAGCAACCTATTGGGGTTGTGCTGTCCCAGGCGCCTGGAACGTCCCTTGGTTCCCCCCACCATCGTCTTCTCAAAGTCCTGGAGCTCCAGGCTCTGGTCCTAACTCTCCTACCTTGGGAAAGCATTCAAGAGATGGTTATATGCTTAATCCAAGTAATTCAGAGCAAGAAAATCCCGTAAAACAGGATGATTCAGAGAGATGCCTTTGGATTCCAAAGACATTGAGGATCGATGATCCCGGGGAAGCTGCCAGGAGCTCCATATGGGCTACCCTGGGAATTAAGAATGACAAGGAGGATTCAATCAGTGGAGGAGGGCTCTTCGAGGCCTTCAAATCAAAGGGTGATGAAAAGAATCACGTGGCTGAAACCTCTCGTGTACTGCAAGCCAATCCTGCAGCATTGTGTCGGTCACTCAACTTCCATGAGAGCTCATAATGATGCCAATGAAAAGCCTGTTGTTGCGAAGATGTTTCACTGAGGTGGTGAATGCACGATGGAACCAACTCGCACATACCTTTGCCATGAGCAATGTTGCACCGGCTTCGTTGTAGCAATTGGCAGAGCAATCCAATTGAGACAGAGCCAGAGGAGAATCTTTCTGGTTTCCCAGAAAGGAGATATCCTGGAATAGCTCAAAAACAAATGACTTGTTCTTCTTTTTCCTCTGGTTTTCTCGGTATTTTTTTCTTCATTGTTTGTTATTTATGAAAGTATGAGTAGGACCTCTTTTTACATAGATGGTTGTTGAGGTGGTGTAGCATCTACTTGTATATATCCAGTTATGATGATATAGTTAGATAGAGCAGAGCAGAGCAAAGGAGCAAAAGACCTAGATGTACTAAAACAAGTTTGTAAATCCAATGAAGTTCTTCATACTCATATTTGAGCATTGTATGGGTTTTTGTTTAGCTCTTTTTGCTAGAAATGCCATTATCTTGTGTCATAAATTGATACAACAAGTTCTCCATTTCTGAAAAGAATGAACTTTCAAATTACCTTCTTTCATTCCATATATTACTGATGGGATTTCCAATTCGACGAGAGGTGGAAGTAGCAATGAGCCATGTTTTGATGCTAAATTGTATCAACTTATGATCAATCACGCATTGAGATGCTAGGTTCCAGCTGCCTCAACCATAGCACACCTTGGGGCTTAACATCCAAAGGAGATAGGTAGACAGCGGCAGATTTAGAACTCAACAAAATCAAAATCAAGTGAAACAGATTGAATTCTGTAATTGGTTGTAAATATCAAAAATGCATTTTATATAGGTGATGAGGCCAAGGTCGTTGAAGCCATGCCTTACAGCTCTGCTTGAACTAATATTGGTATTGGGGTGTGGAAATAGAGATTGAGACGGCATATACTAAAGAGTAGAAAATGTTTTTGTAGGCACTTCTCTGCAGATAGACTTGAATTCCTATCACAAAAAGCCAAGCGTCTTGCATATTCAAGAACCTCACAATCCAAACAACTATTACCAAAAGGAAGAAAGCAGATATATATATATATATATATATATAATTATTCTCTCTTTTCCCTTTTTTTTTTTCATCTCCTTTTTTCAGTTGGGTTGGAATAACAAATCAGAAACTTCTCTCACTTCATCTTTTCTGTTAAAAAACGAATAAGAATCAAAAAGTTTATATTGCTCTATCATAATTGTAGGTAATGGTCAACACCTTCCATTTATTTTTCCCTTTTCTTTTTTCTTTCTTAGTGGGGGTGGGGGGGGGGGGGTGGTGATGGTGGAGGTGATCTAAGCCAAATGGACATCCATTAACACTGTTTGGAGATTAATTAAAAATTGTACAATGGACAGATGATCCACATTTAGTGACAAGCACACCAAAGTTTACTTTATCATTTCTAAATTAAAAGAATGGCTATTTTTTGTTAACTATTGTGTGATGAAATCTACTTGAAGACTATGCATTCTGTAAATGAAAAAAGGTATTTGATCTCAAAGTTGAAATAGGGTGAACCTCTTAGATATTTTGTGGCATCTCATGACAGTGAGAGCCCACATTGATTGTATAGGAAGATTTGAGTATCAGGGAACCAAGCACATGAGCCCATGAAACCTTCTGCTGTCCTCTGTTCCTTTCCTTCTTTTGTTGTTTCCTTCACTAACTTTTCCCTTCCCATTTCCATCTTTTGTTGTTTTCCTTAACTTTTCCCTTCCCAATTCAAACTTTCAGCAATCTGAGTTTGTTCACTGCAAGAGGCAGCAACCTGTTAATGTTATAGCCACTCACTACACCTTGACTGTGACCTTATATGAATGGCATTTTCATAAAATGTAATTTTCCCAATTCATGTGGTTCTAGTTCCCTGGTGTGGTGTACGTTAATGAAAAGCCATTTACTACAGAGATGGTTTGTCCTATGAAACAATCATTCATACTTTCATGCTTCTCCTCTCATGTCTTTGTTCTAAGTCATAGGTTTGGCCACTGTCACCCCTATGCACCTATGAACCTGTAAGGGAAAAAAGCAACATAAAGTTTCCAAACAAATTACTGAAGACAGTCTGCTTTCTACGATCTCCACTTCTAAGTGATGACAAACCACTATAACTTATATGGATCTAGACTCTCCACGTGGGAAGTAATTACTGCTCTCATATGCTATTTTGCTATCATGCTTAATTGTCCTACCACGTACACTATCCTATTCTATGGGGTTGAGGTGAGGAGGGAAGGTGAGAGAACTAAGAGACTTGAACACGAGACATCCTACTAGGTTGATAGGCTTTAACGCTCCACATTCTTCCAAGTGTTACCCGTATTAGTCTTCGTCAACGCCTTTTCAAGGTTTTTGTGGACTAGGTTTGGACTGGTCCATTGAAGTCCCAACAAATTCTAGGAAAGCCTTGATGGTTGGGAAAATACGGATGTTTTGGTTTTTTTTTTTTCAAAGGAGATTCTTCAGATTGTAGGATAGAATCTTTTCACTGTACATCTAGTTTCGAGTTCCGACCATTGGCCTTAGGTGAAATTTCAGCTTCAAATAAAGTCATAAATCTTCTTTTATATTACGTAATAGAGGCAGCAGTGCAGATCCAACAACTTAGAGTGCCTCAAGACACATGCCCATGTAATGGATTCTGTGTCAAGACGCTCTAAAGCATTGGATCTATATTACCACTTATATTGCATAGTAAAGGAGTCAGATCCCATTTTCTCCTTGTATTTTCAACTATCAAATATTTTTAATTAGTTTTACTTTCTGTTGTTGGGAATTTCAAAACTTATCTTTTCACTTGGACAATCCTAGTTGGGCTGAAACTTAACATGAAATAGGATCTCAGCATCTGTTAAAATTCCACCATCTAACTTTTTGCACCTATCGCTCACCAAGAGAACCCTCTTCTTAAAAACATTTACCATTTTTAAGAAAAAAAAA
Organism: Macadamia integrifolia; assembly: GCF_013358625.1. Classification (NCBI taxonomy): domain Eukaryota; kingdom Viridiplantae; phylum Streptophyta; class Magnoliopsida; order Proteales; family Proteaceae; genus Macadamia; species Macadamia integrifolia. The sequence continues at coordinate 13,629,262 of NC_056560.1, forward strand.
AAAATATATATATATATATATAGGGCAAGATAATATTAATAGATTTGCGTTAATATACATGTCAATAGGAGAACAAACAAAGACTCGATCACATGGGTGCAAGATGGTCTTTTCACGCAATCTGTGTCTGAACATAAAATGTGCGATTGATTAACATTTTTTTTTCTTTAAAAATATTATTTCCCTGAACAAAAATGTTGGCGGTACTTTCACTTTCTTGTGGATAGGATAGGAAAAGGTTATTAAGAGCTTCCCAACTTCTTCATTTGTCCTCCAAAAGAAATGGCCCAGATGGCAAAGATAACGTATAAGTTTATGGGCCTAAAAGGTTATCAAGATGATAAACTTAATTTTGATTGAACCGTCCAAAAAGAAAACGAGCAAATGGTATAAACTTTTGTCAGTTTGCCATTTTAAAAATATCCCTTCCAGTGGGCCCACCGCATACTGGATAGCAACAAAGTGGCATTAAACCTTAGTCAGGGGAGTTACCCATATGATGAACACTTGCATGAGTTGAAAACCACTATTTATTTTATTTTATTTTATTTATTATTATTATTTTATTATTATTATTATTATTTTTTACTAATGATGGGTTCCAAACCTTCGACTTGACTAGTCCCATGGGTTCATACTGATCAATGGATCGAATCATAATGGGGTTGAATGAAAACCATTCAACTTTCATTGAAAACAGTGAAAAATACTAAAACCCCCATATCAGTGGCCCAAGGTATGCCTAATGGGAGTAAAAAATCACAATTGTGCTCCACTCTGCACATTTAAATACCTACTAATTTTTAGGAAAAAAAAATTTGCTTTCATCTCAATGTGTAAAACAATGTTGTTTGAAATTTTCAATTGAAAATTAATTAAGGGGAACTTGTTCTTTCTTTCGGAGCGTGGCTCTTATATCTACATCTACATGATACCTAATTAACATCTTTTTTATTTTATCTATGAGGGCAAAGAAAAGTTATTTTACAGGATAAAGAAGAGAGATAAAAAGGTGCAAACTCTGGAGACACTTTCAAGTAAGAAGATTTCTTCTAAGAAATGAGAGAGAATTCTAACTTTGGAGAGAGAAATAATCAGCCATAACTTCATGTACCTGGTGGATCTCTCCATCATTTATATAAGGAAAAGTAGACGTCTTTGAGCCTATAGCATATTGTATGCCCAAAGACTTTAATTATTTTATTTTAGAGAAAGAAAAAATAAATAAAATATTTAATGTGTCTAAATGTACAATACATAATAAGCTCAGAGAACCCTTGCCTTTTTTAATATTATTATTTTTTACTTTTAATAATTTTTTACCTTTTTTTGTTTTTTTTAGGTAAGGTTTGCCTAATTATTTAACCTTTTGAAAGTAAGCAATTTACAACGACTTCTTAAACTCTTTCAAACAAGTAGACACAAGGATGAACTTCTAACTTAGTGACAAACAATTAGATAATTGAACTCTAACGTACATTCACAGGAGTACGGAGGTTCAACTCTCTATTTCCACCCCACCCCACCTTACCTTCTTGATTTATAGTAATAATAGATCAGTAATTAATAATAAATGTGACCCAACACCCCGTCTTGCCCGTATTGTAGCCTTCTAACCTCTCTTTTCATAATATAATTATAAATTAATAATAATACTATTATTATTATTATTATTATTATTTTCTTTTTGCTAAACAAGATTCAGTGTTATGTCGGCAAAAAAAAATTTAAAATGCGGCAGAGTAATGCTTTGAAAATCCAATGAAAAGAAAAATCAAGGGAAAGGACATCAATTATTACAACCCAACTTTAATACCTCAAGTGGATGCTTTATAGATGGGCAAGCAATCTCTCTTTTTTTTTTTTGGTAAGGAGCAAGCAATCTCATATAATGGAAAAAAGAAAAAGGTATAAATAGGCTAGGAATGACTAGCGTCTAAGAGTAGCATAGCTACTAACACGGCAACATCTATTTCCATGCGACTATCATTGATCTTCATATGTTTTCTCATCAATGTAAGATCGAGTTTTCTTGAAACACAATGAACAAGAATCATATAGGGAAAGAAAGAGAGGTAGGTGAGTCACATCTGAAAAATCTCCTTCTTTAGTTAAATCGCATCAGGTTACATTTTAAGGAATGTTTTCTAGCCCAGATAGAGAAGTCACAAGGGCAAAATAAAACTTCCAAAGTTCAAGGATTTCAAGGTGGAAAAATAGAAGGATGCAAACCAAAAATTGAAGGTGTTTTATTGAATGAGGTCATAAAATTTGACATGTGATTAATCCATTCTTAAACCTATATGTCCAATAGTTAGAGTTATCTTGAAAATTTGTAAACTACACTTGATAAGCTCGTCTAATCTATTCATCTCGATGAATTTTTCCTAGAGAAAAAGCTTTATAAACCATTTGTCATCATCTATGAATTAAATTTCATGAATATTTGAATGACGAGGACCTTTAACTTGCAAGACTAGGAGAAAAACTCACATTCGGTTCTGAAGTCAAGATGGGATTTAAAATTTCCATCAATTATAACTCAAAAATAACTAGATTCCTTAAACAACATAGAGGTCTGATGAAGAGAATATTTTATCGAAGCAATCATATTTGTTTAGAGATACGCTCTTCAAGCACTTGAACTCGATTGGATCACATCTAGATAAATAGAAGTAGGGCGATAAGCAATGACATGATACACGAGTCATGGTGAAAAAAATATGAATTCGTATATTTCCAGACAAACCTATTAAAGTAATCCTTACGGATCTTCTTCAATGAAATGGGCTTTGGGCTCATCCCCCATAGAATGAATGGTCTTATGTGGTGGTCAAGCCCATTCAAATTTTATCATAGGCCCAACTAAGGGATCGTGCAAGTTTCCCAAAATGGTTTTAAGTGGGCTCCCATTCAGCTCACAGTGGTTTCTGATATGTCTCATAGAGTTAGAGAGACAAAGAGAACTACTAAACAAGTTTGAATCCAAATGATAGTCATAGAGGAGTTCACATCCATATATAATTGGTCAAATTGTTGATTAAAACTAGAAAAAGGAAGAGTTGCATGGAATCAGATCCTCTCAAGTGCGCTAGTACAATCACTATTCATCCAACGGCTGAAGTGCATGTCCTGGTGTTGCCAATCATCCAATGCGCTTTAGGGTATCAGAGAAGATCCATATCCGAGTTGCACCCTTTTATTTAAGAGGGTATGAATACATGAGGTGCATTTACGGTATCAGCTATGACTTAAGATTTGATGAATTATGTTAACTTTGACTTCATTTCTATATTTTTGTTGACTATACGAATATAATTGACAAAAGTCAAACAAGAACAAGTAACTTCTACGAAGTGCACCTTCAATTTACAAGTGAATTTTTAATTTTTATATTCTTACTTCTTCGTGCAACCACTTCCCAAGGAAATTAACATATCCTAGTTTACAGCACATGCAGTGCAAGTGTGCAAGTGAGCATCCAATCATTTTGGCTATCCAAAGCTGCAGATTTCATCTTGTGGGGTTTGCACGAAATGGTTATCCCCAGTTGAATACTCAATATACATATCTTAATGGGTTGATTTAGGAAACCGAGGTCTCTCTCTCTCTCTCTCTCTCTCTCTCTACTGGTTATTCTTGACAGCTCTCTCTGTCTCATATTTTATAATGTTTTGACTAATGGAGACCAATGAGGAACGAGAAAAGTGATGAGAATCGGATCCAATAAAACCTGGATTAATTTTTATTCTATTTTTTTCTTAGAAATGAAATAAATTTAATTCTAACCAATGGATTTAAATTTCTTCTTGGTTGAACCAGCTACCTTACATCCCAACTGATCTGGGCATTTTTTGATTGCATCATACCTTAGTTTCATCAAAAGAATAAACAGGAATTGACAAAAACCATATTGCCCAGATTGTTAATTTTCTAAATTACATTTAGGGAGAGTAGTAGCAGCGATGCCCTCCTTTTTTTTCTTCTTATTTCTTCCCCTGTTTTGTTGCATAATTTTATCAGTTAAAATTAATTATATATGAATAGATCTAAGGAAAGAAGATAATCAACACTATATAATTCAAGTTCTAACTTCGAAGAGCTGACTTATTGGGGTTCGATTATACCAAAGACAATTAATCAAACAGATGATTCACATTAGAAAAAAACAGAGTATCTTTTCGATCCTAAAAGAAAGAAGCCAAATTTGTAGAACCAAAGAAGAGCGGTTTTTGGACTCAAAGATGATTTTTTATCTTAATTTGGCAACGGGGAGAAAGAGAGAGTCTCGTATAAATACTCTCTGAGAGAACAGATCCGAAGCAAAAAAGGAAATGATGGGTCGCTTCTACTGTCTCACTCTAGTGCTTATTATAGCTGTTCTGTCTCTCCTAATCTCTCAAGGTTTTCATTTTGTTTCTTATCAAACCTATCTGGGTTTTTTGTTTCTAGTTTCTTAATTTTATGTTTAATTCTTTCTTGTAACATGTTGGTTTCGTTTCAATTTGCAGGGACTGGGAGAAATGTAAGGATTTTGGAGAAAGAATCTCTTCTGCTGCACCAGGTGGAGTTTTTTTTTTTTTTTTCTTAGAGTTCTGTGAAAGGAAAACTATCTGAAATTCTGATATCTTATCAATTTCAGGGAAGGGCGATGATAGAAGTGATGGACTACTCGGATCCAAAGGCGAACACAAACCCAAAAAATGGAGATGTGACTAACCCTCCTTCCCCTGCTCCTCCACAAGGTTCTGGTTAATTTCAGGCAAAAAATAAAGTCTTCTAATACTGTACCTTCCTTTAACATGTTTATTTGTTATATCTAACTGTTATTTAGACTTCACTTGTTTCAATTCTGGTTTGATCTTGGATATGACTTTATAAATCACCAATGGTGAATTCAGCCCTGATGCCCAGAGGTCTTTTCTTGTTTTAATTCCAAGTTGGAATTTGAAAATTTCACCCAAACATCATATTGGGAAGTTCCCTGTCTAATTTTTCCATTTCAGTTTAGCTTCCTCTGCCTCACTTCTCACACTCTTAATCTCTGCACATTATGAACTCTTTGTAATGTTTCCCTGGTTTGCACTTTAGTCTGAGCTGCAAACATTTTGAAATCTTTCTCCCTCTTGGATATTGAAAATAAAAAATCAGAACTTCCCACAATAAGTGATAACGTGAAACCATGGTTTTAAAAATCAGAACCGGTTGATTTGAATCAGAATCAGCTGTATGCAGATCCCTACTTTTCCAATTCTGAAAAAAGTAGTGAAGAAATGGAGATTGATCCAGTGCCTGGTTCTAAATCTTAGACCCATGTGTGGAAGGCCACTGCAGAAAATTTTCCTCTAGTTGAAGGTCGAAAATGTCCTCTTCTGCTGTTTGATACCCATCCCATGGTAATTATAGGTACTAGTGAAGGAATATCCACTTGAAAGAAACCTGACTCTTAGGCCATTACACCAAAATCTCTTCTGGAGACAACGGCAGCCATGGTTTTATGAAATACGTCCAATCTTTATCGGTATTTGACATTACCCTACACCAATACCCAATCGATACAATATGCCCATACCTCTTCTCTGGTTATGATGTAGGTATACATTCTGATTTTATTTAATGCATAATTTCTTTCTCATCAAAAAAAAATAAAAATATGCCAATACCATGAGGCCTGAACTACATCCATGATGGCAGCTCAATAGTGCTTTAAATAGGAAGAGCGCACAATAGTGGTTGCAGTACTGTAAACATGCATGCACATACATAGATCATGACATCTATATCCAATTGTCAAAATATCCACATTATCTATCTGCACAGCAAAAGAATAGAGCGTCCTACCTAGCAATTTCCATACTATCATATAAAAAAATAAAGTGTGTTTTATCGTGCCATCCCCTGGAGAATGTCAGTATTATAGAAATATTCTCTCTCTTTTATCAAATTACACTCAAACCTCCTACCGTCAGTCACTAGTATTATATGAACACCCTCTCTCTTTCACCAAATTACACTTAGACCTCTCACTATTAAATGAAAAATTAAAATGAGAATTATACCCTGTTCTTCTACCCGAAAGAAAACCTTACGCCCTCTTCACTCCTGCCTATACTCTCTCAACAGCCCCCCCCGTCTTCTGAAAGTCAGAGACAATGTGCAAACCCGCAAGATGCCGTTCGACAACAAACCCAAGTGTTGGGAACTGCAAAAGATAAGAATGTAATGGAGCAAGTATAAATTCTGATTTCTAACCACTTGACATATCAATGCTTTTCCATGTGACAAACCTGACTTAGAACAACCTCCTTACATCTGTTGCAACGTCAATGGTAAATGCATCTTTCAACAACATGGTTTGAAACCTTGTGAAAGAGGCACCAATCCGGAGGTGAAATTAGGGGAGCCTTCATTGAACGATCCAATTGTTACTCTCTACGCTTCAGCTTCTAAACTGTCTAGAGCTGTCTAGAGCGACATGGTTTTGGATGAATCCCTTTTTGAGTAAATGTTACATATCCCCTTTGAAGATCGAGGATCCACCATCGCTAGCCCCTCAACATAGGGCGCAGAGAATGTCAAAGCTCTTCGAATCGAATTGCTCCGTTGTTTCTGGCCGGATCTCCTCTTCACTGGTTTCTTGGCGATCGATCATCTCTTTGTCATGTACGTCGGTCCAACTCTAATTCAACCACAACATCAATCCGAATCCAACAAAACCCCTATATATCTTGATCTGAATCGGCCAAAATTAGCATCAGTCTCGATCGATTTCTATTCCAAACATTTGATTTCCCTCACCCCTGGCTCCGTTTATTTCACAGATAAATAGGATGAAAAACTTGTGTCAAAACTCGTTCAGATAACACTAAAACATTGCCCAAAAATAGAGAGAAGAATACACCCGACATATGATCACTATATTACAGTTGGCAAAGGGATTGTTCAACCCAATTATCAATAACAAAGAAATGAAACGCAACAGTCATTACGATCAATCCGAGATGGAAGAGAAACAGAGAAGGATAAAAAAATATCCGTTCGCCATTGCCTTCGTGATATCCGACTTTAAGAGAAAGGTATAGTAATTATCGATTTGGGGGTGAGACTTATTACATGGGCATTTAGGTACTTCACATTTAGTAAGAGCAATTTACTATTTAAAATAAAATATAGTAGCTGACATCAACAAATAAGGTATATTCTTTAATAGTGACTTACGATAAGGGGTTTGAATGTAATTTGGTGAAAAAGATGAGATGCTCTTACAATACTGGCATTCTCCAAGGGGTGACACGGTAAATTACCCAAAAATAAACGAAAAAACCAAAGTTCCTATGTATGTATGCATAGCGGCATGCATGTACGGAAAGGGAGAGATGGTCACACGCAAGATAGAACTAGTGAATGTGCTATATACATTCCTGCAAGGTATCAAACTTTGTTGAGCAGTTCATAGGCCAGTATACAGCATTTCAGCTTTTATCAAGCTCAATGCTTCACCCTAATTTAATGAAAGCTGATTCAGTTCACCAAATAGCTTAATAGATTAGGGTCTCGAATCTTGGATCATTTGATACAAAAATGATCAAGCATGAAGATTCTGTCTATCCTTGGTCATTGGATGCTACAACCTCCTGAATCTTGACCACGACGAACATTGCCAAATGCCGATAGTTCAAGAAGATCCATGTCCCGACCTGTATTTCAATGCCAAATAGCAATGATCAAGACTACAAATTAATGTGTTTATCGAATTTTCTTCTTGCATGGACGTTCAAAATCAAATGGGATGGGAAATCTTTCTTTGATTTTGAGTGTTCTCAGATTTTTACCAGGAAAAAAAAAAGGAAAAAAAGAGTGTTTCGGAGTACCAGATACACGACAGTAAGAACTCTTCTGTATGAGATCAGCTCTGGATATCTCAGTTTTATTCCCCTTGGATCGGTTAACTGTAGCCTGTTACACAAGAGTTGTCAACCATAGGCGTGACACACACCATCAGAAAGACAGTTATGAGACCATATGTATTGATAATGAACTAACCAACACGCCTTTATGTACACAAATTTACTGTGTAATACTGATATCAGCAACCACCTAAGGTTCAATAGTGTTTTGGAGAGAGCAAAATTCATCCACAAGGCAACAGTTATTGTAAAAATGCATCTGGTTGAAGACAAGAAAAAGAAGATAGCAAGTACCACATTCATCAACAAAAAGTAGAAAAATCTCAATAGCATCACACCTAGAGCAACTACAGAGGTTGGCACGGAGTATAAATCTAGTTTCGACTCAATATTCGGTCATCTATGGTCTAACTTGTGACAATGAAATGGCAAACAAATGCAAAACAATCAAAGTTTTCCCGTGTAAGGATCTCAACTCAAGCCTCCTGGACAAAGACATAAAGATGGTCCAAACCCAACAATAAATTGCAATCACTGAAAAATGATGAGAGAGAGAGAGAGAGAGAGAGAGAGTGACGTGTGGAGCAATTGCTCAGACCATGTGGTAAGAGTCTATTTATAGATGAGCCAAAACAATATTTGTTATGATCATATTGAATTGTTCAATGTCCATTAAAGAGCCAGCATTCCAACATCTCAACAAGTGTATACTGGCTAACTGCACACTGTGTTACAAAACCATTGCCCTCGCTGCAAGTTGTTATTGGGTAGACGTAGAATATTAATGAAAGACTCAGATTTTATTCTGATGTACAAGAATTTTTCATTTTTTATTTTTTTGTTTAATGTGAATTACATACAAAAAGTATTGTCATAGAAGGGCATAATGGTAGCCATTGGGCAAATATGCAGAGGCATTTGCACAAGTAGAGGGTTCCCATCACTGAGATCCTCTGGCTCTCCCAACCACCCACACCCCCCCCCCCCAAAAAAAAAAAAAAAAGATGTTGAAGCTCAAAAAATGAACCCCATGAAATGAAGCAACCATTCAACACAAGTTTGAGACAAAAAGATGTTATGCTTTACAGGCAATCTCAGCTCTACTATACCATTGTCAAATTAGTAGTTGATAAATCATCCTCACAACGTCTGAAGCAAAACCTCATGTAGCAACAAAAAGGAAAAGTGAAATGCTCATCCAGAAAGTGAGATAAAGTTTAATACAATAATATAAAAGTCAATCATTGAATGCTTCAGCAAACAACTTCAATGGGAAAATAAATTCCACTATACGCAAATCAAGAGAATGTCCTTGCTTGGATCCATGTAGCCGACCCCATTAAGTTGGGATAAGGCTTTGTTGTTGTTGTTGTTGTCATTGTTGTTGTTGTTGTATATGCAAATCAAGAGAATGGAAAATAGAAGAAAAAAAGTAACACCAACAAGATACCAACAGTGTACCTTAGCGAAACAGGATTTTTTTTTTTATTGGATAAGAAAATTCACAGATACTACAAGTCAAGATTTCATACAAACCTGTAAAACCTGGCAATTCTCCAAAGTGCTCTTGCCGCCCTGAAATGAGAAAATTAGAAATACCCTCAATCAGCAATTTGAACAATGGCTTCAAATGATCAAGATGACTAAAGCACTCAAGTTAAGGAGGAAAAAGAAGGGATGCAAATGGCAGGTTGGTAGGTAGGTAACTAACTATTCATTATGGTGGCCAACTAGATAAATCATATTGTTCTTTAAAAAAAAAATGTAGAAGGTAGCTTCTTACTGTATAATATATAGGAAAATAAAACTCAAACATGAGCAGAAAAAAACGGAAGCAACAGTGATCCTTCTACTTGGTTTAGTTATGGGATCACTGAAAGGGCAAGGTTCACTTATCTTGACATCAACACATCAGAAGTAAAGTTGGAATAAAGTATCCAATCCCAAAGTGACTACTAGAGGCACATTAAAACACAATGTATATAATAAATGGGCAGTACCAGATCCTTCTACTTGGTTATAGTTATGGGATCACTGAAAGGGCAAGGTTCACTTATCTTGACATCAACACATCAGAAGTAAAGTTTGAATTAAGTATCTGATCCCAAAGTTACCACTAGAGGCACATTATAACACAAAGTATATAATAACTGGGCAGTACCAGTTTGCTTACTAATGAGGAAGCTACAATAAGACTAGTGATCAAAGATTCATCAAAACAGCAAGAAGGCAAAAATCCCAGGGGAGGGTGGAGAACTTATGGCTGACATATCCAGGAAGAGTAGAAGATTTCTTAAAGACCTAAAAACATTGAGGTTTCTATATTAGATAATAAGCATCAAATAAAAGTTTGCCTGATCTCTCCAGCATGCTGACTATTAAATAAGGAAACAACTTCACAAAACTATGCTTTCTCTCTTCTCTTCCCAAAAACCAGCATCAAAACAGAGACAACTTCACAAATACAAAAAGAAAAATCCCAACATCAACATCCACAAAAGCACTGCTAATTCTGCACCATATAATCAAGGATACATTATCAAATGGGAAACTTCCTGAAGAAGATTCAACACATCGGACCAGGACAACATTCCCATTTTTCCCCTTCCCCCCTCCCCCCGCCCCCCGGCCACCATAAAAAAAAAATAAGTAATATAGATATATTTAGATAATTTATCAAAGACGAAATAAAAGCAACTGATGTTATAGAAGTAGGCCCGTTGTTAGAATTTGTTTTATGCAATGCAGAAAACGCACAAGGAAGGTGATCAAATGCCCTAGAGAGAGAGAGAGAGAGAGAGAAATAAATAATTATATATATATATATATACAGTTGTATCATCCAAAGTGAGCATGAATATTCACTCTATCTTTCTGGAATACAAGTATATCGATGAGAAAATTATATAATCCATAGTACCATACAGAATGAGGATGACTATTCAATTCACTATATCTTTCTGGGATACAAGTTATACGTCATCAGCTCACTTCCTGGAAAGAGGAAAACTACAATTGGAGCTACTGAAACCGGTGACTTGAGAAAGTTATGTAAATGTAAACAATTTGAATACTTAAATAGAAACGAAAACCATTGAGTATCATACCCAAATCATAAAGGAAACTAGCTGAACTCAGCTCATCTCCGTTATCAAATTCATATGGGAACAGATGGAACCTTAACTACAACAAGTGAACTATCACCAGCCATTCTTCACTCTAAAATTATCACAATGATGGTAGCTTGTTATAACTTGCAGAAGACTCGAAATTATCCACTATCCTACTGTAGCACTAAAATGATTAGTCAATTTCATTCTTCCAATAAATATGCAACTAGACAGAGTAGCATAGCTAACATATCATGTCTCTTCCTGATGTAAACATAAATTATATACCCCAATTTCACAAAAACACAGGAAGAAAGCAAACTACTTTGAAAAAAAAAATAAAAAAAAAACCCAACAACAACAACAACAGAAAGAAGTCAAAGGACAATGGAATTTAAAAATTAAATGATCATATATATACCTTGGAATAGGGAACAATGTGATCATAATCGTGACAGAGACAACCAGGGCATCCCACTAGCTTTCGAAAGACGATATTGCCAAGCGCGTCGCGCCTCCAACGGTCGGGGTCACGGCCTTTGATCTTCTCCGCCTTCTCCCAGCACTGCAGCTTGACACTGTAAGGGAAACTTCTTGGATTGGGGTTAGGGTTGCTATTGTCATCAGGTGAGATTCGAAGACCTGCGAACCCATCAATGTCTTCGGCCACGAATTCAGTGTCGAGAAGGGACGCGGTAGGGGAACGAGAAACCCTAGAATGGCGAGACCCACCAGGTGGCCTAGACTCGAACCCAAACGAATCGACCGTCCTGTCCCTGATGGGAGATGATGTGCTTCTCTTTTTCCCTTCCTTTCTTGGCCTCATTTCTAATTTCAGTCCCCACTACTCTTCTCACTTATCTCACACTCCCTAGATTCAATTTAATGAATGTTAAGTTGTGAAGTATCAACTTTTGCAGATATTTCGTGTAACGCCATAAACGAAAAGGCTAGAAATGGAGAATATTCAAAGGTGTCTCTCCCCTTACCCAACGTGGTCGCACGCAGCTCCAAGATGTTTTTAGATGATGGATGCGTGATAGACGCCCTGTTGTCCCATAAAGGAATCATGTCCTTCGAATGTCCTCCTAAATGGGTCTACTCACTTAAGCATGTCAAGCTCTAACATCCCCTTCTCCCTATATGCACTCTGATTTGGGTTTTAGACCTTATTGACCCTATTAACAGATGTTGAAGAAATGACCTTTTGACCTCCTGATTTTCTCCATCTGATGCGAGTAAGATAAGGAAAATTCGACTAGATTTACACATCAGAGAGGATTTTCAAATATGGGGTGCATCTTGGAATGGATCATTCTCAGTTAAGTTCTCATATCACTTACTTCGAATAAAAAAAAGAAGGAAGTATAAGGTAGGGGCTCTTCATCTCATCAATCAATCAGGGTTAATATTTCAAGTACGGTTTGGAATTTCATATGGAGTTGCAACCATAGTTAGCAATTCGGCCGAATAATTCGCGAATTATTCGGCCGAACCGAATTTTAAAGAATTTTATCAAAAATTCGGACCGAATCCAAATTAAAAATAAAATTCTTTAAAATTCGCGACTTTTTCAAAAATGAATATAATTCGCGAATAATTCGGACCGAATCCGAATTAAACCGAATTATTCGGTCCATTTAAACATTATTTTAAAAAAAATCAAAAATAAAAAATAAAAAAATAAAAAAATAATAATTTTTTTTTTTAAAAAAAACCCCAATAAGATTTTTTGACCGCTTTTTTGACCGAATCCTTAAATTAATCGTCCGAATTATTCCGAATAATTCTCCGTCCGAATAATTCCCGAATCCGAATTTGTTAACTATGGTTCAACATGCTTTGCTCTTATCTCCAAGGATATCCCCATAGGATTTGATTGCCACTATACTTTCCATTCCTCACACACATGTTAGAACACCCAAATAGACATCAACAATGGTTTTCATATCCAAAACATCTCTCTCAAAAATGGACCTCTTAAGATTTTTTTTTTTTGGATAATTAAATAATTAATAACCAAAGGAGAGAAAGAATATACAAGGGAAAAGGGGGGGGGTGGGAGACTTTAGCCAACAAGAAAAATCCAACCCCAGGGGGAGAAAAAACCCAGAAACAACCTAGAGCAGCACAACCTAGCAATCAACCAAACCCAAGATACAATGAAAAAGGGATACAACAAAAGAGGGGAGGGGGACGGGGAGGGGTAGGGGGACGGGGAAGGGGACGAGGGATCAAGTAGAGGGGATGGAGTCAATAGAAAGATTCCAAGAAGCAATGATGTGGCTATTTCTTTTGGAGGTGGGAACCGGCTTGGGTTGAAAGGAACGAGACTTAAATGTAACATCAGAAAAGATGGCCTTAGAAATCTTGTCCGGAATGCGGGAATTGGATGATCATCTACGAATGTTACGCTCCATCCAAAGGTGGTTAATGGTCGCAGAGAAGGCAAGCTTGCCAATGGTATCACAAATAGTGGAGCCCCCAGTGGTCATATCAACCCAAATCACTTCCCTTTTGAGAGGGAGGATAGGTCTACAAGAGGGCCAGCACCAAGAGAGAACCTTCTTCCAGACAGAGGACGAAAGGGGACATGAGAAGAATAGGTGAGAAGAGTCCTCGAGGACTTGAGGACTTGAGGACATGAGGACAGAGACAGCAAGAGGGGTTGACAGGGATGTGTCTGTGGATGAGGAAGGCTTGGGTGGGGAGGCAATTGGAGAGGCATCTCCAGATTGTGAAGCTATGGTGGGGGATGTGACCCTTAAATCGGACAAGCTTGCGCCAGGGGACAACCAGGCCTGAGGATAAGACAAAGGACTAAGCAGAAGCAGAGGAAAAGATCCCAGAGGAAGTGGGGAGCCAAATACATTTGTCCTCCCTTCCACGGTGCCCAGGAGGCACAGAAGGGAGAGAGGCCCAGAGATCAGCCAGAGGGGGGAGAAGGGGGGGAGACCAGCCCTGGGGGAGAGGATAGAAAAAACCATGGAGAAAATAGGGAGGCCCGAGAATAGATGTTCCTGGGGGGGACGAGGGAGGAGAGAATACCAGAGTGGTGCCAAGGGTCCAACCAAAGAGAAGTCAAATGACCATTACCAATGGAGAAGGAGATAGCAGTAAGGGCAAGAGGTCTAATACTGAGGATTTCCCTCTAGACCCATGAGGCATCAGAGGGGATAGGGACAGTCCAAAGAGAATAGTTAGAAGGAAGGGAAGAATAGATCCAATCAACCCATATGCTTTAAGATTCAATAGAGGGTACAATTGAAAATATAAAAATATGAACTCGAAACATAATTTCACAAATATTGGGTATTTTACGTATAATATCTCCCAACACCCCAAGTGTTATTTACCAAACTAAAATAATTTTTTTAGGGCAAGGGTGTCAGCCGATTGGGCTTGTTTAGGCCTAACTGGGCCATAGTTAGCAATTCGGCCGAATAATTCGCGAATTATTCGGCCGAACCGAATTTTAAAGAATTTTATCAAAATAATTCGCGAATTATTCGGCCGAACCGAATTTTAAAGAATTTTATCAAAAATTCGGACCGAATCCGAATTAAAAATAAAATTCTTTAAAATTCGCGACTTTTTCAAAAATGAATATAATTCGCGAATAATTCGGACCGAATCCGAATTAAACCGAATTATTCGGTCCATTTAAACATTATTTTANTTTTTGACCGAATCCTTAAATTAATCGTCCGAATTATTCCGAATAATTCTCCGTCCGAATAATTCCCGAATCCGAATTTGCTAACTATGGTTGCAACACACTGCCTAAGATACGCCGTTTCCTATGGCATATGATTGCTAATGGTGTTGCTTCAGTTGAAGGCCTCAACAGAAGACAAATCCCAATTGATCTTTCTTGTCCAAGATGTGGAGCACAATCTGAATCCATTAACCATATCATTCTTCATTGCCCATTTGCCAAGGCCGTTTGGTTCGGATCCTCTCTCTCCCATCGGATCCCTGATGACCCCACCTTTCTCATTCACTCTTAGATCCAACAATGGTGTGACCTCAGTTCACAAGATAAACTAATGACCAAGAAGAACTTTGGCCTATGTTCCTTTGTGGTTTGGACGCTTTGGCTTGCTAGGAACGAGCTCATCTTCGAAAGAGATAATTGGACCCCTTCTGATGTAATATGCAAAGTTGAAGCTTTCTTTAATTAGTTCAATCAAGCCAAGTCTTATAAAGAGGTTGTGGATCATCCTACTGCTATTCCACCAAGGCAAGATCAACATCTAGTTTGTATTCCTCCCCCTCTTGATGTGGTGAAAATCAATACCGATGCATCATTTGTTAAAGATAAGTCTTTTGGTGCCTTAGGCTTTATCTTTTGTAATCACAATGGATCTCCATTGTTGGTTACATCGAATCCAACACCAATGCACTCAATCATTAGCGGAGAAGCTGAAGCAATTAAGGAAGTTATTTTGGAAGCAATTGGTTTGGGATATTTTCGCCTTTGGGTGGAATCAGACAACCTAGAGGTGATTACTGCCCTTTCAAACGATTCCAACTGTAATCCTTTTCAAATTCGACCTATCATTGAGGATATTAGGTTCATGTGTGCTAACCCTATAGAGTGTTCATTTTCTTATGTTCCAAGCGCTGTTAACGGTATTGTCGACACCCTTGCAAGGAGAGGCCTGTCCATCCTGTGTAGGACAATATGGCCTCAATCCACTCTTTGGCTGAATCAGCTCTACGAAACTGATGCCTTGGCTTGTAACCGGTCCTTTTTTCAATAAGATTTTGCATTACCAAAAAAAAAAATCCTCCGTGACAATCTTTTACAAGTATATTCACTTGGACCAATATGTGAAGATCTAATATCTGTCCCACTTCCTACCATTAAAATGGTGAAAAGAGGTATATACATAAAAGCAAAATGAACAGATGTTAGATCCTCACTTGTACGTTCAAGTAAATATATGTGTAGAGGATCCATATTCATTTGCTATTTGTTGACTAAAAGAGAATGGGGGGTGGGGGTGGGGGGTGGGGTGGGGGTTGGGGAGCAGGTAGGGGGAGGGTTAAAAATAAATATCAAGACCATACATAACCAATTCTAAAATAAACTGCAAGAATTGACATTAACTGGAGTACGTTGTCATTGATTTTGATCCAATTTTTTAAACCCATCTAAGTAATGAAACAATGTGGCAAAGTGTCTATCGGGACCACAATGGGTCATTCTTCTTCGAAAAGGTGCATAACATACCTCATGCACCCTACAACTTACCTTATGAGAAGGTATTGTGGTCTTTTGACAAAACATATTTAAGTTTTAAATTCACATTTACTCGTTAATAAGATATTATTAAAATAGCCCCTTAATTAAGTCAATTGATGATGGAAAACAATTTGTAAAAATTCTCTAGAAATAGTGGCCAACGGGCCCTTAAGAATGTTCCTTCAAAAGACTTCTGAAAATTGTTTGACAAACAATCCTTACACCTCATAAACAAATTCTTAAAATTATTAATTATTAGATGTTATAGCCCTATGGAAAATATTAATTGTTAAAAAATGCTGGTGACTCAACTATTGGATCACTCAGTCTTGGGCCAGAATCTATTGGGTTAATAGTGAACCAAAAACACACTTTATGAGAAAAGGGCACGAATCTTGCAACCATGGTTCTAAGTATCGGTATCGAAACACCTGATTCGGGTAATTTGTATTGGTTTGACAATTCTTTGATCTCAATAGCTGATTGATACTGTATCAGTTGAATAGAAAAAAAAAAAATCATTGTTAAGAAAACAGGGGTAATTCTGTCCAAAAAATGATCCAATACCAATCTATTCTGATTCCTTCATGATTTTGAGGATAATAACCAATGGGGTTGGTAGCCTAGTGGTGAAAATACCCTCAATCTATCATCGCTCCAGTTGGCTGGTTGTGGGTTTGTTGAGTCTTGGCATGCCCAGTATCGCCCATTGGTCCTATGGAATCTCCGCTTATGATACGGGGTTTGTCTTGATTGCTATAATCACTACCATGGAGTATCTTTTTTTTTTTTTATTACCAAATAAAAAAATGATTTTGACTTTTGAGGATAATTGATACCATTCTCGTACCGTGCTCTTAAAGTGCTTGCTACTCGCGGCAAGCCCTACTACCCTGGGTTGGCCTTCAGTGTGCAGAAGGTTCGAGCCACAAATTTTTTTTTTTGAAAAACAGAACAATGTTCTCACGAACAGAATAAGTAGTACATTAGTGTTCACGGCACAGTAACAGTTCCTTCTTCAAATTATTTAAA
Organism: Macadamia integrifolia; assembly: GCF_013358625.1. Lineage (NCBI taxonomy): Eukaryota > Viridiplantae > Streptophyta > Magnoliopsida > Proteales > Proteaceae > Macadamia > Macadamia integrifolia. The sequence goes on from NC_056560.1 coordinate 13,646,562, forward strand.
AACAAAAGGAAATAGAACCATCATGATAGTGTTCTCTATTTCAAGACACAATTGGACACAAAAAACAGCCTTTGCTCTTGACCTTCGGCTTGAAGATGCCTCTCTTTGTTCTCCCACTTGCCCATGTATTGCAATTAGGGGTGTCAATCGGTCGGTCTAGCTCGGTTTTGATTTGGGTTGAGTCGATTTCGGTGTGGAAAAGTTGAAATCGAAACCGAACCAATAAGGAAATTTCGGTTTCAGTTTGATTTCGGTACGGTTTGGTTTCGGTTTGTCTTCGGTTTCTTAAATCGATTTGTAACCGGGTTGGTTTTGGTTTTTGGTCCAGTTTGGATTCGACTTTCTATACAAATGTATACAAAACTATGCAAATTTTGATTTTTTTTAATGAATTTTGGAGTGTTTCGGTTTCTTACCGGTTTGGTTTCAGTTTCAGTCCAGGTTTTGAGCCGGTTTCGGTTTGGTTTCGGGTTCATCCGGTTTCCGGTGCGGTTTGGTTTGGTTTTGGGGTTGCACTACTCCAAACCGAACTGAACCAATAAGGCTTCGGTTCGGTTCGATCCGTGTTGTTATCGGTTTGATCCGATCGGTTTTACCGGTTCGGTTTAGGAATTGACACCCCTAAGTGCAATAGTCATGTGATCGGGGATCATAGATTTAGGTATCAATATTAGATCGACCATAACAATCCTATCGTATTGGTAATTTGGAATCAAGTATCATATCGATGTTGGGGGTAAAATCATAAAAAAACAAATTTTTTTATAAAAAATAAGGATAAAAGTGATCAATTCAAATTAGATCAATATCATTAAAGACGGAAACCAATACCTAAATCCATGCCATGATGGTTCTATAGCCCAAAAACAAAATATTGTTCTTTGAACAAGAACAATTGTTTTTTATTTTTTTGTATGCCTACTAATAAAAAGAAAAAAAAATACAATTCAATACCATTTATAGAAAACAAACAATGTTAACGTATATGGTGATCATATGAATGCATAGGAATACATAGATGCGTGTTTTTATTCATACACACATACCTGGATCCATATAAGAGAAGATTATTTACAAGAGCATGAATAGGATCTATTATAACAAGTCACACTCTGATATTCCGGAAACACAGAAACAAAGGAATCTATGATTGAACTACCAGAATGACCTAAAAACCTAAGTCCGAAGTGATTCTTTTTTATTGAAAGGCTAAGACTTAATGGTTGTTATGGACCTAACTCATTGAAATTTCATCCAATAAAATGGAAGAATTATAAACCTCCAAAATAATGCATAGGAATATCGCAGCCCCACTAATTTTGTGAGATTTTGAAAGAAGATGGGATGGAATACACATCATCATAGGAAAAATAGCATCATCGAGGTTTTTATTTTTCTCATTGATACTTATTCTATTTTTTTTTTTTTTTTTTTATTGGTTGGGAGGGTGGAGAAGGAAAAAAGGTGAGAACCAATAGGATGGGTTATAGACTTTTAGTACATCACTCACACCACCTAGACCAACACTTTATTTTCCAGAGAAAAAATTAGTACAACTCTCCCACACCAAAAAAAACCCTCTCAAACAAACAGGAATCAAAGACAAGCATTGGTCATCCCCCTATCAAATTGTGTCATATGTTTTTGTGTATCCCTTATTTACCCATGAAAAACTCTCCACTGATGTGAGGAAATGAGGACGTGTGTGAGGTGCTTCTTAATAGAGGAATCTGTTGCAATTGTTGACTTGTTTGAAAGGCATCACAATAACGTGGCGTTCTCTCTAGAAAGAGGAGAGTGGGCATGATGAGAAGGCATGAATTTGTCTAAGGTCCCTTGGGGAGGAAGGGGGGCTATAATTTTTTGGATTTTAAATTATATTCTAGTTGACCTTCCTGATCCATCATATGCCAACTCGTTTTGGTTTCCGAAAAAACTGAAGGGACAAAGAAAGAATCGGGCTAAAATAAAATCAAATGAAGGGTTGTCCATGCCCCAACCCACCGCTACCACCTCCCCCATAATATCATGAATCAGGTCATTTGTAGCCATGAACATCTATTAACTAGTCCAGTTGCTCGGAACCATTGGAACTCCTGCTTTAATTAATTATTTACATAAATAGATAGATTGGGAAGCAACTTGGTACCAGAGAAAAAAATTAATAAAACAATTTGCATGTGATAAGGTTCTATGGCTACTTAATGTGATTGGAAAAATTATTTATGTTAATACCATAGTTATTGAATTTATTATGCACATGAGCATGCCACTATTTTTCGCGAAATCTATTTTTTCCATTAGTTATCCTAAGATTTCTATATATAAAAATTATGGTAGAAATGAAAATTATAAATCATATCAAAGAGTCCTTGCATTTGGAATAGAGTGAATAAAGTTTAGGGGGAGTCAGCCACAAGTAATCTATTCAATTCACCGGTATTGGCCACCTTAGTGAATTGAATAGATTAATTGGCCAAAATGTGTCCAAACCTTAAGAAATCTAGTACAGATCAACTAATTCGGATCAATTGGATTTGAGATCAATTTGTCTGATCTTGATTCTTGAAAGGGTGACTCGCATTCAGAAAGTGTACAATAAGGGTGAGTCCGGATCAGGTCCTTATATGAGAATCATTCTAATTCAATGTCTAATCCACATTTGAAATCCGTTAAATCTCTTTTTTCTTACAATAAGCTGAGAGATTGAGTGAATTCCAATTATAAATCAAACACCATACAAGAATAATTCTCTTATAAAAACCTGATCCAAACTCTTCTATGGAATGGGGTTGTCGCTGCCCCCTTCTAGGTTGCTTCTCTGTGGTGGAAATGCGGGACGCTGCTATCTGTTGTCTCTATCTTTGGTTCCGTTGGGAAAGTTGTTGAGAGCTTGACTCCTTATTAGCCTAAAACAAAGAGAGTCCCCTGCATCGGCATTTCCACGCAACATCGACGACCTCACCTGTCAACTTTTTTCTCTCTTTGTTTTTTTGATAAATGTTTCTCTCTCTAGTCTCCACATAAGAAAGACGCAAACCAATTCCACACACGTAGGAGTAGAGAATAATGTTTCCCGTTGGAAACTTTGAAGATTGACCCACGTCTCCTGTTCCGATGCCTTCCAAGTTCCGCCACGCGTTCATCTCATATAGATATAAAGCCCAACTCCCCCCTTCCCCCACTCTCAGGCTCTTACAAACATCGTCATCCAAGACCAGCTGCCTTGTAATACATCTCTCGTCTCCATTCTTCTTCAACCCTTTTTGTCTCAGCAATCAATTTTACATTACAATGGAGAATACTGAAGGATACAGTCCAAACCTCGTCTTTGCTTTCTATTTAGTTGGTTTTGTTGGGTTCCCCATCTTTCAAAGAATTCAAAATTCTGCAATCAGAATTCTCCAGTTTTACTCAGGTTTTTTTCAATCCCAACTAGACGTTGTAGTTGATACTGATTTGAATGTTCAACCTAAGAAGAAAAGCCCAAATCCTCAACGTTTGAACAAACAGTTAAGCTTTCATGAGAAGGTAGATGATGGAAAGCTATGCCGAGGAGTAGAGATGGTGATGGAGAAGTTGGGCATCTCTTGTGACCCAGATGGAGAGAAGCTTCAGGAGAAACTGGGTTTGGACGGGCTTTTGCACCTGTTCGAGGAAAAGGACCCTACCTTCGAGGAGCTGAAGGAAGCTTTTGAGGTGTTCGATGAGAACAGAGATGGGTACATTGATGCAGGGGAGCTACAGAGAGTTCTCTTCGACCTGGGCTTCGTGGAAGGATTGGAGTTGGGGGACTGCAAGAGGATGATTGCAGCCTTTGACACCAATGAAGATGAAAGGATTGATTTCAATGAATTTGAGAAAATTATGGAGAATAGCTTTTGCTGAATTTTTTCTTTCTTTTGTAAAGTGATTGATATTTCAGTGGCAGATTTTAGATTCAATTGAAACAATTGAAACAAATAATTTGTTGGCTTATATCTTTTGTTCGTTTATAATACAGATTATCAATTATGGTGGGTTGAATTTTAACTGTAATGTCTGTGTTTGTGTGTGAACTTGAGAGTCAGAAGGCACTCATCAAGAGATCTCGGAGGTCCAGTAGCAATATAATACATCTAAGGAAGCCCATATGAAACCAAAATCTCATACGAGTGAATTGGATCTTTTTAACTCCTGCCCTCTTGCATCATTAACTATTGCCCTCTAGTAACATCAAATATCCGAAATACCCTTCTCCCGCCCAACTAGAAGGTCAGATCTTCTAAATGGGTTTAAAGAATAACTGGGTCCATCAACATTTTACCTGGAGTCCTGGACCATGTGGATATACTTTCGATTCCTAAGGGCAATTAATGATTGGCCCCAATAGTTGTGGTCCCAAATAATTTGACGTGGAAACATTTTCTATAGTGAGTGCGGTGATATGGTGAACATTAGATGGCTGAGTCGACCTCAAGGTGTGTGTCCAGATGCTCTCAGCCATCCGATGTTCACCACACCATAACACTCACTGCAGAGAATAACCGCTCCAATCTGACTGCCCCAGCCTAGTTTCCTCCCTCAAAAATCTTTTTACGAAACCGTCAATTAGGGCCTTTTGAACCAATAGTCTGAATGGTCCGAGAAAACCTAGTCCGGAAAATGGGTGTGGGCCACACACATCGACTATTGGGCCTTTTGAACCCCATTTTACCGTTGTATACACACCAAGTGATGGCTCCTTCTAGAGATAACTTGGTCCGGCGAAGGGATGTGGCCCCACATGTCAACTGCGAAATACATCCGTTGATTTGGTCGTGGAGGGGTCGCGGTTAAAAGCCATAGTCTGTGATTTTTGGTAATTTTTTTATCAACTACGGCGAAAATTCTTATAAAAAAAAATAACAATAATAATAATAAAATTATGGCAAAAAAGGTCTTCAAGAATATTCTTCTAGGGAATTATTGTAGTGAATTATCCTCATCTTTTCTTTTTCTGTGAAAGAGAACTTTGTCTATGCTAATGTAAGTTGTGTCTACAACTGTAAGTCTAGGGAAGTTATTGGTTTTGCTTATTCTTTATCCTAGAAGGCACCATTAATGACATGTACTACATGTTGATTATATTTCACCTCTTGGTTTCGTGTTTTGAGCATTGAGACCTTGTATACTTATGTCTTCTATCTAAATGAATTTACTTTTACCAAAAAAAAAAAGATAGGTAATTTATTCATATCTCATTCAAAATTCAACAGTTTTGATGAAATCCTTACAAAGTTAAGAGGTGGAAGAGGACTTCTAAGGCTATAAAAAGGCCATTATTCCACTCCAAAATCCTTTATTGACGTATCGGCCTTGGCTTAAATAGAAATACCTATGATTGTAATTAAAAAAGTCATTTTTTAAATTTAATTTATTATCCTTTTTCAAGTTAAGATAGGACTATATCAATCCAATCCGATTTCTCAAACCATGGCGTAGAGTTCTGAGATTGTTCCTTTCCTTTTGATGTTGCTTCTCAACTCAAGCTAAGCATGCCCTCCACCCCCAACTTTTGATTTTTTGCTTCAATTAGCTACTTTTTGTGATGCGCGCACATTAAATATAAGAGATATAAGAGGGGATACAAAATAGGGGAGAAAGAGGTAATTGCCATCAATAACAAAAAATGAAAAAAAAAATACAAGAGATTAAATAGAATAAAAGATAAGAATAACAAAGGTTTAACTTTACAGAGGAAGTCATGACATCTCGGCCTAATTAGGAGGAAGTCCGCCTCTACTCAACAACTGAACATTTGTTTCCTTTTTTTCTTTCATTTTCTCTTTCATTTTATCCCTATAAATAGATTTTACAACAACTTCTCCAAAATCCCACAACTAATAACGGATAACTCCTACTAGTAATTGATAATTACTAAATAACATATGCATAGTCCTTATTTTTCAATAAAACTAATCCCGCCCAAAAGTTGTGCACATAATAATCCATCCTCCTTAAGCTTGGTCTTGTCCTCAAGACCATTCATTTGGAAAATTGAACTGTAATGACATTTAGATCCTCCCAGTTGCTCGGTCGGTAGTCTTCGCTTGACTTAATGAGGAAGCCATGACCTTGTTTCTCAAGGAGAGAAATGGTAGGAAATCTCAGGGAGAGAAATTGTAAGAAATTCACTAGTGGGGCATCATGACTGAGCTCTTATACCACTTGATACGTGCACATTAAACAGAAGAGATATAATAGGGGGATCCAAGAGATAAAATAGGGGAGAAAGAGATAATTACTACCAATAACCAAAAAAAGAAAAAATACAAGAGATTAAATAGGATAAAAAATAAGGGTAACAAGGGTTTGATTTTACGGACGAAGCCATGGGGTCTCGACCTAATTAGGAGGTAGCCCGCCTCTACTCAACAACTGAGCATTTATTTCCTTTTTTTCTTTTATTTTCTCATTCATTCTCTCCCTACAAATAGATTTTACAACTTCTCCAACATCCCACAATTAAGAAGTTACAATAACGGATAATAACTACTAATCCCCTATACCACTATACTAATAACGGATAACTCTTACTAGTAATTGATAATTACTAAACAACATATGCATAGTTCCTATTTTTTAATAAAACTAATCCCGCCTAAAAGTCATGCATGTAACATTCTGATATTCTTTCCATTGTTTAATATTGTTTTGATACCAATTAAAGTCCTACTATTATGCCTTGAAAGCAAGAAGTAGTGGCGGTGACGGAATGCTCTTTTTCTTTATTTTAATCTAATTTTTATAGTGGTTCATAATTTCATTGCATTGACATAGTTTAATCGTATTAGTTTTGTCTGGTTTCTTGAAAGCATCTTATTTTCTTCTTAATTTCATGAGTTTTTCTATTTCCTTTTTTCATCATCCTCTTCATATTTTTGAGAATGGGATAAAAATCATATTGTTCTCATAAGGTATATATGTTAATTAATGTTTGGAAGAAGAATACTATCCATGCCAAGACACATCGAATGCAAAAAGATGGCACTATCCTGCGCTGAGATACTCACACATGCCCTTCCATTGGCCATAAACACTGGTATGTACTTGTGCCATCGGGTAACGTTCTCTCGCCCTTAAAAGTTTTTCCACCTATTTACCTGCATTGTTCATTTGTTCCCTCATAAAGCTTAGGGAAATTGGAATGGGCCTTGGCTAGGACAAACAATGGGCCTAATGTGAGATGGGCTGATACGATATTACCTATAAAATGTGTGTTCTATTTGGGTGTTGGATTTGGATTCATTTACAAAAATGGAACAAGACATATGTCATTTTCGAATTAACTACCAACCCTATAATGACCCTAAAGTAACATGTGATTTTGGGTCATTTCATATTGACTCAAAAGACAAATCACATCTTGTGTCATGTTTGGTTTATGAATCCCTGTTTTTTGAGGGGTTATATTTGGGTTGACCCTACCGATGTTCACATGACATCAACTCATTGCAAACCTTAGGCTAAATCACATGTATTTGGATACATACATTTTGTTCATTATAATTTTTATGCAAAAATTTTATTTATTTATTATTATGGAAAAAGATCCCTACTGGGCTGCGCTTGTGTCCAGACAAATGATACCTCAGCCACAGTCCAATATTGATACTAAGGCGCATGCTCTCGTTGGCTCCCATATTGGTGCAGGGGTCATGTAGCCTGAAAGTCACCGACCCTTTAAATGAATATGATGAGACATGAAAAATTCTTATCCTTAATTTGGTAACTTATCTTAAACAAAACAAAAATCTATACCATTATCCTCCACATGAGACTCAAAGGTGGTAAATTTTGCAAGTGGTAAGGCAATAAAAGCCTATGAAAAATAGTAATAAAGACGCCTAAAACCTAATCATGATGCAAGAAAGCAAACATAAAAGACAGGAAAAAATAATCACAGTGATACAATACAAAGATTTATTTGATTTGACAATATTGTCTATGTCCCTGTGAGATGAGAAATGCTTCACAATAGTGGAGAATAGAGTTATTACCACTCATCCTTGAGCCTCCTCTTGCTCAAAGAAATTCTTTTGTAAAATTTTTTTAACAAAGCATATGAGTGTAATTTACTGAAATTTCATATAACCTTGAACATTTCTTTACAAACTACCAAGTAGTACCACCCTAAAACCCTCGCATGAACACCTATTTCATCGAGGCCTTAGTAACGAAGATAACACACATGTGGAGCCGATTTCTCTGGGCCTCAAACCCTTAAGACCTTTAACGACTTTTGGAATCAATCCACAAATCCTTGCAATGGAATACAAGACATCCTACCCCAGCAATTAAAATGTAGGGTAGATGAATGGATGAAAAATAAACCGTCCCCAACCTACCAAAATCCAATTCAATTTTTAGATCCCGCGCAACAGATGTTTTGGGCCAAAGAATTGGATGAAAATCAGGATGCACTATTGAACTTACATCATCACTAGACATTTTTGAACCACTGTATTATGTTTCCACCACAAGGACTACTGATTACTTCTTCCAGCAATTGCAGGACCAAACTGCAAATATTGATTAATTTCAGTCATGCTTCGACCATCCATCCATCCATTCATCCACCTCCTCAGACCGCACAGTCCACATCTTAAAATCTCTTTGGAATGTCTCAGACTTCTGTGGACGTTACAGAAAAGTAAGGAAAAAAATTATTCTTTACCCCTCTCAAGTCTCATCTTCACCCACAAATAAGGGAAGTGCATATCTCATGTGGTGGGCATGAATTCTGAAAATGATTTCATCAGAAGGGTTAATAGGGAAAGGGTGTTTCAACAGTTATATACCGTCATGAATTCATGAGGAAAAGTTGGAAAGTTGGGAAAATATTGTGTTCACATCAGGAAGAATCCTACCCTGACTTTCTGTACAGACCCGTGAGAAAAAAAAAATGGATCTTTTTGAAGGAGAAGTCCCCTTCCTTCTACTTCTTCACTCTTTCTTTCCCATTCCTTGTTCTAATCATGCTCACGCTTTTCTTCTCTAGTAGAAGAGTAGTAGACCTGTAAACCAAGAAGATAACTAATGGAAGAGTGAAATGGAGAAAATTAAATAGCAGTGATGGTAGATTCGTAGTTGTACACAAAAATTAAATCTTCTGTGTTTTGTTTCTTCCTTGAAGGGGTCTCACAAATCAAAACAGGAGATCATGGGTCACAAGAGGGAGATAACTTGAGAATTATTTATGAGCATCTGACTGCATGCTGCCACCAGTAACTGTAACAACATCTCTTTACCCTTTTCTTTTACCTCTCCGGGGAGTGACAGCTCAGTTTCACTTGACACCACACTTCAGTTTGAAACGTTCTCTGTTTTCAGCTTTCGAAACTACTCCCCCCTTTCAAGTGGCTCCAACCCCAAGAAAGTCTATGAAGGGTGGTGGGGGTGGTGGTGGTGGTGGTGGTGGTGGTGCAATGCTGCTCTCAAAATGGCTGGTTACATTGTTCTCTGCGACAGATACTGATGATGATGCTTCAACTACTGAAACTTGGTAGCTTGACTGTTGCATTGCCATCATTGTTAGAGGGTGGTGGTGGGTATAATAGGAATCCTTGTGGTTGGATTCGTCGAAGCTTGGCCTATCCCAAGACCTGTTCTGACCTGAGAAGCCCGGCATGTTATTGTTATTAGAACCTGCAGAACACCCAATCACAGCTTACACAGAGATGGAAGAAGTAGCTTTGGAAGTTAGAACTTAGGAGACTTGTCGATGTAGGGACCTTTAATTGGTCCCCATAAGCAGGGAAAAGGAACAACATCTGAAGGATTAGTGCCTACTTTGTCTAGTACAAATCGTTTCTTTGAAGCCCCATCTTCTTAAATTAGTTAAACAAAAAGGCTCAAAGACGGCATTTTTATTATAATCAAAACCAGTTAGAACTTGTCCCACCAGAGAAAAAAAAAGAAAAGAAAAGAAAAGTAGAAACAATCAGAACATAGCAGCACGGAAACCCAAATGCACAGAAAACTAACAAACTACAGAAAAGGTAGCAAAGGGATCAAAAAGGACATACCGGAGAAGAAATCAAAAGGGGCCTGCCCTGCAGAAAACCCACTATGAGGGAGACTGTTGTTGCTGGAGAAACCATGATGAAACACATCCCTACCAGTTGAAAATGATTCTTCTCCACCACTGGTCAGATGGGGTAAACCATTTGATCCACCTTGATCACCACCAATGAGAACTGCAAATGGGTAGGGAGAAGGGTTGGTGAAGTCTGATCTTGTGGCTGCATCTGGGCAGTAAAAGGTAGCACCTTCCTCCAACCTTCTGTTGACAGTATGGCCTAACTTTCTCCTCCTGTAAGCACTGGACTGCTCTCTGTATTTCCTGGCCATTATAACATGCCAATGGTTCTTGACTGCATTATCAGTCCTCCCGGGAAAGAGCCTAGCAATCATGGCCCATTTGTTTCCGTACAATCTATGAGCAGCCATTAGCCTCTCCTCTTCTTCTTCACTGAAAGATCTTCTGTTGATCCTTGGGTCTAACTGGTTGAACCATCTCAATCTACAACTCTTACCTACAAACCCCAAAATATTAACGAAAGGAAAACCATAAAAGTTAGATCATTTTGGGTCAAGAACTGTTTTGTTTTCTATTTCTAAAGTCCCTCTTGTTTCTTACCTGACCTTCCTTCCAACTTCTCTGCGATTAAGTTCCAGTTCTGAGGTCCATAAAGAGAAACAAGTTCCTTGAGTTTAGTGTCTTCGGCGGGCCTCCAATGCCCTCTGGCACAAAGCCTTGACTGCCCACTATCTATTTCCTTCCCATTCATTGAATTCACATTTGGGTTTTCCTCATTTAAATTGTTGTAGTTGTTGTTGTTGTAGCTGTCTTCCATGGCGGCATTGTTTTCTACAAACCCATCGTTGGAATCTGAGCCCTTACAGTGGCAACTATCTCGCGAAGAAGAGCCACCCGAAACTACTCCATACTTGGGACTGAGGGAAAGAGAGCCCATATCAGCTAAAACCCCCATTGAAGGAGGGGAAGAGGAAGTAGAGGAATGATTACTTAGCCAATTCCATGAGTTATCAGTGCTGCTGCCGCAGAACTGTTGCAAGGTCATGTTCATGGCCAGAGAAAAGACGATAAGAGCCGGGGGGGGGGGGGGGGGAGATTGACAGAGATGAAAAAGGGTGAAGGGAGAGTTGCTAAGGAAGGCAAAAGCTTGAAACAGCAAAAGTGTTTTAACAGAAACCCACACGTCTTCTCCCCTCTTAAGAATGAGAGTTCAGTGTTCACTTCACCACCCTGACTGACCCTGACCTTTGTCTTAACTATTCTTTTTCTAATCCACGTCATTCACAAGTGTAAATGTACCTCATTTCAAGCGTGAGAGATGAGAGACCTCTCCCCCTCTGAGTCTCTCTCTCTCTCTCTCTTACCACTCACCAGTTACCATATCTCTTAAGGCTGTCTCTCTCCACCTTGACAGAAAAAAACACAACTGTGGTCTGCTAGCTTGGGGCCTGCACAGGCCAAGACACCTTTCTTTTCAAGGCCAGAAGTGAAGGCTTGACACAACAGCTCCTGCCAAGGCTAGTAAATAACATAACTCTCCATCCACATCAAAACCACTAACTTGAGAAGGGCTAACCTGGGTTTTAGGTAACCACCTGAAGCCTGAAGGAGACCCACCAGGCACCAGCAACAAAGACCCCCCTTGTTAAAGAGTGACATTTATCATACATATATTCTTCTTAACTATGATAAGATAACCGTCCAGAAGAGCATTTACCCTCAGATCAGTTAAGAGCCCCACAAACCTTCCCCATCTTCTTTATTTATTTTGTCCTTTATTTTCTCTCTAAGATGGTGCCAAATTCCCACCTCGAAGCTTCTGGTTCACTTCATTTGCTTCTGGGTGCTCAAGTTCCAACTCCACATTTATTGCTTTTTATTGTTTTCTGGAAGCTCAAGTCCGCTTCACCAAGATCCTACCACCACATTTCCACCATTTCGTTTGATCTCTTGCTTTGCTCTGGTCCTTCTGTCTCCTAGATCATAATTGTCTGTTGCTCAATGCCTCCACCAAAATCAAAGCTGTAATGATTCATCTGTGTGTATGTCACAGTGTACATCCAAATATAACAAACCCAGAAACCAAATTCAATAAATAAATAAGAGATTGATGGGTTTGTATTTACATATGCAAGATCTTTTTTTGTTATCCCAAAAAAAAAACTCTGATGATCATTTTTTGGCCGTTAAACTAAAAAAATTTCTATGATCATTAATAGGGACAAGGCTTAAATAAAGAAGGACGTGAATTAACTACCCAATAAAAAGTATTTTTTCGATAAAAAAAAAAAAATCAATGCAAATGTCTTTGCGCACATTTTCATTGGCCTTCATGCTGATATAGAGGCAACATGATTAGCTAATGACTTCTTGCCCTTTTGCAACATACACAATGTTAGGTCTTGTTACTATTAGATAAATCAATTTTCAATTTAGTTGTCTATATCCTATTGAATTGTAAATAAGTTCATAACCTTCACCATTCATTTGCAAATTATGCTCCATAGGAAAATTAATTGGTTTGGGTCTAAGTGGACCTGAATAACTAAGTATCTCCAACGTATATTTTCTTTGAAATAAAAAAGTACCTAATTTAACAACCTCAATGCCAAAAAAAGAATTTTAAAGGATCCAAATATTTGAAATGAAAGCGACTATTAATAAACAATTTCAAAGCATTGATGACAACTAAATTGTTCTTAGTGATAATTATATCATTAATATATAATAAAAAAAAAATTGTGATGCTCAGATCATCTAAAAGATACAACAAATTGTAATCGGCTAAGGATCGTTTGAATCTGACATACTGTAAAAGCAAATGTAAGTTTTGAAAATTAAATGCTAGAAGCTTGTTTCAAATCATATATAAATTTCAGAAGATAGTCCTTCTCCTTAATTCTATTATTTTGCATGATTAAAAACAAAACATTCGCACAACTCTCATGTAAGAATCATTTTCCATGCCAATACCTTAAAGTGGGGGCCTATATACCCTTTCTCTCCAAAAAAATTTTAGTCATGGATTCCTAGCCTATTGTAGAAAACCCTTTTCTCTTAAAAAATTTTTAGGCAAATATTTTCTATTCAAGACTCGAGAGCACGGCCTTGTGCCCCCTGATCAATGCCACTTCACACATTCTCATTGGTTGGGTGGCTGGCATAGTGGCCACGCTCCCAATCAAAAATCTTTTTCAATTATGGTAATCTTTATTGTTTTTAAATGTTTCACCCACTGGGTAAAAATGTAAAACCAACGGCAGACGCTTCATTTTAAATGACGTTACAGCCCTACAGGAATTGCTCATTATTGCTGCTGAGCGACACTGTAGTCAATAAGTGAACTTTGAATGTGCTACTTGTGGAAAACAACGTAACTGAATGGCCAAATAAGACTGAAAACCAATACTGGGAATCCAAAAACAGGGTTGGACCTATTCCACTTATATCAACCCTTCTGGACCCTGGACCCGATAGACCTTTCCTTGGACCATAGGTCCAAACAAGACCCCACAAAATGGCATTCTGTGATGTGATTAGTACACTCTCCAATGACCTCCTCTTCCCTCGTCCTCTTTAGACGGTACTAACGTACTTTTACCATGCCTTCATGCATGTATGCATGTGTATGTCATGCTTTTTTGAGGGCATGAGTTGATGTACTACTGTTTCATTTTTTTTAGGACCGTTAGTTTAGAAGGGAGTTGGGGGTGGGATAACTTGACATGTGGGACCCATGGTGTAATGGAGTGAGAGATAGGGATAATAAAATGAAAGGAAATACACTGTAACATCCTACCCATCTCTTTTGGTTGGCAGGGTCTGGAATCTTGGAGGAGAGATGGAGACGGAAGTCGGTGAGAGGAAAAGAGAGAGAGAGAAATGATGGCTTCAAGCGTTTTTCAGTGAGGTAGAGAGAAGGCGGGGGTTAGAGATCGACTTGGCATGTGGAACAGGTGAATGGATCTGAAGAGGAGGAAGAGATTTGGGGCAGAATTGGTGTTGGGGGAAATGAATGGATCTCAAGAGGAGGTAGGAAGCAAAGGAATCACCGGCATTTGGGGCTGGTTTCATAGTCTTTCATATAAAGATGAAGCAAGTGGAAGCTCGTTTGGGATCACAACCCTCTTGGGCCTGGCGAAGTGTCCTATGGGGTCGTGCAGCTTTAATTGAGGGTCTAATATGGATAATCGGAAATGGTGAAAAGGTGCATATATGGGAGGATAGCTGGCTTCCTATGAATCCTGGTTTCAAACTTCGCTATCCTTGACCTCTTGATTGCAACCTTCATATGGTCTCCCAACTTATTGATGCAGAAAATATGACATGGAGGAGGGACATCTTTGATCAATTCTTTTGTCAAGAAGATAAGCAGGCCATTTTAAAAATCTAGATTCCTTTATTTCCTCGAGAGGATAAGCAAGTGTGGGGGGGATCTAAAAATGGTGTTTTCACTATGAAATCTATTTATCACCTTCTATGCAACCAGCAACAAAGTAAAGATCAGTCTAAACCCACAACATCAAACAACTCTATACCTCAGGTTTCAAAATCGACTTGGAGAATGCTTTGGGGATGTAAAACCTTGCCCAAAATACAAAATTTTCTTTGGAAAGCTTGTGCCTTTGGTTTGGCCACTGGAGAAGGGCTTAGTCGACGACAAATTCTGATTGATCCTTGTTGCCATCGATGTGGAGTTTACCCAGAGACAACAGATCATATCCTTCTTGAATGCCCATTTGCCCGAGCGGTGTGGTTTTCCAGTCCCCTTACAATTAACCTAGATAGATCCCAGCCCTTGACACTCCCCATTTGGCTCTCTTCTTGAGCGAAGATTCAATCTGAAGATAGGCTGAATGGTCGATCAATTGCCAGCCTTGTTTCATTTCTCTGTTGGTATATATGGCGGGCTCGCAACGAATCCCTATATAATCGATCTAATCTCTCCCCAATTGATGTATATAAGTGGGCAACCTCTGCATTTGAAGAGTTTTGGCAGTCTTCACATTTATCACCTCAAATTGATCAGAGTGGAGATTTGATCGTCGTTGTACCGTCAAGGTGGATACCTCCCCAACAAGGACACTTCAAATTGAATTGCGATGCATCTTTATCTCATGATGGAAAAAAGGGAGGCATTGGCTTTATTATTAGATGCAAAATTATTAGAAACTTTGCATCCAAGCTGGTCTCTGCTATATCTGATCCCATGCAATTCCCAAATATTCTCCAAGGGGAGGCTTTTGCTGTTCGCATTGGTCTACTACATGCTCTGGGAGAGGTTGTAGAATACATTTCAGTTGAATCTGATTGTAAGGGGTTGATTTCTATGCTCCTCAACCAAGGCCCCCCTCCTCCTATAGATGTGCTCCCTATTGTGCAGGATATTCAGCATATCTCTACCTACTTTAGGAGTTGTTCTTTCACTTATGTTTCGAGGAACATCAATATGGTTGCTGATTCCTTGGCCCGGAAGGCGTTGTCATTGGGGTGTATGACAAACTTGCCTACATCCACTCCATGGCTAGTCCATATTTGTAATATTGACTCCATGTGTAGCGCACACCCTATTCAATAAAATTTCTCCTTACCAAAAAAAAAAAATAATAATTAAAAAAATAAAGATGAAGCA
Source organism: Macadamia integrifolia (assembly GCF_013358625.1). NCBI lineage: Eukaryota > Viridiplantae > Streptophyta > Magnoliopsida > Proteales > Proteaceae > Macadamia > Macadamia integrifolia. The sequence continues at coordinate 13,662,257 of NC_056560.1, forward strand.
AGAGAGAGATGGTGAAGGAGATGAGCAACGGTAGCAGCTCAGACTCAGAGAATCATCATGTGAAGATCCCCAAAATCAAGTTCACAAAACTCAGATGCGGTCTCATGTGTTTTCTTTCCTTTTATTTTCTCCTCTGCTTCCTCATTTAAGAATTTGGGGCATGAATTTCTCAGCTTCAATTGGATCATCTATTTCTCCAAGATGATTTTGATAGATTTTCCTCTCCTATGTCCCTGTGTTTGTTTTTAAGAATAAATTTTTTGAAAAATTTCCCACTTCTCGTGCTCTGCTAACTACTAACCTCACAGAAGAAGGAGTGGTGCCCGCTCACTCTCGAAACCAACGGTCAAACTCGTAGAGGAAAGAGAAGGATTGGGGGTTGCAGCGATCTCAGACCTTTTTAGGAACTCGCTGGTTCGGCTCGGTTGAAGGTTGCAACGATCAGATCAGTCGAGAACGATCCACACAGCCAGCGAACAATCCATCCAACGATCCACTCCCGTCTTTGCTGTCTGAAACAGGGATAGATCGGTTCAAGGGCTTCCCACGACCTGAACGACCGTTGCCGACTTTCCTTCAACTTTCCTATCAGAATCCCACCAAATCGATGGGACTTTGAAAGAGCTGAAGCGGAGAAAGCAGGGACTGGACAGGATTTCTAACAATTTTGAGATTGTCTCTTCTAAATCCCACCCCTTACAATCAAACAACCTAAGCTCATACTGGGGTGGAATAGTTCGTACAACCATCCCACCCCTTAAATCCCACCCCCAGCAACTCTTCTCTATTCAAACAAGCCCTTAAAGGTAAAATTGGACAGGGTTAATTTAAATCCATAAATAAGGTAACCAAACCATATCAGATCTCCTTTTATTTTATTTTTAACTTTAATCAAATTGTGGTGTTTGGAGGCTAATCATAAGAGAGCTAAATGTTCCAGATAAATTAGTTGTCTTATCTGTGATTAGTTAGTTATGAAGTTTGTTTAATAGGGAAGGGCCCTCCTACCTATATAATATTGAGACCAAGGCCTTTTTTTTTTTCTTCATATGAGATGATATATTATCAGACAAAGGACGGTGAAAGAAAGAAACCTCTGTGTTGTCAGGTAACTAACTACAACAGCATGAGAGAATATAATGCTCTCATCAGGAAATCTTCACCTTTGCCCCAAATCCACCTTTTTTTTTTTTTTTTTACCTTCTCTCCTATTCTCTCACGTGTTTCAATCCTCCTCCATGACTGCCACGTAAGCCAAAATGTTAATCACTTTTGAAATTTCTCTGTAGACTGATTCAAATTCAAAACCCTACAATTTGCCATGGACATTGGTATCATTGGGTGGCTAACAAGGAGGGGTAGTTTCGACTCAAATAATAGATACTGAGAGTTGATGATGGGACCAGAGTTTTCCCTCCTTTTTTCTTTTCTACCAAAAAAAGGAAAACTCATGCCAAAACACTATCACAAACTATTGTTTATTTCTTTCTTTTGGTCCGACTTTTTATTTTTTGGTAAGGCTTTCTTTTGGTCGTACTTGCCCTTCAATTACTTGAATAATGTTAGGATAGCTTTATAAATGATTAACCTATGGTTTTCTTTCTTTATTTTCTTGCACATGTAAATGTCTAAATTGGGATCTCCCAAAAAGAATTACAAATTTGGTCTCAAAAGAAATAAATATTTAAAGAGAAAGTTTTTCTATACCTGTACCTACTGTGCAACAAACATAGTTCTATCTAGGATTGTTTACGTCATCCAAAGTCCTTGTTCAAAAGACGACCATGGTTGAAGGAAAATCATTTCCTACATTTAATATATGGGAGAAAGAACAATGTCACGCTATATAGTATACATGAGTGCCTCCCTATATCCATCTCTCTCTTCCTTTCCTATGTCTATTATCACAAACACGATTATACTAGCACATTCTATGTAGCCAAATAGGGAACTTAATCCTTAATTTATTTATACAGTCATTTAGAATATTTTGCACTTAATACGATTATAATACATATGATTGAGTTTTCCTTAAGCCACGGTGAAAGGGAATCCCTTGACCACAGGGCTTCAGATGTACGCAATAGGATATTTTGAGAAACATACTAAAACCCTATAGAGTTTGTGATCCCTAGTATAATGTGGTGAACCATCTTTTGCGGTGGAGGAAAACTTTCTCCTAGTTCAAATGTGGAAAAATGAACTCAGTTGGGCATAGGGGTGCAAGTTTGGCCCTGACGGCCCAAACCCGGCCTTGGCCAACCCTGATCCCGAACAAGTATCGACCCAAAAAGTTTGGCCCTTAGGGCTGGCCCGACCCTAAAATTTCTGACCTTGAGTCAAAGTCAGGGCGGGTAAGGGTTGATGTCTTTGGCCCACCCAGCCCACCCTAAACTCGGCCCTGATTTTTGCCCATGATGTTGACCCTGGTTGTGACCCTCATATTAACCCTGAATTTAACCTAATTTTATATGTTGTTTGACATTGAGTCATTGACACCTCAAAACTCCTAGTATATCTTCTCACCGATCTCTCTTGCCTTTTTTACCAGGACAAATAATTTGTAACTTTGTATTTTTTATCTCTTCTTTATTATGAATATTTTTTATTTTTAAGTTATTTCATATTTTGCAAGATCAAGGTTAGGTCAGGGTCATCCCAACCCGACCCTGAAAAATCAAGGCCAATCAGGGCTGGTAAGGATTGGGCTAAAGCCTGAAGGGTAGGGACAGGGTCAGGTTTGAAGTTTTACGGCCTTGAGTCAGAGTCACGGCGGGTTTCGGCCCAGGGCTAGGGTTTTAAGAAACCCGGCCCAGGGCTAGGGTTTTAAGAAACCCAGCCCAACCCGACCCTGTTGTACCCCTAGTTGGGGAGTGCAACGTACGCTAGCACTTTGAGTCTATTTCTCTCCTTTCCAAATGAAATGAAATACCTACCCCTCTTGTGAAGGGAAGAGAGAGGGATCAAGGTTCTCGATCTATATTGCGTTGTACCACAAATTCAAGGATTGAAAACCCTCAAACATGCAGCCCAAAGTGCTCTCAACCTTTGAATCTACGCTACATAGTATAGTGCACTACAAAGGATCCGCATACGAAGAGAGAGACTCAAAAGAATAATATACACTATGCGTCAAGACAAAAAACTACGTCCGTACATATAATCAGTGAGCAGTGGAGAAAGCATGCTAGCTAACTAGTTCATCCAAAGCAAGAGAGATAGTCAAACCAAGACAGATAGGCAGTTACATGGGGTCACACATGAAAGTGAAGCTTATTAATGTCACATCTTTGAATAACTGGGGACCAAGAAAGAGAACTGTTAAAAAGAGGAGGTAGTATGGTTGGACTTCCATTTGATGAGCTCTAATAATGGCAGGATGTACTGCAAGGTTTCTTGTAGAAATAGGGTAGGGTTTGCAAAATATCCTAAAGTTGGTGTGTACTTTGAGTGGTTATATATATTGAACATGAATGAAGAGCTCATGCTTTAGGAATGACTCAGTAATAGGGAAACATGAGATCTCAAAGTAAAAAAAGTCCTCTACAGGCCACATATGCATCGAAAATAAAGATAAGTTTTGCAGGTAAGGTAAGGTCAGGCAGAAGGCAAGAAGGTGATGTAGATGGTCCACCATATATAAAGCTTGTAGGGACCTGCTCCATAAGATTCTATTGGTGGGTCTTTTCCCCTTGGAAGCAAATGAAAAGGGAAGCATCCTTACGCTTTAATTCTGAGGTTACTATTGTTATATGTTTACCCCACGGCCACCCCTAAAACAAGACATGCCCAACACTTTGATGGAACTACTGTAGCACAGGAGGCAAGAGTTACAATCAATATAGGTGTAATATGAGACAGTGATAAGACATCAATGGAAGGGCTTTTAGCTCAGCACTGCATAAAACAAAAAGAAAATAAATAATTTGATTTGGGCCATTGGTCTTTCTGAACTTTAGTCATAAAGTCAACATGTTTGGAGGCACTAGAACAACCATGAAGCCCTCAAATAAACCATGCTCCTCTTGGGGGGACCTTTAGCCCCATGCCAACTATGTAACCTAGAGGTGTCAATCCTAAGCCCTCACCGGTAGGTACGATCGAGCCCGACTTGTTTAAGGCTAGACGTAAACTAGCTCGTTTATTAAACGGGCATTCATGGTGTAGGCCACTAGCCCGTCGGGTGCCCGACCGACCCAACTCACTTAAGAAGCCCGCTAGAACTGACTCATTTAACCCGATCGGCCCGACCCCTTAAAAAATGCCTAAATACCTATTTTACCACTAATACTACAAAATATGAGTAAAGAATATATAGGACTAAAATATCCACATTCTAAATGGGACATTCAATTGTTAAAAAGAGTGTAATTCTTGCAACTTAGATTACATTTTAAAGACATGATTCCCTTAAATATATATATATATATATATATATAATTCCACTGGATCTTGCTAAATTGGACATTCAATTGTTAAAGACATGATTCCCTTGGTTCCAGAATTGTGAATGTTATCCTTTAGTAGTTTTAAAGCCAATAGTTTAATCACTTTAAAAAAAGAATTTTAGGGTAGGCATGTTTAGAGCCCATTTAGAATTAAATAGGTTCATAGCTCGTTTAAGTCCCGTATAAGGCCCGTTTAAGGTAGCCCGATTAAAGCCCGACACTGATTGGCCCGATTACAAACCTTACCATGCACCCCATATCTAGGCCCATTCAAGTAAACGGGCCTTCACGGTGCAAGGATGTCACACCGCTAGGCCCGGTTAGGCCTGACCGATATTGGCCCGGCCCGACCAATTGACACCCCTAAATACTGATTTCTTTAAACATGAAATCATCCCATGCGGGAAGCGCCTCTTGGTGTGATGCAGTCGGAAGTGTGGGACTAGAGGGATAAATTATCAAATCTACAACTAACAAGGAAGAAAAATTGTAACAAAAAAAAAAAAAATTAATAATAAGAAGAAGAAAAATAATAAATTATTTTTTAATGATAAACTTCAAAATGTTTTTATTTAGTCCAAAATTGTTGTTATATAAGAAAGTCGAATTACAATGAAGAAAGAAAGCAAAATGAAATAGGAAACAAAATAAAATAAGAAACTAGTATCCTTAAATCATGCACAAAACTTTTCAGACTTGGTTCATCCATTAAATATGCGAATTTGCTCCCCAATTTAATGGTTCTATAACTTGCCATTTGGATCGTTGAAGTTACACTTAGCATTAGCTTCCATTTGGATATTGGTATTATGGTTCTTGAAATTCTATTCGAGTAAAAAACTTACCATTTGGATATTGTACATTTTTTTTTTTATAATAAAAACAGGATCAAAACACAAGCTGTTTTAATAACTTTTTTTTTTTATGGGTAAATAACTATCCTTTTCAACAATTCAAACTGAGGATAGAAGATCTAGGCATAAATGATAGAACCTATGTAGCTATCGAGTCTTAGTCTTTTTGGGTAGAAATCTCCCTATCGAATCACCTTCTCGTTTTATTAGAATGAATTGATGTAGAAGTATTGAACATACAAATGCATGTATACATTAATTTGTGCAATTTTATGCTATGGAAAAAAGACCATTTGACAGTTCATTAGGGAAAAAAAAACATTAGCCAGGTTTACTTTATGAACCATGGAGCATAAGGTTCAGGATTTTAAATCATGAGGATGTTTATTGTCTAGGAATGTAAGGATTGCATCAGTGTAAGGGTCAATAAGAACACACTTGAAAGCATCAACATAGTTTATATTTCCACCTTTTACGGGGGGTGAGGCAGTCATTTTGCCCATCTTGGTGTTTGAGGGCAGACCAATACACTTTTAGACAGAAAACATTCTCCCTTTAAAATTTTTTGATCTAAACAAGAGAAATTGATTAAAAATATTAATGCAATTATATGTGTAATAAGTCCAATTAATACTAAGTTCAATCTTAATCTAATTGATTTCAACCAAATCGATCTTGGAGCAATTTGAATCAAAATAAAATTCAAATCAATAGAGGCCGATATAATATATGATACCAAGTTATTAAATCTTGCCCTCTAACTTTCCTCTCCTATCTTTAAAATGTAAAAGAAAATAGAGTACGCATCTATGTATACAAAAAAATATACAAGGTAAAGTCAAGCCCCTCATTTGGTTTTTATTGGGGAAGAAAATCTTTATAAAATCTTCAGCTATGTTGTCTAGGAGCCATTTAGTGATTAAACATTAAAAGCCGTAGTAGCACTCACTTGGTGGCCGTGGCCCGAGGACGACATATTTTAACAACCTAGCTCAAGACTCCAAAACTAAACGTTGAAGATTAGATAACCTAACAAGATGAATGCTTTTAATGTCTCCCTCATAAAACTCTAGGTTGATCTACTTCCTTACAACCCCACCACAACTCCCCTTCCCTTAAACCCTAACCCTAACCCTAACCCTAACCCTAACCCAATCCAAAAGAAAAAATAACAAAAAAAATTATCTTCTCATGCATGGACAGTCATTTACCAACAATGTTGAGGAGACAGTGAATATAGCAACCATTACCCCAAAGGAAAGGATGCGAGTTTGATAAAGACCCATCTTTTCTTTTCAAGTATCCAAGTTGCAAAAAGCAATTGGATCCATCCATGATGCTGATGATGGGTTGGTCTTGACTCTTGATCAATTAGAGGTGTATTATCCTCACCTGGAAAGATATTTGCTTTGAGGGTTTGTTTTGTTTTGTCAAGGGATAAGGAACTGGGGATCCCAAATAACGTCTAAAGCAGACATTGTGAGATTCAGAAGGTACTGCACACTGTACATGAATTGCATACCGTATACAGCATCACTGCTACATTACATTTTCATCAAAAAAAAAAAAAATCACTGCTACATTTCATCTCTTAAAAAATCAAAGATGGAAGTCACCAGCTTTAGGTATTGTACACCAGGTATAGGTAGTTTACAGATTACTGACAGCTAGAGAGAGAGAGAGAGGGGTTGGGAAGAAGAGAAAGATTAATGACATGGGATTATGCTGATTTCCATGATTTGCCCAATAAAAGGAGGATCGATTTGGTAGAAGATGACCTCATAGGTCTTCAGGCTTCACCACCATAAATAGGAAATAAAGGTAGAATTTTCTTTCTTTCTCATGATTTACAAGATGTAAACAACACATCCCAAAAGGAAAAGTAAAGTGAAGTGCACTGCTCGCTCTCTCTCTCTCTCTCTCTCTCTCTCTCTCTCTCTCTCTCTCTCTCTCCACACATCGTAGTATCATTATAGTTGAGCCAGGCCCAGGTAACAAAATCAGAGACCCAAAAGAAGGCCAAAATTTGAAGTCTAAAAATGGTACAATTGGACAGAGCTGAAGATATTGAATTTAATTTTCATATTTTGTTTGCTTTCACTTGTCCTATATAATGGCTACACAACTGTACCGCAAATGGGGTGGCAGAAGAGAAATATAATAACTAGGACACTTCTTGATTTTCTTGAGATTTCCCTGCAATTTTCTCAGGAGGAAGAGACGCGGCTTTGCAAAGGCAGAGGGAATTGTCTTCTCTCTCTCTCTCTCTCTCTCTCTCTCTCTCTCTCTCTAGTTTGTCGGTGACTGAGAGAGGATATGAAATCACAAAAAGTTACAAGGAGGGGATTATGGCCGGACACGTGCATGGCCTTGGTGTACTGTTCCGAATGAACAAAACAGGCTCAACGGTTATCGGCCTATTGCTGTACCAGTGTACCCCAGGTCCCCAACACCACCTCCCATGGAAGCTTTCTGAATAAATAGTTAAAAATAACTCACCGCCGGTCACCACGGTGAGAGAGAGAGAGAGAGGCGTTAATAAGGAACAGAAGCCAGAAGGGCTGGGTCTGCACACTGCACAAGATTCGGACGTCTATTATACGTACAGGCTACAGAAGTCTCACTAGAATATTAGATTAGGTATTGAGTAAGAGGTGTATGATGATGCTTTACGGTGTGATGCACCTGCAGCACCTTAAGTCCACCATAATCTGATTGCCGGTTGACAATTAGTTCATCTGAACTGACTGATCAGGAAGAGATGAAACTGCCTTCCCCAGTTTTAGAGTATCATGACTCCCCATGTACCCACCAAAAAAACGTAGAACAAAATGGAGAAGAGAACTTTTAAGTGTCTTTATTATCAAAAAAAAAAAAAAAACTTTTAAGTGTCTTGTTTAAGTGTCCAAGACACTTGAGATGACTGGTCCTTTTGTTCATTTTTTTTTTGGTAGAATCCTTTTGTTCATGTACACAAGCATCTGAATTGTGTTCAATCAATCTTAAAGAAATCGATCACTAAAACATATCTTTAAGGAAATTGTATAAATCAAAGTTTTTAAAATTAGGGTTTGGAAACTATTTATCGAAGTAGGGGATAAGGTTGTGTACATTTGCCCCTTTTAACTTTGTAGTAGTAGGAGCATTGTGCACTGGATTGTTCCGAATTAAAATATTTAAAAAAAAAATACACAAGATTTTGATCATTTCTTCATTATTCTTATTTTGAGTGAATTGAAAATTTTTCAAAAAAGTATCAGAATAAATGTTAATGAAATTTTGTTGCATTTAAGTTTTGCATTCTATTTTTTTTTTTTTTTTTTTCTTATGAAAAAGAGCAAGTCTATTGTTCCTTATCTAAGACAGAGTTGGATGTGAAAAACCTTAGCTATCCTGTTCACGCTGGGTATTTTTGTAGACCTAGACTGACAGAGTTCCCTTGCCCATTTTTCTTGTTAGGTTTATAGTTTAGCCGCAAATATGAAAATTGCAATATGAATAATATTTATAGAAAAATGAATGGTTAACAATTAAGGCCCTGTTTGCTATCGTTTCTGTTTCAGAAACTCCGTTTCGTATCAAAAACA
>NC_056560.1:13672917-13693708 GCF_013358625.1 Macadamia integrifolia
ACAGCCCTGGCGTACCAAACAGTTTTTTACTTTTTTTTGTTCCGATAAAACGAAAAAATGATGGAAACATTTTTTAAGAACTATACCAAACAGCCCCTGAGAATTACATTATACAATACTTGAAGGTAGAGAGCGTACGAAAACGTGTTAATTGCTCTTCTTCTGATAGACAGCAAATAGTATAATAAACAAACTTTTTCTTCTTTAGAAAACAGCAGTAAATACTAAATAGTAAAGAGAGGCCAGGGAATTCAGAGTACTTTGATTTAACGGTAAAGGATACTTGAGCCCAAGGCGTTCTCCATGCCAAGTTGCATTGTCATTTTTATTTTTTAAGAAAGAGAAAATAATATTAAACAATACTCATATATCTTGGCGTAGAGAACGCCGAAGGCTTAACACAGCCTTTTCCCTTGATTTAAATAATCATTTATATTTTTACAAAAAAAAAAGTCATTTAAAGGCTAAATATATTAAATCTATAATATATATATATATATATCAATTACATTTTTTTAATTGAGATTTTTAAGCCCAAAATATTTTTAAATATATAAGTAAATAAATTTTCCAAAATTTTTATTATGGACATTTAATCTGACTTGACTAAATTAGTTTAGTTAAAGTTTTCTATATGGAACGATCTCTAATAGTCTAATGAAGGCACAGGGTCATTCAGACTTCAGAGGCTCTTTTCCATTGATTATAGTTTATCCAGAGTCAAAAATCACTTAAAAGAGTCTCCAACTCACAAGGCATTTGGTTGGGGTATTATTCCTTGATAGACACCTATTATTGGTTAATGAAGGCCAGGCCATTGATGATTCTTTGAGAATGAAAGTTCTCTAACAAAATAAAAGCGTTATTGCTTAAAGGAATTTCAAAACTCATGGTAGGAGCACCAGATGATAGGACTTCTATGTTGGTGCTTTTCCCTTTCGATCTATTTGGCTTCACCTATCTTTAGTGTACCATTTATATGAACATGCCCCATATTGCCAACCAAGTTAAGATTAATTTTTTATAAATGTCAAGATGAGACTCAATGGTAGAATGGTTTTTCAAAATTTTAACTAAAAACATTAATGTAAATAAGAAGATGCATATAGGGCTAAGGTTGTGTTGAATAATTATAAAAGAAAATTTTCTTTTTTTTCCCAAATTTAAGGCAAAAAGCTTTGTGTACAGCCAGCATGCACGGCCTCGAATAAACCATTGGATGAGTACAAAAGCCCATCAAAAAATATTAAAACCTGTGTCCAATTTGATAAATCATAAGGCAATCATGCCCAGGAACCCTTCCCCATAATTAACTTGGAAAGAAACATACTAAATTCTTTCTTATAGAGGATTGTGAACCTCAAATTGAAGCGATGAACCTTCCAACACACTAGGGCTATGTTTGGTAATTAAGAAAAGAAAAGAAAAAAAGAAGAAAATAATACAAAAGACATTATAAGATCAGAAAATATGACAATACAATAATTTTTTTTATATGTCTATCTCTTTCTTTAAATTCAAAATTTTTTATTTTTTCTTCTTGGCATCAAACATAGCCGAACAACAACAGCGTACTTCAAATGTATAAAGAATTTACCCTTTAAAAAGTTTTGAAATTTTTTTGTGCAAAAAGAGAAATGAAGTGTAAGACTGAAGAGATTCCATTGGTGGGTGGGCCATGTTGTTTATGTGAATAGGCATCAGCTGTCCACATACATATACTACTTAGGGTATCTTAAACATCTGACACAGAGCTACAACTCGGGTGTCTACAAATGGTAAAGGACCTAAAAGCACTGCTACAATTACACTCACCAAAAGCTGTAGCACTCCCCCCGGGCCCTTAGCCCTCTGAAGTCTGACCCTGATCCTGACCCTGGCCTGGCCCCATCATCTGTAAACAGTTCCCCATCAATCAATGAATCACTGATCACTGCCATTGTCATCATTTCTTGATGGTTAAAGATAGAAGACTCTTACCTCTAATACAGAACCATCGCCACCTTTGCGCGCTCTCTCTCTCTCTCTCTCTCTCTCTCTCTGTCTCTATCTTTTCCCGCTGTAAATAAGTTTTCTTTTATTAATCCACTGCCACACAGTCTCTCCCCCTACCTCTCTCTCCCTCCCCTTGTTCATTGCATCTTGCTCCCCCACCCATCCCCCTTCCTGGGGCAACTCTACCCCACCCCTGCAACTCTCCCATCTTAGCACTGCAGGTTGGAACGGACACTGCCAATTCCGACCAATATCCGCGGGCGGTGTCCTATTGGGGACCAGTTGTTTTGGTCTGTATCCAATGGATCAGTGTCCATTAGGATAACCTTGGGCCTCAAGGGGGCCCAATAAGAAAAATCATCTCATCAAGTTTATTTTCTGGATTTCACAATCATTTTGTTGGAAACGATTCAGCTCTATATCCTAATTTTACCCTACCCATCTCAATACAATTGGTAGCCCAGGACCCCTAATCTAGATGCTCCTATGATAACTCAAGAACAAAAGATTCGATAACCAATATAATGTACAATGACTTTTGTTCAGGGTCCACTGTATTTCTTTTTTCTTGATCAGAAAGAGCCACTTTTCAGAATCAATTGGACTCAAATGGTACCTAAGAATGAGAATAACAAAATAAAGATGATGTCTCTGCGATCTAGATTCAGAATTCTGGATCTATATGGGAAAAACCCTCTCACTAGTCACCTTCATCTGGAAGCACAATGTCTCCATTCTAATATGATGGCTCCTTCCCATAAGCCCACAATGTGAACCAGAAAACCACTCAATGATAGGGTTTATCCAGAAGAATCGGTAATGGTGCTTAGAAATCAATGAAATGGGATCCAGTACCTACTGATAAGCGGCATGTCCTAAGTTGTTGAGGAATCTCCTGCATTGGAGAAGGGGTCCCATAACAGAACAATAAACATGATCTCTACTTTTTCCAACTAAAACTTCTGACATAGGGACCTGGGAGACAAGATTCCTTCCCTAGGTAAGGAATCATAGTAGGAATTTTATGGCTCAAAAGATATGGGTAGAAGACAACAACTCTCTGCCCCTATGGGAAACACCCCTCCAAAGACATCAAGATTCCACATATATCAGAAACGGCCAACAAAAGCTCCAAGATTTGAAGAGGAATGAGAATAAGCTCAGACAGAAGCCAATGTCATGTCTTCCAACAGATAATTTCGTGAAGGTGATGTGGATATACTAGCACATATGATAACATGGAGAGAGCCACAAATCCTTCTCATTCATTATGCTTCAATTTACACCCATTAGATATAAAGGTCCAAGAAAGAGAAGGTTCGAACATGAAGAAACTGATTGATAGAAAGTGCACTGCCTTCCAACCTCAATTATTGAAGAAGGTAAACCATGGTAAATCAGAGATCCAGTTTCTCCCCTGGAAAACCTTACTGCTCTTGTATCTCAATAGTTTTCCCACATAAAATTCAGAAACCTACAGCCAAACCAATCTGGACACTGTAGGTTTTATAGCTTCTTCACATCCATTTCTCCTGATATAAACATTCCTCATTTTGGAGAATGCAGAAAGAACAATTTGTTGGCTTCTTTCAAAATTTTCCTTCTCAGGCCACATTAAATGCAGTAAATCCACAGGAAGAAGAAAGTTCACAATACAATCGTAGGTCCAACAGATACAAGATCATGTGCTTATCTGAGTTCACATAAGTCATTGCTGATATCAATTAGGTTAAACAGAAATCGTATAAAGCATAAAGACTGAGAACGACCTGCAAAAAAGTAAGTAGCCAATAGGCATATGATGGGTATAATAGAAGACAGAAAGGATGGAGAGACAATGAGTGCTGGAAATCAATAGAACAGTAAGAATAAGAATAAAGAAGGGTAGGGAATAGGCCAGCTTCACCACCAACCGAACCACAGGAATCACCACCTAAGGCCTGCAACTGATTCACCACAGCAGAAAAACTCATAGAGAGGCCAGTTGTTGTTCATACAAATCATAGGCAGCATGCCCCCTTCTCTTTTATTTATAATAGCATTTAACCAAGTACAAAAATAGTAAACCTTATGCATGGTTTGGGTTCCTTTGCTGCCACAACTAATAAGGATCTTCTATAATGAGATCCCTACTATTAGATAAAAAATAGAAAGGAAATAAAAGAGAAACTAATACTTAGCTACAACTTAATTTACTAAGTAGCTGGATACATATTTAGTAACTAAATAACTTGGGCACTAACAGCTTGTAGCAACACTCATGAATTTGTCATATGGGCCCACAAAATCCTAAAACAGAATCTCCTTCATAAGGCTAACTGCTGGCTCCTCTTACTGATTTAATAAGCTTAAGTTATATTCAGCAAATGGGCCTCAATAGAACACTTGAAAACTGTCGGGGGCTACTAAGGGGGTGTTTGTTTCAATTATTCTATCAGATTACTTTCAATGGAGTCATGATTCTTAATTTTAATAAGTGTTTGGTTGCCCTTAAATAAAAATCGATGTGACTCGTGGATTTTCTTGGAATCAGCAATTACACATGAATGTGTTTCATCCATGGACTACACCTAAATAGGCTAGCTCATGATCGAGTCACCTGATTCCAGCCTTCATATAAAAACCAGTCATCGGGTTTTTTTTAGGGCTCACGATAGAAAGGCGAAGAACATCATAGCAGGCGAATAAGACCACAGCTCGTCGACGAAGGTGAGCGATTCCTCAGTCGATCATCACCTTCCCACTGTTCCTTTGTCTTCTACGACGAAGGTGAGCAATTCCTCAGTCAATCTTCCTCGTTCCATTGTACCTCTGTCTTCTACGCCAAAGGTGAGCTATTCCTCAGTCGATCTTCCCCTTCCAACTTTCCGTTTGTCTTCTACAACGAAGGTGAGCAATTCCTAAGTCGATCATCACCATCCCATTGTTCCTTTGTCTTCTACATTGTTTCTCTATATGCAGGAACAGTATTAAGTAGGTTGGCTTCTTAGTTAAGATGGGAAACAATTAGTAGCTTGCAGCATTTGGAAATTAAATCTTGAAAAAAAATGATTAAGTTGGTTTACTTTACAGATTGTGTGATTTCCTGTTACTTTTCATTAACTTTACAGGTTAGTTTCTCAAGTATGTGTTTCATAATCTATTCATGCTTACCTATATGAAAAAAATGAACTTATCATCTGTTCAACCAAATGACTTAAAGCCATTTAATTACCCGCACTTCTATTTCAGGATATGTCATTGTTATTTACTAAATTAAAAACTCACTTATGAACTTTTTCTTATTTGGGTAAGAACCAACTTATGAACTTTTTCTTATTTGGGTAAGAACCCACTTATGAACTTCACATATAGTTACAATGAGAAATTGATACATAGGGATACACAATTCCCTCAAACCACATAGTGCCTCTTTATAAACCATAATTCTTTCTAATGGGTTTTCAAATTTGGCTAAAAATTTAAAAAATGATCATCTCTAAAATAGTTTAAAATTGTAGATAAAAAATTCCATCATTGGAAACTTTTTTTTTTTTGTACAAATTCTAAAAGAACAAAATTGACAAACTCAGGCAAACCAAACAGTTTTCCACTTAGAATCAACTGACAGACTCAGGAAAATTGTTCCACAGAAACTCTCCCAAAGGAATTACATCCAGAATCAAAAAATGTACCAACAGAATAATCGAACCAAACACCCCCTAAATCACTAAAGTGTGGCCTGCCTTGTGGCCTTTATGTTTCATAGAACAGACCCTTAATTTTGCATCAGCTCTTCCCAGTTCAAAATCATTCATCTCTGACGGATGGATGAAGGTCTTGTATTGTTCCTACCAGTCAGGGTCAAGCCTCTTGAAGTCATCACCTTGTATCCAAGTAGCATTATTTCTAGGGCATTCGTTCCACTTAATTAAGAAAGAGTAGTAGCTACCACCGCTCCGTGTCATAGTGTAGTGATAGTCCAACACCTCTGCAATCTCATCCTCAACTAGTGGTGTCAACTGGAGTTTATTGGGAGGGGGACAGAAGAACTACAGAAGATATGGTATAACAACAGTAGCACAAGTGGCCAAAGCCAACAAAAACACAACAGCAGGCCATTACATCGTTGGATGAGGCCCTAAATACAGATCTGATCTGCCCACCCAAGACTTGGCTACTTCATCAGCCAAAACCCTTGACAACAAAGACAAGACAAAAACACAATCCACGATGAGGTAGATTTCATAATATAGAATTTGGAGATATCATCTTAAATTCTTAAAACATGCATAGAACTTTCATTGTTGGCAACAGGAATCATATTTATTGAGTAGCCTCTGTTCTACTTCTTTTCTGATAACTCAACTAACAATCTACTTTCTGTTTTTCGTTTGTCCTTTCAGTGCCTACATGTTTCATCAAAACAATCACCCTGAGTGGGCATTCATTGTCCATTGTTGCACAACTTCCTCCATCTTGTCACTAATTCCCCACTCCTAAGTTCCCTTAGTTTGGAAGGGAAGTGAAAGGTAGGCAAATGAAATGAAAACAGAACTGATATGGAATCTTCCGTAATAAAAGAAAAAGGGTGTACCCAGTGCATGATGCTCCCACCATTGCGGGGTTTGGGGAGAGTCATATGTACACAGCCTTACCCCCTCTTCGTAAAGAGGTTGTTTCCCAACTCAAACTCATGACCACTAGGTTACAAAGGAGAACCTTACCGTTGCAACAAGGGCTGCTAATGTAGAAAGGCCAGGCTGAGCAGGATCAACACTAATCAACCTACAGAATTTCAGGATTGTAGTTACTAAAACAACAAAATATGCATCTGCTTCAGTTGGATCCTAACAGCCGTGTCTTCAAAATACCAACAAACTTTCAGCAGTAATATCAAGCCTTCGATTGCCTCTTAGTTGCAAGTTAACTCACAGAACAGTAAAATAAAAGACGAAGAATAAAACAGAAACAGGGAAGAAGGGGATAGATGGTTTGAGTCTCTCACTCGCATGGTCGCACCTGGGCCTCTCACCTCACACTGCTTCTCACAGCAACCATAGCTAACAGACAAGCTTTATTTTCACCCATTAATTTGGTAGGACTCTCCACTACTGCACTACATATACAGTGATAGTTGCTAAAATCAAAAAAGAAAAGAAAGCAAAATAGAAAGTCTCTTACAAAGCACTATTGAGACTTGTACCAAAAGCTAACTAAGATCTAAATTATTAACCAAAATAGAAAGTAGTAAACACATAAAATCTAAGCTAACAGAAAAATAGAAACTACTAAACATAGAAATAGAAACTAACTAAAAAGGCAAACTTTAAAAGACCTTGGCAGCACCCTTCTTCCAATGCAAGCTATACTTGGGTGTTGGGTCCGACAAGATCTTTTGAGAGCCTTCTACTGCAAGTAGCAAATTCTCCAACAAATCCTCCACACAAGCTGCCCATATGGGCCCAAAATACTGTTCAAGTGAACAGTATCATTGTTTATGTGAATAGTAACTCGTCAATTTTTCTGAATTCTACTTTGGTCCTCCTCTTCTTCATGCTTTGATCTACATTAACTCGCCCCGTCCTAAAAAAACTCGGCCTCGAGCTTTGTATACTGTAAGGACAATCTTAGGGCCCGTTTGGTGTTTGATAAGTCATGTTTTTAGAAGTCGATGGTAACCAGTGAAAGAATTGCCACAAGTCGTTTCCAGAAACGGCGAAACAAGTTGAACTTGTTTCGCCTGAGTCGTTTCTTGAACCATAAATAAGTAAAAATTTCTATTTCTATTTCTAAAAATAAGTGAAACGAAACAATTTTATCAAACGCTTTATGCTCCGTTTCTCCTGTTTCTGGAAACAGAAACGGCAGAAACGCGTTTCTTGAAACGTTATCAAACGGGCCCTTAGCATGGTGCACATCTAGTTTCAGCCCGAAACAATACCCCGTCGGTTGGGGGATACGATGTCCTTAATTCCATCTATGGCAGCTCCTGAGGAAAATTTTCAAAGGCTATATGGTTATTTTTGTAAATTTCCAATATAAGGTTTTACTATATATTTGTAGCCAGGTTTTCTTTCTCTAAGCAATATGAGAGGTGTGAATACGAGCATTGTAACTTTATTTTTCATCGATAGTGAAGCAAGATCCCATCTCGCCGAGGACATAGGCAATCTCACTAAACCTCGTAATTCTATGTGCATTAATGGTTTTTTTCCATTACTTTTCTGCTTCTTTTTAGGGTTGCGTTTCTCTACACTGGCATCTCGCGGATGTTTGGAATGAAGTCTCAAAGTCATGGCTATCGTTCTTCAAAAAATTCAGGTGGCATAATGAACTCGATGTGATCAACTTTAATATCAGATTTGTCATTGACCACCTTATCCATGGAAATTTCTCTTGTCCCGTTCTCAATCTCCACCTCTTCAGACTCCAATGCAATGCTGATTGCATCGGGTTCTTCATCTTGGTGGTTCATAGTCATCTCAATTGTCTGTTCTGTGGTGACTTTGACATAGACCTTTCCGGTAGGACCATATCTTGTTGTTGTACCATCTTCAAAACTCCTCCCATGGTAGCATCCCTTGGAGGTTGGGGGCAGAGGGGGCCAAATTTGGATTCAAAATTTTTCTCAAGAGCAGTCATGCGGCCTAATAATTGCTTCAGCTCCCTAAAAAGATACTCAGAGGCTTGTGGGTGTTTAGCCAGGTCAGAGATAAGACATTCATTGTTGGCCATGGTAGGCACTGATACCAAATGATGTAGAAAGGCCAGGCCGAGGTGGATCAACACTAACCAACCTACAAAATTTCAGAACCGTAGTGACTAAAATAACAGAATATTGATCTGCTTCAGTTGGATCCTAACAGTATTGTTTTCAAAATACCAACAACTTTCAGCAGTAGTATCAAGTCTTTGACTGTCACTTAGTTGCAGGTTTAACTCACATGACAATAAAATAAAAGATGAAGAATAAAACAGAAAACAGGGAAGAAGGGGATCGATGGTTTGAGTCTCTCACCTCACACTGCCTCTCGCAACAATCATGGCTAACAACCAATCTTTTTTTCATCCATTGATTTATTTGTTTGCCCTTATCATGGATGAGTTAACCAAGAGCATTTTAGAAGAGGTCCCCTGGTGTATGCTCTTTGCTGATGACAACGTTTTATTGGATGAGACTAATGTAGGGATTAACTCTAAGTTGGAACTATGGAGATTAACCTAGGACACAAGAGGTTCTAAGATTAGTAGATCGAAGACAAAATATATGATGTGTGACTTAGGAACAAGAGGTTTTAATATTAGTAGATCGAAGATGGAATATATGATGTGTAACTTTAGTGACTCTATGATGGATGATGAAATGATGAAAAATTGAGAAGAGAGATTCCACAAAGTGATCATTTTAGATATCTGATTCAACCATAAATAAAGAAGGTGACATAGAGAATGATGTTCACAAAGAATCAAAATGGAATGGATAAAGTGGAGAAATGCATCCAAAGTGTTGTGTGATCCGCATATCCCTTTAAAACTTAAGGAAAAATTCTATAGGATTGTTGTGAGATCGACTATGATGTATAGGGCAGTTAAAAAGTGTTGTGTAGCAGATATGAGGATGTTAAGATGGATGTGCGACAAAACTAGGAAGGATAAAGTAAGGAATGAGCATATTATAACAGATTTGGGAGTTGCCCCAATCAATGACAAGCTCTGTGAAAGTCGTTTGAGGTGGTATGACTATGTCCAATGGAGGCCTGAGGATGCCCCAATAAGAAGAAATGATATAATTCATATTGAAGGGGCTAAAAGAGCTAGAGGCAGGCCTAAAATGACTATAGGAGAAGTTGCGAGGAATGACATGCATAGTCTCAGTCTTGTCTAAAGTATTACCTCGGATAAAGCCTATTGGAGGGCAAGCATCCATGTAGCTGACCCCATTTAGTTGAGGTTCCTCAAACGTGATGGGGGCAACACCTCCTTCTTTTACTCTCATCTTTCTACCTCACCTTTCTTTTCTCATCTCCCATCTTTTCATCAATTTTTTTTTTTTTGGGGGTGGGGGTGGGGGGTGGGGGGGGGGGGAGGGAGGGTGAGGGGTGGGGTGGGATCCATGTAGCCCCATTAAGTTAGGATATGGCTGTTGTTATTGTTGTTAATTCATTGGTAAGTCTCTCATTGGTCCATTACATATATAATGATAGTTGTTAAAACCATCAAGGATAAAAAGCAAAATAGAAAGTCTCTTACAAAGCAATATTGAAACTTGAACAAAAAGCTAACTAAGATCTTAACGATAAACCAAAATAGAAAGTACAAAAGATAAAAAATATCTAAGCGAACAGAAAAATAGAAACTACTAAACATAGAATTAGAAACTAACTAAGAAGGCAAACTTTAAAAGATCTTAGCAGCATCTTTCTCTGAATGCAAGTTGTCCTTGGGTCCCATAAGATCTTCTGGGTGCCTTCTACCGCAAGTAACAAATACTCCACGAAAACCTCTACGCAAACTAACCCATACTAGTGTTCACGTGAACAGTAATTTTATCCTGAATTCTATTCTAGTCCTCCTCACCAACCTTCCCTTCTTCATGCTCTGATCTACATCACCCACTTCTATAGAAACTTTACTAATATGATATAAGGGTGTGGCATGATTTCCACTTTCAGAGTTTACCGGGTTTTGATCTTTATTTTAGTTTTCAAATTTAAGACCAAGCATTTTGGGTCCTTACCTAGTTGCTTGAGTTCTTCCTAGAAACTACAGTATCCTAGAAGTTAGTCTAAAGATTCTCAAAGTGTTTGTGCGGAGGAATTATGCGATTATAGTTTGATAAGGTTTCAAAATGTCCTATCCACTTATTGTGCAGCTTGACTTCTAACAGAAAATCTCCATAGCAGACCTCCTATCTTAACAACCCAAAGAAATTCCAGGGATTCAGTAAATGATGATAAATAATTACATATTGTACCCATGGACTATGGTCTTCTGTAGTTCAAGCTCCAGACAGAAATGAAACCAAATAAAAGTAAAAGCTTTCTGCAATATACAAATCCCATTGCCAATTGTGATTATCCTCTCGGTCATTGGGGATATAAAAATTGTACATTCATGGAGTAATATTAGACAACAAAGTCCAACCACCACCCCCCCCCCCCCCCACACACACACAAAAGCAAATTTCGACTTTTTCTTTTTTTGTAGATTTCCTGTTGATTTGATGTACAATAAAGACAAAGAAGCATATAACTTACAAAGACGCTCTTCCTTCCAGAGAACGCAATCGCATGCCGATCACACGCTCCCTAAATTTACCATCGCTAACTTTCAGCATCTCCGACAAAGGAAGTAAGAAACCATGCTCGACCAAAAGCCTATGCCGAAGCTTTATCTTCCCATCCAGACTAAAAGAGAAATACTAGGGAAACCTGTTGAGCTCCTCCGAATCTCCATTCATCTCATTTAAGAAGTCCACCTTGGACTGAAAATTATTGTCAATAACGCAAGTGACCTCAAAAACATCTCATCCGTCTCCTTATAAGAAAATCCCAAGCTCTGCAGAAACTCGAGCTTATGATCAAGTGTGCCCTCCACGCTGGAAACCAAGAGGAGGGTGGTCTGGCAAGCGACTGCGTGAGGACCCACTAATCCTCCAACTGATCACAAACGCTGAAAATCAAGAGTATGGGGCGTCGAGTGATCGAGTTACGGGCATCGTGAAATGGCATCCCGATATCATTGAGGAGGAAATCGAAGACAGGGTAGAGTGGGTATGGGGATCGCGGGTGAAGAGCTGAGGGTGCATTCCGAAGATGCGGCCGACGTCGGAGCGTTCAATGAACATTGAAGTGGACGGGAGATCTGGATTCTTCTCGAGGGCTTCAAGGTATAGAAGCTTCTCACGGAAGCAGAGGCCAGAATCGAAGGCGGAGGCTGGGTAGGTATGGAGAGGTGAAGCCGTCCGGTAGAAATTCGGAGCGTTTTCTTGGGGAAGGGATAGGGTTTTTGATGGATTTTGGTGGAGAAGACTGAGGAGTGAGTCGAGTGACTGGGTGACCGAGTGACCGAGTGAGAGTCGGTAGCAAGGAGATTTTGGCATTGAGCCGTTGATGACGGTTAAAAACTTGGGATGAAGATTAGTCGAATGGAGAACACGCAGGGGTATCGACCTAAGGGACAGGGGCGTCAGTTCACTGTACCCTGTGAGAGCATGTGCACAATTAGGTGCCGTACCTAATTGCTTGCTAGGGTTCATAAATATCCTTCTAAATCTTAGTATTTTTAAAAAATCTTCTGGTACTTCAGTTCTTTATCTGTGAAATTGCAACCTAGGTAGCAATTAAATTTTATCCTCATTGGGCACTAATTAGACTTAAGTTGGTGTGAAACAATCACATTGGCAAGTGTCAACTTTGAGATAAATCGAACAATTCTCTATCCAATTCACCAATTTTAATAACTTGACTCTGATAAGTGGAACCTTCAACCTTCAACCTTCAACCTTCATATTTCCACTCATTCTAAGACCATCATGTTTCCACAAAATTATCATAACTTCTACCCTCCCAGAAAAAAAAGATATCGTTATGGATCAGGCTTCTCTCTAACGATTACACCCTTCAACGCCTCTCTAACTATCATCCAAAGACTGCAAGGGCTTGATCACACATCCCAACATCTGTCAACACATAGGGATGTGTGTCCAAGCATTTTCAGCCTTTGGATGGATCGTTGGAGGATCATTGGTGTTGGAGAGGATTCCAATCCCTCGTAATGATGCCTATTAGTAGCATCATGTCTCATATAGATAATACTTTACCTTTTTTTTTTTTTTTTTTGGTAAGACATCTAAGCCATCCAATCCCCTTGCTTCTGCAACTCCTCTCACTTTCCATCGATGCTGCACCTTCTCTTTCTCTTGTGTTTCACTAGTGTACCCTACCAATGTAATCCACATGGGGGTAAAATATTGGAGGATCATGGATTGAAAGAAGCCGATCAATTGCTATTATGTTGATTGAAATTGAACACCTCTCGGATTCCACCAGTTAATGGTGTCAGTCAGTTGCGTGCATAAGGTGTTCACAAATCAC
Organism: Macadamia integrifolia; assembly: GCF_013358625.1. NCBI lineage: Eukaryota > Viridiplantae > Streptophyta > Magnoliopsida > Proteales > Proteaceae > Macadamia > Macadamia integrifolia. The sequence continues at coordinate 13,685,991 of NC_056560.1, forward strand.
AATAACCAGCAATGCTTCTTTCGATCGACCTCTCATCCTTGAAATCGGCTGGGCTCTCATTCGACTGCCAATACAATTTAGGCCCATAATCAATACTAGCACAATCACTTAGGCACATCTTCTAGTTAATATATATGCGCTATGCCACGTGAACCAAAATAATGCTCTTAAAGATTGCCATAGGCCAAGTCAAAGTTCAATATCATAAGCATTAGATACATTTTGACTTGGTTAGTCTATATTATGAACAACCTATCTTAAGGCATTCCAATCTAATTCCTTCAGTGATTAGTTGAGTTTGAGCATATGTGATCATTATATTCTAGGATCATCTAGATAATCACAAGATAAAAACATATCCGAGGAGCATATTTAGAACATCTTCAACCATTGCTCGAGTTGCTTGAATCTAATAGATGGCTTGATTTGATCTTCAAGTTGTGCTCCACCACTCAAAGACAAAGTCTCTTGAACAACTGGATATCTCTGTGTTCAAGGGCATGCTTCTCAACACTTGAAACCTATATACTCATTACAACACTTGGAAGAGCAAAGAGTTTTTTTACGCATGAATAGAATGTGATCACCGAAACAAACAAGTCATTAAAATCACATATTGTTCACATAACAACCTTTGCCTTAACACCTTCCTTAGACTCATGTTGAATGGTCTTTATTTTCTTATAAGGGAATTTGAACTTGGTACTGTATAGATACTGAGGCCAAGAGAACACAACTCTATTGACGCAGGTACAAGCCAATGCGTAGGCCAATGGGAGGGTGAACATAAGCATTTTAGTGTTGGGGCAACACGGGTTTTCTACACCTGTTATGTCTAGGCATATACACACACAACTAGGGGTGAAACAGGGTCGGGTCGGGTTGGGTTTCTTAAAACCCCAACCCAACCCTGCTGGGTTCACGCTTAGGCCCAAACCTATCGGGCTCAGAGTTGGGCCAGGTTGACCCTGACTCATCTTGCTTTTTTTTTTTCTCCACAAAGAGTTACAAATGTTAAGTCTATACTAACTAAAGGAGATGGTGAAATTTTAAGACTATGGCCAACCCTTGTCCCATCCCTAATCCATAAAATTGTTCCGAGCAAGGTTGTCAATTTGGTTATAAGATAGACATTTTAATTGTTTGGCATTATCACATCTCCCAGAAATTAGACAAACCAAATTTTGGCCCAATTATTCTGATTGCTAATAAATCTAAAGTTCATATCAATATATGACAGGAAACACAAAGACAACTTATGTAAACAAAAGGGGGGATCTTCTTAGCTCAATAGGTATGAGTATGTGACTTGTATAACACATAATGTGGGTTGAAGTCGTACAAGCAGCTTGTGTAACACATGATGGGGACCTAGGGGAAGGGGAACACTATTACTAAACATAATAATATATCAGGGTTAAAACCGGACCGGGTTAAGATGGGCCAGACTGGGCCTAGGTTTAGTCAGAGTTGGGTCGGGATGGGCTAGGTTAACCCTCATAACTGGATTAGACAGTGTTCAAGCTTAGGACGGACCAAGGCAGATTCGGGAGGAGTCTAGGGACATGAGTCACCTAACTCAAGTGCATGGAGATCACCTAAATTGTCAAATTTTTCTACCTTTCATTTGAAATTTTTTGGTCTCTCACACAAACCTTTTAATACAATTAATCTAATCCTCTACCTCCTTAAATTTAGTCATCGACATGTATGTGGAGTCCTCTGTCACATGAAATTCATGTACTACCAAGTGACAAATTGTGAATTATCACACTTTATTATGACATAATCTATTAATATCTAATCAGAAAGGTATCCATATCCAAAATTTGGACAATTCAAATCATAATCCGTCGGATTCATCTGTATATCAATTATCAACCACTAATAAAAAATTAAGTAGCCAGATCTTGGGGGTTGTTGAAAATTCAACAAGTTGACAAGTCAAAAATCCAAAATAAGCAAAAAACGTAATGGTACAAATTTTATTGGCGCTCTTTTGATTTGATCAAGTTGAGCCCCCACAGGGATAATGCAATCAATGGCCATTAGCCAATGGCCATCGCGGTAGCCATGGAAGCTGGGAATCTGCGTTTGAATATTTCATAAAATAAAATAAATAATTTGTGTAAGGCTGCGCTGTAATAAAACACTGGCAAGTGGGAAGTCGAAGGGCCGTTTGATAACGTTTCAAGAAACGCGTTTCTGTTGTTTATGTTTCCAAAAATAGCAGAAACGGAGTAAAAAACATTTGATAAAACTGTTTCATTTCACTTATTTTCAGAAATATAAATAGAAATTTTACTTATTTATGGTTCAAGAAACGACCAAGGAGAAACAAGTTCAACTTGTTTCGTCGTTTCTGGAAACGACTTGTGGCCATTTTTTCATTGGTTACTATCGACTTCTAAAAACATGACTTATCAAACACCTTCAATTCCGTTTCTGTTTCTAGAAACGAAAATTTATGTTTCTGTCGTTTCTTGAAACAGAAACGACAGAAACGTTATCAAACGGGCCCGAAGTGTCAAAAAAAGGAGAATTGGGAATTTAATATTTTCGGATGGAGGGATTAGGGAATGTTAATAAATAAATAAAAAGCGTGTCGGGGATATTTCGTGTCTTTTCACTTTTCAGTTGAGCGTTTTTGGTTGAGAGCGTTCAATGATTCTGTGTAGGAAGGTTGAAGAACAGGAAATCCATCCGTTTAAATCTCGTGGTTCTCAAAATCGATTCGTAGGCTTTCCTATGCCAATCTCTATTTACCCATTATTTATTTTCTTAAAATTTAATTATTATTTGTTAAAAAAAAAAAATTGGTTGGTTGGTCTGGGAATTTCGGACTCCACCCGATTGTCCCGCTCGCCTTAAAGACCGATTTTGCAGCTCGTCCGGTCGTGAGTTGTAAGCTCTACATCTCTATAGGCATTCTTTTATTTCTTTTATTTTTTTTTCTTTTTTGTTATTATTGCCTGTAAATTGTGTATTTTGCTGGATTCAACGAGTTTGTTTGGGTTCGGTTGCTTTGAGGATTATGTAGTTTTTTCATGCTTTCATTTGATTTTTGGTTCTTTCTGTTTGAATAAGTTTGGAATTTCTATTTGGGTAATGTTGCTTGATTCTGATTGTTGGCTGGGACACTGGGTGTTCTTTCCCATCTGGTTTTGTAATTTGCAGATTGGTTTGTAGTGGGTTGTACATTGTATGAGGTTCGGCAATCGATTTTGATTGATTGGGTTCATTCTTTACCAATAATGGATCTTTTTTATTTTTCTTTGTTTGGGGGATAATAGGGGGCAGCTAGGTGGGGGTGTTGTTTGTATGTTGAGGTAATCTTGTTAAATCTGATCTGGGTTTAAATTTCTGTTGAGGGTTTGATGCATTTGATGTCGCTGTGTGTTTCTAATGGGAATTCAAGTTGTTGGGAATGGAAGTTTCTAATGCATTCTTCAGGGAACGTAGAAAAGATGAAGAGAAGGACAAAATTTTAGCTACTATCTTGAAGGTTTTGCTACAAGGAATTAAGGGGTTTGCTGTGAAAAAAGTGTAAGATGGGGAGGGTAAAGCTAAAGATAAAGAGATTGGAAAATACCAGTGGTCGACAAGTGACCTACTCGAAAAGGAGGGCTGGGATCTTGAAGAAAGCTAAGGAGCTATCAATATTGTGTGATATAGACATTGCCCTTCTCATGTTTTCACCAACCGGCAAGGCTACTTTGTGCCTTGGAGAAAGAAGGTGCTCCTTTTCCCCCTTTGCTAGATGTATTCAAATTTGATATATTCTGTCTTTTACCCTCCTAGGCCTCTGGGTTGCTTGAAAACGTATTGGTTTCAACTCTAACAAGAATGGAGAAAACTATATCACTTTATTCACACTTTGCAATTATGTTGCTGATGCACTCTGCTAATACCCACCCCATCTTGTATGTTATAACATTTGGCCATTATTGCGTGATTCTAGTTATACACATTAGTATTGTCAATTATCGAAACAACATTTTGGTGGCTGTGCATTTGCAAAAGAGGTTGACATGGGGCAACTGCAAATGCAATTGTTGCTTGCATTTCATGACCAGAATTGGCAAAAGTTCTTGTTTATTTTCTGTTGACGACAGAATGAGTGCTTGCATCATGACTAAAGAACTGTTTAAGTGAGTCTATATCACATGATAAATAATCATTTGAAAGCATGAATTAAGAGATATAACAAACTGGGTTAGGAATGAGTTAAAAAGGCTAGAGAAGAGCAATGTTGTTCTGATCTATCAAAGAAAAGGAAATGCTTCAATAGTTTCCTTCTGGCGGTATCTTTTTTTTTTTTTTTTGGGGTCTAGAAAATTCTGTTCAGTGTCTTGATACACCCCTCCCCTATTGTTTCCAAATATCAAAGGATTTATAAAAAAAAAAAAAAAAAAAACCTATTTCATGTTTGTTTGGTCACTTGTATTTCCTTATATTTTCCTTTTGTTTTATAAATTTTATGAAGAATATGATTCGTCTCATTTAACTGCATTGCCTTTATGTAGAAATAGGAAATTTTAGTGTAAACTAGCATAAACTGCAAGTGTTAGTTAAGTCATGAGATTTTCGTGCTTCCTAATAAGAGCGTGTTTCTGTTTTTATTTTTATTCAAGTATTTATTTTCCAAAAAAGATATGTTTACTTGGAGAATAATTGTACTTGGGTTTTCCCAGGTTTTGGGAATAATTTCCCCATTTAAGGTTTTGATTCAGTTGATACAAGCACCTATGCTATTGGTTGGCTCCAGATCCAAGTCATGTACGTGGCTTTTACTGGTGCCATGCATTCAAATACAGTTTTGATGTCATGCTGTATCTCAAAAATCTATACGCTAAATTCAACTGTAAAACAGACAATTTATGACACTTAGAAATCTCAGGATGCACACTTACTGATCTTATATCATCGATCCTTAGAAATCTCAGGATGCACACTTCCTGATCTTATATCATAGATCTCTGAGCCACATAGGTTGAAGCATCAATTATTCTAAATTCAAAATTACATGGATCTCTCTCTTCTTTCTTTTCTTTATAAGCGATTTTATTGATAAAATGTCAGTGCCAACAAAGTATGTGTGAGATCCTTTCTCTGTAATGGATACTTTCGCTTCTGCACAACCAACATAGGTTTTACTTTTGTTCTTTTTCATCATTCTTGTTTGAAACTTTGTCTGATAAATCTGGATTTTTCTATTTTATGCTCAGTACCATTGAAGATGTCATATCGAAGTTTTCCCAACTCACTCCACAGGAAAGGGCAAAAAGGTACCCTGAATTTCAGTATGAATTGGAACTTTTTTTCTTAAAGGATGGATTGTGTATGATTAAAAGTAGTGATTAATAGCTTTTCAGTGTATTTTTAACAGGAAGTTGGAGAGCCTTGAAGTAAGAATTTCTGTCACAATTTTTTCCTTCTACTATATGCACTAATATATTACCCTTGTTTAAAAAAAAAAAAAAAAAAAAAAAAAAATGTTGGTTTAAAAAAAAAAAAAAACCGTATATTAATATAAATGTTCTTGCACTTTCTTTGAGAGCACAGGCACTAAAGAAAACTTTTAAGAAATTGGATCATGACGTAAATATTCAAGACTTTCTGGGTACGAGGTATGTGATGATTTCTGTCAAGTTGGAACTCTTCCATCTGAATAAGGCCCAAGCTTTTTGTTGTGTCACTTGTTAGTTAAAAGAAACCTGATATTCCATTCCCCTTTTGGTTTCTTGCAGCACCCAAACAATTGAGGTATGAATCAGGAACGAGTCAACAATTTACTTTATTGTTTTCTGTTCGAGCTTATTCATGTTCATAATATGTTCTATTTTGGTAAAATTTCTCTGGGCAGGAATTGACTAATCAATCAAGACTATTGCAAGCTCAACTGTCTGAAGTACACAAGAGACTAAGGTTCATATTTGGAACCTGCTATCATTAAGTGTGGTGCTTTTGTTTTGGTGTCTTGTACAATGACTTTAAACATGAAGTCTGCTATGACTTACTGTGTAAATGGAGTTTCCTGTTATATTTGAATCTGTATTTCATTTTTCTCTTGAGGTATCATATATATATTCCAATTAGATATTGAAAGCCACCGAGCCATAATTTGTTTGTCTTGTCCCTTCTACTTGATTGATTGAAATCATTAGTGTCTCATTGTGAGGAACAAGGTTACTCCAGGTACAGCTTTCAATAGAAATTACTTTCATTTATTCAATCATATATTAAACAAACAAAGCCTTTGTTTTCTGAGTAAGTTTAAAGAGAAGATCCTATAGTTGGTTGTGCAACATGAACTTGACAGCTATTCTAATGAATTTGGATGGAGGTTTAATTGTTTATTATTGAAGGTTGATATGGGTAAAGGTAGCTGGAGCTTTAGATGATCTTTTGACCACATGGGCCTGATTGTGTTTTTTATCCTGCATTCTAATATTGAGATAATGATACCTGGAGGCCTAGATGATCTTTTGATGGTCTCAGCCTGGTATTATTGTTCTTGCATTAAGATATTGAGATAATGATAGATGAAACTGCATACATATCAAAACATTTCATGTCCCCTTGGATGAAACTGCATATGTATCAAAACATTTCATGTTTTCCCTTGTAAAAAATTACACCATTCCTGGTTCAACTGTACATAGTGGTGTTGAGACCTTTTACTCTCATGTGATATTGAACAGTAGAAGCAAGATGGCAGGGGGAGCTAGTTTGGATTTAAAAAAAAAAAGAAAACCATGTTCTGATAGACAGCCATCATATAATAATGACATTATTTTCCACTCTTCCAGCTATTGGACTCATCCAGATAAGATCAATGACCTAGAGAATCTTGGGGCTCTGGAAGAATCTCTCAAGGAATCAGTTAACCGAATTCGAACACATAAGGTATTCCATTTATTCTGTATGATTGGTGCATTCTGTCAGAGTTGATGGTTTATGTTGTATTTCTATTGGGAATTTAATTTTATTTTAGTTAATTCGAGAATTTATATGGAATCCATTACTAAGTAAAACCCATTTTTAATAATCATTTAAGTTGGAAGATACTTTAGGCTATATCCTTGAATGATACATCCACATTCTTTCTTCGTATGGTTATGGATAAAATCCACATTTACTAGTTCTGTGGTGGTAACTGGTAAATGGATTCATTGATGAAATACTTATGTCTAGACATTGACATGCCTAATCTCTGTCCTGTTATATATGTGCCATACACATGGGTAACAAACAGTGGGGACCTGCTATTTGACCACCTCAAAATGTCCTGGACTGCTATGGATCTGATCCAAGAGTTGTAAACCTTTTATCATTCTATATTTGGTTGCAGGAAATTTTCAGAAGGCAACAATTGATGAGTCTGGAATGTGCTAGTCAGGTAACGAATTGTGCTGCTGCTATCTCTGATTGATTATCGGTGTAAGCAAGGGAAAATTCTGACATGATGTATTTTGTCCTTTTAGTTTCAGAATGGGATACATTTACCCCTGGGAATGGGAAATGAGCAGCAACCACAACCAATATCATGGCTTCCCAGTAATGACAATCAACATATAATGTTGCCAGAGGACCCAAACCTACTTCCTCAGAGGTAACATGACTACTTTTATCAAGTTTCTTTTCTTTCTATTTTTTTCCCCTGATTTTATCAGACTTTCAGTACAACCTTTCAATACGAGTCTGTTTGAAAAAAA